>NC_053041.3:319126164-319445886 GCF_002575655.3 Aegilops tauschii subsp. strangulata
GCTGAACGGGCCGACTGCCGTAACATTCATCACCGACATCACTACTCGGTACGGCGTGCCGCACAGCATCATCACCGACAACGGCACGAACTTCGCCAAAGGTGCACCGGCACGTTTCTGCGCGACGCAGGGCATCCGACTGGACTTAGCGTCCGTTGCCCACCCGCAGTCAAACGGCCAGGTCGAGCGAGCAAATGGACTCATCCTCTCCGGCATCAAGCCCCGACTGGTTGTACCACTGGAGCGATCGGCCGGCTGCTGGCTCGAAGAGCTCCCGGCTGTCCTCTGGAGTCTGCGCACTACACCCAACAAGTCAACCGGCTTCACTCCATTCTTCCTCGTGTACGGTGCCGAGGCTGTCATCCCCACAGACATCGAGTTCGACTCGCCTCGGATCACCATGTACACGGAGGAGGAAGCCAAAGAAGCAAGAGAAGACGGCGTCGACCTAATGGAAGAAGGCCGGCTGTTAGCCCTCAGCCGGTCCGCCATCTACCAGCAAGGGCTGCGCCGCTACTACAACCGCAAGGTCAAGCCAAGATCCTTCCAAGAGGGCGACCTTGTGCTCCGGCTGATCCAGCGAACAGCCGGCCAGCACAAGCTCTCGGCCCCTTGGGAAGGCCCCTTCGTCGTCAGCAAGGCACTCGGCAACGACTCCTACTACTTGATCGACGCGCAAAAACCAAGAGCACGCAAGAGAGACGACTCCGGCAAGGAGTCGGAGCGACCATGGAACGCAAACCTCCTAAGACGATTTTACAGCTGAAAAGCAGTATGTATCACGCTCCCCTTTTGTATTAAGCACAAACCAACAGGCCCCCCGAACAATACTCGGGAACTGCCTTTGTTTACCTATGAATGACGAGTGTCATATCCAAGAATGTATTATTACATTTCGAATTCTTGTCCGGCACCGGGTTCGACTAGTCGGCCCGGGGACTGGCCGCCTTGAGCTATATTGAAAGTTTTTCCTAAAGTCAGAAAAGTAGTGCGCCGGCTCCCGAGTCCCCTCTTGTTGCAAGTCGCAGCTCAAAGAACTGACTGCCCGACTAGCAAGAGGCAAGACAGAAAGGACGCCCACACGAAAAACGGCTAAGGAACAACGAACCTATATAGCAAAGAGACGGCCTCCAAACATGCCCGCCGGCTACCAGAGCAGCCAGCTGGCCGGCTTCCTAAAAAACTTAGCTTTAGTCCAGCAGAGCTAAAGTACTTCCCCCTCCCCAATCGGCCAGGCACTCCCCGGCTACAGATTGCAGAGCAACTGTTTGACTGGGGAGGCGGCAACCAAGGGAGGGCGGCAAAGGAAAAAGCAGAAGGACAAAAAGCAAAAAGTACAAGGAAAGGCCAAATTGCATAAACTATATATACATAAAAGCTGCCAACAGGCCGGCAACGGACTTAAGTTTGAATACACCCAGTGGGTGGAATTGTGCAGACTTAACCAAACATTGTTCAAAAGTAACAAGACAGGAAAACAAAAGAAAGAGGACTAGGGCGCGACATGAAGGCCGAGCTGGTCGGTGAAGGCGGCCTCGCAGGCTGAAGGAGTGGCCGCCTAGCGGGTCCCGGCTTGACCACCTCCGGCGGCAGGAGACGCACTCGCGCGCGACGTAGTGCTGGAGGCGCGGTCAGGCTGAGGCTGGCCGGCTACTCCATCAGTCGGCTCGGCGTCTTCACCCTCCTCCTCCTCCTCTTCGCCCTCGTCGCTGGAGTCGATCTCCTCCGCCGAACCACTCTTCCGGCTGGGCGACTCCATTGTCGTCCACCTCGGGGGCGAAGATGCTGGTGTCGGTGTAGTCAGCGATCGCCGAAGCCCGCCGGATGATGGCCGGCCGCGCCAGCTCCAGCTCCGTGTCGGCTTGCTGCCGCCAGGTAGCCAGCTGCTCCAGGTTCAGGCCGGGATACCAGGCCTTGACGAACTCCAACGCCCGCCTGGCGCCGGAGCGAGCCGCCGAGGCCTTCCAAGCCTCGAAGCGGCCGACTGCCACCTCCAGCCAGTCGGCGGTCCGACTGGGGGTGCGAGGGACCACTTGGCCGGGCCAGAGGGCGGCCAAGACCTGCGCCCCGGCACGCTGAAGCCGGCGGAGCAGCCGGTGAGCCGGCTGGATGCGAGCCTGGATCGCCAGGAGCTGTTCCTCCAGCGAGCGGCCGGCGGTTGGCGAGATCTCGAAGCCGGCCTGCCTCTTCGCTTGGCGACGGGCCTCGATGGCCTGGTTTGCGGCAGTCGAATAGCCAGGGAAATACTCTGCGCGAAGAAGAAAGGAAGAGAAGAACACCAAAATCAGAAAACAAGCCAAAGTGGCAGATGGCAAGAAAGGACGAAGAGATAGACGGCTTACCGTCAACCAGATCCTCGATCTGGCATAGCCGGAGACCAGAGTCTGCCTGGCCTCTGCCCAGCCGACCGCCTCCGTCTCGAACTCGGCCTGGAGAGTGGCCTCTCGGTCCTGCACCGCCTTCAGTGCCGCCTTGTGGCTTTCCTCCTGGTCGGCTAGCTTCCTGACCAGGCGGTCGCGCTCCTGCACCAAGGCGGCGAGCTCGGCATCCTTGGCGCGAAGAGCAGTCTGGGACTCCCCCAGCTGTGCCCTCAGACTGGCGTTGGCCGCTGCAGAGACGACAGAAGAAGAAGAACAATAAGAAATCGTCAAGGAAGATCCGAGCCGACTGCTCAGGAGTCGGCCCGAATCTCGGGGACTACACCCAGTGGGTGCGCTGACGCGCCCCCACATGAGATAAAGATCAAGCCACGTACCTCGGCTCTCAGTAAGGTCGGCAGTCTTCTGAGTCAGCTCCCGAGCCTGGGAGTTGAAGGCGGCTACTCAAAGGTTGTGGTAGTCCTACAAGATGGACAGAAGACCAAAGTAAGAACAAAAACAGCAAAGACAAATCCTCCAAGAAGTTCCAAGCCGCCTGCTCAGCAGCCGACTTGGAACTCGGGGACTACACCCAGTGGGTGCGCTGACGCGCCCCCAAGGAAGAAATCAAGATCAAGAAGAGAAATCAAGATCAAGAGAGAACAAGATGGGAATACTAACCCGGATGGCCGCTCGCGTTGCGAGGAACTCGTCGGTGAACCGCCTCAGTGCCGCGGCTTGGCCTTGGAGCCGGGTCCGGACGTCTTATGCGGCCACGTTCACCACGGCGTCCCTCCGCCTGGTGTCCACCCCGAGGTAGTGCTGGCCGCCTCCGCGTCTCGAGCCGACGAGCTGGAGCCTACGGCCGGTTGTGGCTCCGATGCAGCCTTCTGCGGCTCCGACGCGGCCTTCCCCGCACGCCGGCTTGGTGGAATCCGGACCGCCACCTCAGCCCTCACAGCCGGCTCGCCCTCCGCCGACTGTGCGGGCGCAGGCTCAGGCTGGCCGCCTTGGTCCGCCCTAGTCAGAGGGGTCGGCTCCGGCGCCTTCTCCAACATGATGACGTCGTCGCCGCTTCCCCCCAGCCCTGGCTGGTCGCTGCTGGCTCCCCCTGGCGAGGGCTCCGTGTCCCCAGGCGCCATGGTGCGCAGGGGGGTGACCATCAAAACCTCCCCTGCCGCCGCTGCGGCCTCAACCTCTGCCTGGGCCCTGGCTGCAGCCTCGGCGAGCGCCTTCACCGCCTCCTCCTCCCGAGCCGCCTGGGCGCCGGCCGCCTTCCGCGCCTCCGCCTCCCGTGCCTCCTGCTCCTCCCGCGCCTCCCGCGCATTCCTTTCCGTCGCCTCCTGGAGGTCGGCGCGGGGGTCCACGCAGCGGGTGGTGCTCCCAGAGCCCCTTGGCGACTCGACGACGGAGCCGGCAGCCGCTTGCTCAAGTGACAGCGGAGCTCTGATCATTGAAGAGGAAGACAAAGGCTCAAGAACCACCAAAGAAAAGAAAGAAAGCGAGTACACAGAGAAAGAGAGCTTACGCCGACACGGTCTGCGGCTGCTTCACCACTTTGCGGAAGCGAGCCGCCTTCGCGGCCGCCTCTTCCCGCCTGGTGGCTGCCGCCCCGCCCCTGGGCTTCTTCGTTCGGCTGCCGAACAAGCCCTGGGCGGCGCGGCGCTTCTGGCCTCCACCCCGAGCAGGCTGCGCGCCCGAGGAGCCCGCGCCGCGTCCGGATGCCGGCTGGCGGCGCGGGACGGCTTGGGCTTCATCCTCGTCCGGCCAGTCGTCGAAGGTAGCAGTGAACCCGGAGCCGCCTGCTTCGCCGCCGGCTTGGCCATCGGCCGGCTCGACGGCGTCGTCCATATGGACCGCCCTCAAGTCGGGGTCCTCCAGGTCGTGTTCGGTCCGGTCGGGGACGAAGCGGCGCTCCACGTCTGATCCGCCGGCCGGCCGAAGCAGACGGCTCTGTCGAAGAACAAGCCTACTAAGTCAGAGTCGGCCAAGAGATGCTCGGCGACAAGGTTGAGAGAGAGAGAGAAAAACAGACAAGGAGAGCGTACCGTAGGCGGAGGATTGGCTCGGCTATACGGCTCCTTGCCGAACTGCCAATCTTCAGTGAGTTGGCAGTTTGCGAGGTAATTCACCATGTAGGCGACCTCGTGGCGCGACATCTCCTTGGTGCACATGCGGCTCGGATCGAGCTGGCCGCTCATCTGACAGATCAGATGAGGATGGCTTTGGAGCGGAAGAACCCGGCGCGTGACGAATGCGGCCAGGAGATCGAGCCCCGTCAGGCCCTCTGACTGGACCATCACCCGCAGTCGGGCGATGGCGGCGTTTCCTGCCTGCGACAGCGTCACAGCCCGGAAGGACCACTGGGGCAGCCTGCCCGCCGGTGGGCCGGCTACGTAAGCCGGCAGGTTGATGTAGTCGCCCCGCGGAGCGATGTTCCGCACGTAGAAGTATGACTTCTGCCACTTCTTCACCGATTGGATCAGCGTGATGACGGGGAAGGGGTTGTCGGCGGCCGATCTCCGCGACGCGATGAAGGCGCCAGTCTGAGCCGGCACGCCCCGCATGCGCGTGCCCAGCTTCGACTGGAATAACTCCCCCCAGAGCTCAAGGGTGGGGAGGACGCCGAGGTAGCCCTCGCACAGGGTGACGAAGGCGGACAGCAGCACCACCGCGTTTGGGGTGAGATGGTGCGGCTGGAGCTGATAGAAGTCGAGCCAGGAGCAGAAGAAGGCGCTCACTGGCAGGCCGAAGCCGCGCAAGAAGTGCGAGCGGAAGACCACCCGCTCACCCTCCTGCGGCATCGGTGAGATCTCCTTCGCCGGCGCGAGGCGGACCTCCACTTTGTCCGCGCCGGGCAGCCGCCGCGTGTCGCGGAGGAAGTCGACGTGGTCATCATGGACGATGGAGCCGTCCCAATCCCCGCCAAGCTGCTCTACGTGGGGAGGCATGGCGAGAGCTAGCACGGCGGCGGAGGAGCGTGCGGAGGAAGAGCGCGGCGGCGAGGCGCTGTCGCGAGAACGAGCGAGGGAAGAACACGGTGGAAGTAGGACGAGCGTGCGAGGGCCTGCCGCCCTCCACATCCCCCTACTTATAGCCTCACGAGGCCGAAGAGGCTGGACGCGGGGGGGAGACGTGGGATTAACTGCGCCCACTCCCCCACGTCTCGCGATTATTGCGCATAAATGCGAGCCGAAACTGCCGCACGGAACGTGCAGGCGGTTTCGGGATACAAAGGATCCGCGCGTGGGCCGGGGCGCGGACGTGGCGGGCCCCCTCCCTGCGGCGACGTCCCGTCACGCGCGTGGGCTAGCAGGCTTTCCGGCCACGTGGCTCGCCGACGGCCCGTGGCCGGCCCGCGGCCCGGTGCACGTGCCAGCGGGTTCCCGCCCTCCGACTCCAGAAGATTTCGACTCAGGCGGCGCGCCTGACCAAGGCCGGCTCCCAGCTGCCGGCTTGTCATGATAGGAAGCTGATCGAGCTTCTCAAACCCCACTCCACCTCGAAGCCCAATCAGCTTCGGGGACTACTGTCGGAGTAAATGGCCACGGGTAGCCTAACCGACTGCCCCTGGTTCTTCTGAAAAAATTATCAGGCCTTCGGGCCTCCAAGCACTCCGAGCATTGGGCCGCCTTCCCTGGCCGGCTACCACTAAAGCCGACTCCCGGAAGGCGACCCAACCTCACCAACTACTCCCCAGGATGACTACAGGGTGGCCGACTCCAAGAAGCCAGCCAAGAAGGACGCCGACTCCTAGGAGCCGGCCAAGACCACAACCACTCTAAACCACTCCCACATAACGGCGACGTGACGGGGTGTGGCCACAGTGCGGCCCACTACCCCCGAAGCCCGAGGCGGGCGTGGCTACAGGAGGTCGTATGGGACGGACGTCTCCCGTGCGGCTCGGCACTGTAGCCATGCTAGCCTCGACGTCATCCACGACCCACTCTTGTATGGCCCAAGGACTGCGGGCCCCTTCAGCCAGAGAGAGGCGTGAAGGCGGCCCGGCCTTTCCCAGTCGGCCAAGAGCATAGCCGGCCTCCAGAAGCCGGCTACTCCCTTCCTCGAAGCAGGAGCCCCATTAAGGAGACAAGACGAGGTAAGGCTACAGTGATAGCCCCTGAGGCGGCCCACTGTAGCCACGCTTACCTCGACAAAGCCCTCGTCATCACAGGCGAGGCTACAGTAAGCAGCCGCCGACAAGACCCTAGGCGGTGGGGCCGGCCTGTCGATCAAGTAGCCGGCAGCCGGCGGGACCCACCAGCCGGCAGGACCCAGCAGCCGGCGGAGAAGCCGGCGAGCGTAGACACTGACGGCTGGGACCAGTTCCCAGTCGGATTACCATATTACCCCCAGGGGGTAGGCCTATATAAACCCCCCGGAGCACCCATGCAAAGGGTTCGCAACCAAGCATAGTTGGCCTCTGAGCATAGAGTTGCCCTCTAAGCATAGCACACACACCATAGATAGAGAGAAGCAAGAGCTAGCCTTGTTCTTCTTCTCCCTCGATCTCAACAGCTCTAGGAGCGATTGTAGCTACCTTTTATCGATCTAGTGATCATGCGGAGACCCCGCAGAGCAGGACTAGGGGTGTTATCTCCTCGGAGGGCCCCGAACCTGGGTAAGATTCGCCGGCGTGCATGTCTTCGCCTCATCCCGTTTCCAGGCACCGGCGATGTTTTATTGGCTCCCACAATGATAAGCCATCCCTTGGCATATGTCGCACCAACCACCCGACAAAGAATATTAGTGTTAAGGTTTGTTATTCCCTATGCAAGCAGGAAAGTCAATAATGATGCAATGAAATTATATCCTACTTGTGGTGCATTAGTAGGTGCTAATTATGCTTAATGCTCGCTTACGAGATTATTCATTTCTTGGTTGGTTGCTTCTCAATCTTTTCCTGGCCTTCATTTTGCACTAAGTATGATCACTACTTGTGCATCCAAAAACCTTTAGACCAGTTTTGGCACGTGAGTCCACCATATCTACCTATATGCGGTATTCTTTTGCCGTTCTAAGCAAATTTTTATGTGCCATCTCTAATTTTCAAAATACTTCTCTTTTGTGTGTTCGTACCGCTCGCGTAACGGTGAGGGGTGGCCAATATTTTCCATGCTAGATGTGTTATTCTCATGATGAGTGTTTAATCACTAGTCATTGCACGAGAGTAAGGCAAAAGTATTAGGGATGCCTAGTCCCGAAAGAAAAATGAATTTAGTTTATGTTGTCAAATAATAAATTCCTTGGAAAGTGTTGGTATGAAGGGCAACCGTGGATACGACTAACCATGGAAAGTGAAAGTATGGTTGAAAAAGGAATAAACTTTATTTTCTGTTTGGGAACCGCCTATGATATATTTAGCATGGAAAGTGTTGGGAACTCTAAGTCGTTTTTGTTGGTGGGAAATACACACCTCCCAAAATGTTTTTATCTCTCAATTTTCGCTTTGAGCTGTGGCACCTCTACAAATCCCTACTTCCCTCTGCGAAGGGCCTTTCTTTTACTTTGTGCAATTTTTATTTTGAATTTGAGTCTCCATCTTCTCTTATAAAAGCACCAACTAGGAAGCAATATGATCGTACCTGGGTATTGGGTGTAGTTAATATGCGAGTGTGTTTCATGAATGGACCAATGATTGAGCATGATGGGCTAGGGATAACTTATTTTAGAGTTCATATTTTGAAAGACATGGTTGCTTATTGATATGCTTGAGTATTTAAGTTATCATGTCAAAACTAGACTATTGCTTTGAATAATATAAAAGTCCAAATGTCCATGCTATAAAGAAAAGAAATATGATATGACATGTTAGGCAGCATCCACATCAAAAATTCTGTTTTTATCACTTACCTACTCGAGGACGAGTAGGAATTAAGCTTGGGGATGCTGATACGTCTCCAACGTATCTATAATTTTTGATTGTTCCATGTTGTTATATTATCAGTCTTGGATGTTTCATAATCATTTTGTAGTCATTTTATATCACTTTTTGGTACTAACCTATTGACATAGTGCCAAGTGCCAGTTGCTGTTTTCTGCATGTTTTTTACATCTCAGGAAATCAATATGAAACGGAGTCAAAATTCAATGAAACTTCACGGAGAATTTTGATGGACCAGAAGACAACTAATGGGCCAAGGCTGCGCCTGGGGGGTGCTCCGAGGGGAGCACAACCCACCAGGGTGCGCCTGGGCCTCCTATTTCTTCTCCGATATTTGGTTTTTGTTTGACCAACTTGATCTATTTATCTTGCAATGGGAAGAGGTGCTTTGTAGTGGGTTCGATCTTACGGTGCTTGATCCCAGTGACAGAAGGGGAACCGACACGTATGTACCATTGCTACTAAGGATAAGACGATGGGGTCTATCTCTACATAGATAGATCTTGTCTACATCATGTCATCGTTCTTATTGCATTACTCCATTTCTCCATGAACTTAATACACTAGATGCATGCTGGATAGCGGTCGATGTGTGGAGTAATAGTAGTAGATGTAGGCAGGAGTTGGTTTACTGATCTTGGAAGTGATGCCTATGTATTGATCATTGCCTGGATATCGTCATGATTATTTGAAGTTCTATCTATTGCCCAACAGTAATTTGTTTACCCACCGTTTGCTATTTTTCTCGAGAGAGGCCACTAGTGAAACTTACGCCCCCCGGGTCTCTTTCTCTTATTATTTGCCTTTGCGATCTACTTTTCCTTTGCTTTTATTTTCAGATCTACTAAACCAAAAATACAAAAATACCTTGCTGCGTTTTATTATTTATTTATTTTATTTGGCGTTCGATCTATCAATCTACTACAATTTATTTCATGTCCATTTTGCCAACTTCTGGCGCCGTTACTCGAAAGGGATTGACAACCCCTTTAACACGTCGGGTTGCAAGTAGTTGTTATTTGTGTGCAGGTGCTGTTTACATTTTGTTGCTTGGTTATCCTACTGGTTTGATAACCTTGGTTTCATCACTGAGGGAAAAACCTACCGCTGCTGTGTTGCATCATCCCTTCCTCTTTGGGGAAATACCGACATAGTCTTAGCAGACATCAGTCTTCATTGATGACATCCTCATATACTAGAAAGGTTAAGAAGAGCACAAGGGACATCTCAGAGTAGTCTTGCAAAGCCTCCGTGACCATCAGCTATACGCAAAATTCAGCAAATGTGAGTTTTGGCTCAAGCAAGTCGGATTTTGGGGGCATGTTCTTTCAGCAGAAGGCGTAGCTGTGGACCCAAGCAAAGTGAAGGATGTGCTTGATTGGACAGCACCCACGACTATAACTGAGATCCAAAGTTTTCTTGGATTAGCCAGATACTACCGCCGATTCATCGAAGGTTTCTCTAAGATTGCCAAGCCAATAACAGAACTCCTCAAGAAGGATAAGAAATTTGTATGGACTAAGGACTGTGAGAAAAGCTTCAATGAGTTAAAGACCAGATTGATGATAGCACCTGTGTTGACCCTTCCAGACATCTAACGCAGTTTTGATGTTTACTGTGACACATCCAGGAGAGGTATTGGATGTGTACTCATGCAAGATGGCAAGGTTGTAGCATACGCATCCCGACAGCTACGACCTCACGAAGGGAACTATCCAACACATGATTTGGAATTGGCTAGAGTTGTGCATGCATTAAAAATTTGGAGGTACTACCTCATTGGCAAAAGATGTTAGATATTTACCGACCACAAGAGTCTCAAGTATATATTCACCCAAGCAGATCTGAACCTCCGACAGCGAAGATGGCTTGAATTGGTCAAAGGATTATGATCTTGGAATAAATTACCATCCGGGTAAGGCCAACGTGGTTGCCGATGCCCTCAGTCGCAAGCCTGCCAGTTTGAATGCCATGAAGGAGTCTTTGCCTCCTGAACTCCAAGAAGAGATCACTCAGCTTAACTTGGTTATTGTTGATGCTGAACTTGCCAAAATATTGGAAGTTACTCCTACCCTCGAGGATGAGATCCGCATGGCCCAGCAAGATGACTCAGCCCTGCAACACCATGTCAAGCATATGCAAGAAGGCAAGACTGATTTCTCTAAGGATAAGCAAGGTACTCTAAGGTTTCGAGGACGGATTTGTGTACCTGAGCAAGCAGACCTGAGAAAGAAGATCTTGACAGATGCTCACAAATCTTCGTACTCGATCCATCCAGGAGGCACCAAGATGTATGAATATCTTTGTCAAGTATTTTGGTGGGATGGAATGAAGAAAGACATCGCCTATTTTGTCGCTTGCTGCGATATATGCAACAAAGTGAAGGTGAAACATGAGAAACCCGCCGGACTTCTTCAACCTCTACCCGTTCCGTAATGGAAGTGGGACGATGTCTGCATGGATTTTGTCACAGGCCTACCAAGGACTCACCGAGGCAATGATGTAGTATGGGTTGTGGTGGACATACTGACAAGGGTACCTCACTTCATTCCCATCCGAACCACCTACCGAGCCGATCAACTCGCACAGCTATATGTGTCCAGAATCGTCAGCTTGCATGGAGTGCCAAGAACTATCACTTCTGACAGAGGTTCCCTCTTTACCTCCGCATTCTGTTCACGTCTCCACCAAGCTTTGGGGACCGCACTAAAATACAACATAGCCTATCATCCTCAGACAGATGGGCAGACTGAGCGCGTAAATCAAATACTTGAAGATATCCTCTGAGAATGTGCTTTGGCCCAAGAACCCAAGTGGGAAGATTGTCTGCCTTATGCTGAGTTCTCTTACAACAACAGTTTCCAGACCAGCCTGAAGATGTCACTGTATGAAGCTTTGTATGGCCGTAAGTGCCGCACTCCGCTAAACTGGTCTCAAACCGGAGATAGCTGTATTTTCAAAACCGACTTAATAATGGAGGCTGAAAAGCAAGTCAAGGAGATCCGAGATAGACTGCAATTGGCTAAGTCCCGACAAATGAGTTATTATGACGCAAAGCACCGTCAGATCAGTTTTGAACCCGGAGAGTATGTGTACCTCTGAGTCACACCCATGAAAGGAGTCAAGAGATTTCAGACCCAAGGAAAACTTGCAACCAGATATATTGGTCCGTTCCCAGTCATATGCAGAGTTGGTACTGTTGCTTATCAGTTGGAATTGCCACCAGAATGTTAGAGGTGCACAATGTGTTCCATGTCTCTCAACTAAGGAGGTGTATCTCGCCGCTGGAGAAAAGGACTGATATGGCAGAAATAGAGCTTTCTAAGGAATTAACCTATGAGGAGGAACCATTCCGAATATTGGATGAAATCGAAAGGGCCACTCGCAGTAAGGTGATAAAATTTTATAAAGTTCAGTGGGAGCATCACACCGAGGAAGAAGCAACTTGGGAAAGAAATGACTTTTTAAGGGCAACCTATCCAGAATTGTTTTCCCGAGCAACCGAATCTCGAGGACGACATTCATCCTAAGTCGGGGAGGTTTGTGACAGCCTGGTTTTTGCTCTTTTTCTTTTTCTGGATTTCTTTGCCATTTGATTTGAATTTGGAGTTTTGAATCAACTCGGTTGGACTTAATCACTTGGTCATGTCTTTGATTTTCACCCAAGTGAGTCACCTCTCTCTCAAACCCATCATTTCCTCTCTGGTATATCCCAAAATGGCAATAGTATATTTTCATAAATGAAAAATATTCATTTGCTTCTCTGAAAAGCACTTCAGCAACATATGCTCCAAAGCAACCCTCATTTTTCTTCCCACAAAAATCTGAGAAAATTCCTGAATATTACTTAGACCATGGCACACCTCCCTGTGCAAAAATATTTCATAGTCATGTGGAATATTTTTTGCTACAGAAATCATTTCTGTTCTGGACAAAAAATGCAGTTTCTACAGGAAGTGCATTTTTCCTTGATCAAATGAAGCTGAGATTTTTAGGGCTTCATTACCCTCCTAAGAAACTACTAACCACCAAAGATCAGCCCTAAACTCCTTCTAGATTTTTGTCCGTTAACCTCACAAGTTTCTGTCCAAAAACTTGCCAGGAAGATACACTCACACACTACATGCCAGACATGATTTCAATGCATTGCGCGGCGTGATGCCAGAGTTCACGCGGTGACCGCGTTCGTCCAAGCGTGATGGCATGCATCCGACGTGCTCTGCGTCGCGCCCGAGCCTCTGTTGAGCTCGTGCCCGCTTCCCCGCTCGCCGCGCCTTGCCAAAACTCGCCACAATCATCATCTTGACGCCCTTAACTCTCCCCTGGCACTCGCCGACGCCGGAGCTCGCCGCAGCGGGCACTGGCACGACGCGGCCAAGCACACAGTTCGCCCGTGCCATTGTGCTCGTCGCCACCCGTGCTCCTCTGCTCGTCTCCACCCTCCCACAGTGGCCGTGTTAGCTACGTCTTCTTCTCCCCCTCCCACTGACATCTCTCGTTGCCGGGCGCCGTCTCCAGAGAACTTCGGCGGAGCCCGAGATCCTCTCCCTCGCCCTGCCTATAAATAGAGCCCCCGAGCTCGTTTCTCTCCACCACCGCACTTCTCTGGCACCCACATTTCCTCAGGTAGTCCTGGCCAGGCCAAACTGGCTCTGGCCACCGTTCTACTCCGGGGATCGCCGCCGACCCCGCCTCGGCGTTCTGCTTCCTCCGGTGCTCCTCGCCTCCCCTCGACCTCTCCAAGGTGCTCATGGTGCTCCACTGGTCGCGCTGGTGTTGTTGGAGCTGCTGGAACGGCCCTGCCTCGCCAGAATCACCAACTCCGACGAGCCCCCTCCGCCGATGCCTCTGGAGACGACCACCGCGACCCACTCGGTCCTCCTCTAGCCACATTTCTGGTACATACAGACTCGCCGAAGTCTTGCGCGTCCATCCCCCCTCCACGGCGACAGCCGGCCTTTACTCGTTAGAGAACCGCCGCCCCTCCTCTGTTTTCCCCTCTCCCCCTCTAAACCTGACCGCGGGGGGCCCGCTGTCAGCATCTCAGCTATGGCCGAAGCAGTAGGAGTAGTGGTGCCCTGCAGAAATACGCTTTCGATGTCACCCCTGGTTTTCTTTTTATTTGAATTTAATTCAAATATTGACCAGGAACTTTGACCAGCCATAACCTTTAAACCATAAGTCCAAATGAATTGATTCTTTTTGCATTGTGCTTGTATTGGAATATTCTAGAACCACACAAATTTTGAGATTTTGCTCTACTGCCTAGAATTTCTGATGAATTTTAGAAGTGTTCTTTATATTTTTCTTTTGTTGTTTTTAATTGTTTTTAGAGGGAGAAGCTTGTCTTAAGGAGAACCAGGAGGAGTGTGAACCTCCTCTGAACTAAGGCAAGCTACATAATAATTTGCATTGTGTCATTTCAATATTTATGGTTTTTCCAACTTGAATCTGAGTTATTTCATGCATTTAATCATTTAATGAATATTGCTTATGTTAGTTACTTTATCATGATTGAAATGCTTAGTTTATAGTAGTGTTTGAATGCATGGACTAGTATCAGGCAGTAGCAGTAGATTTGAAAGTATGGTCATGATTTGGTTATGATCGGTATTATTTTCATATGTGAGGTATTGATTTTAGTATGTTAATGCCATAACTAGAACTGATGAGATATAAAACCAGTGAAGTTGAAACCAGTGAGATAAAATGATGAGTAGTGCAAGTAGAATGATTCTTCAATGTTGATCCGTTTGCGTTAGTACTATGTGAATATAATGCATGTTATATAGTTGCATGTTCATGGCATACAGTGACTCGAGTTTGTTTATTTCAAGTTAAACCTGATAAAACTCCAACTTCAACATAATGTTGATTGGGTCATGGTGCCACTGAATCAAGCTTTCCCAGTGCAACCACATTTGCCTTTATGGGAAGGCCTTTATTCGGTCCGTTGTCATGCCTCTGGTCGGTGCCTCCAATGAAGGAAGGTTATGGGCGTGCGTTACCCTGGCTCGGTAAGCAGACATAACCTTGTGTGCCCGTTGTTGTTATGGTACCTTGTCCCCGTTTGGGACCGTTAAGTTGTTTTGCCACGATGATGGCCGTTGGATGTCTTTGGTAGACATCGGGGCCACCCATGACTTAGCCCAGAGGGGAGTTGGTTGGAGTGGCCGGGAGAGTGTCATGACAATGGGAGGGTTCTGTCGAAATGTCGTTGGTCCACCAGAATGGCAGTGCGAGGCCATGCGTTCCATGATGTGGGTACAATGTACTATCCTCTACAGAGTGTTTACTAATCTATTGATAGCCGCGTCCTCGGTTACGGAAATAGCTCGTAAGTAGGTCACACCATGGAATAACATGAATAAGTTAATCTTGCACACTAAAGTTATATGCTTGGCACTATTTAAGTGATGAGATCGTTGAGACCATGAAGATGGTCGTCGTTGTGGGAACCTAAGTGTTGGTTTCGTTTGTGATCCGGGAGTGCTCACCGTTTGATGATGTTGGTTACGAGGTAACCTGTTTGGTAAGAGAGTCCGAGGGACTCGGTGCACAAGTTTGATTCACTGCATCAGTTGTATGTTTAAGCATTGTATTTAACTGGTATAATTGTCATAATATTGTTTGCCATTATGCTTATGCTTGTTGTGAGCTTGCAAGTACATTCAATGTACTGACCTGACATGTCATGCCAGATTTCAGGAAGGCGTTACCAGATCGGAATGCTCCCCGTGTGTACATTGTGTCCACATAAGTGTCCCTGTGCTATGGAGTTCCGCTTCGTTGTCGTTCCGCTGCCGCATAGTTGTCGTGATCGAGGTCCCTTCATGTTCATTAAATAATGTACGTATTGTTCAGCCGCACCGTGTGTGCCGCTTGGCCTCGCTACTTGATGTAATATCAAACCTATGTTTCCACTAGCATCAATAAAGCGGTTGATTTCTATACCAAGTTGTTGTGTGTTGCCAGACGACTTGATCTCTGGGCTGGCAATGCAAGCTAAACCAGTTACTCTGAGTCGGGGTGCACAACGCTTGGTATCAGAGCCGCGCTAACTGTACGACACGCTAGACCACCGACGTGTTAGTTGAACGTTATTGAGTGCCAGTAGTGGTTGCATCTGATTGCTGCATTGCATGCACTTGGTTTATTATTATTTCTAACCGACTAATGGTTGTGAGTGTAGATGGCTCTAGTGTCGTATGCGTGCCAGTTGGAGCTACTAACGTACACTTCGCCACATCTTCTTCGGAATGTATGGCGTCGACTCTAACCTCACGATGACCACCCGATGTATCGGGTGTACTGGGAGCGTCTAGCAGACTCAGTATACGAGTATTACGCAGTGGTTACCTTGCGCAGCAGTTCAACATCAGGCTCTTACACTCGTACCTCTAAGAGTGGTTTCGCTTCCACCGCCGCTCAGGCCGTCCAGTTTGTTGCATTTGAAATCCTCGTTGAGCTATGCTATAACAAGATCCAGATGCAGACCACCCAGGTTTTTACTACTATCCATACCTGCACGACGATGGTCGTGTCCGCTGTCCTATCATTGATCTGGCGGCCGATAGTGCTACTGGCCACCTTTCTCGCTATATCACTGCTAGTTATCTTCTGATTCACGAGCTGGCTCGAGAGCTGACTCGTGCTCGCACTGCTTTAGTAGCTGCTAGGTCCTATCCCACTCCACCTTCCATGGGATTCACTCCTTATATTGCACCTGGTTATAGCTCGCTTGTTACCCCGATTACTACACCGAGTTGCTCGGGCACCTCAACTATGACTCCCCACAGTGCCCCTGCCGAGTGGGCTTCCCTTCTCGCTACTCCTACAGCCTATGCTCTAGCCTCATCCGGCACCTGCCCCTGAGGGAGAGCCCTCGAGGCAGCGCCGTCATGTTACATTTAACCCGGAGGTTTCCATTAGCGTCGTTAGTTCTAGATCTGAGTCCGGCTCAGGAGAGGAGCTAGCAGGACCGGCCGAGCACAAGAGCGTTAGAGTATCCGCAGTTGTCAGGATGTTGATGTACGGATGTAGTCGTACTTGTCATGGTGTCTCGATTCATGTATGAGCGTAGTCGAACCCGTCATGATGTTTCCCTTTCATGTATGAGTCTATGTATAATTATGTTGGAACTTTTTATTATTCGCCTTGGTTTTTGCTGTTTTCTTCCGGGACTGCCGCTTGCTTTTCTTCCCATTTCTGGATGTTGCTCATCTCGGTTGCTTTATATTGGAAAAAACAAACAATACGACGACGCGGGGAGGCAACAACAGTCAGCTTGTGAGGATGTCCCTGTTCATCGCTCGGCAAGACAGGCATGACATTCTCCCGAGCCGTATCCACCACCGCCTCCACCGCCACATCCGCCCTCCACTGAACAAATTATGTGCATGTTTGAAGAAAGAAGGAATAGCGATCTGATTGAGCTGTTGAAAAGTGTGCAAGTCATGGTTGGGCAGAATGGAAATCAGAATTGTCATCACTCCAAGCTTGAGATTGCTCGCACTGAAGAAGCTGACAAGGTTCTGTTAGCTACACACTATCTTGAGGGAGCTGCCACTATATGGTGGGATAATGATAAAACTATGTGGCATGCGGACGAGGAAATCACTTGGGCTAAATTCATGGACCATTTCCGCAAATACCATATTCCCGCCGGTATTATGAAGGTCAAGTAGCGTGAATTCCTTACTCTCACCCAAGGAAGCCTATCAGAAAGTGAGTATCTGCATAAGTTCAACCATTTGCCCCGTTATTCTCTCTATGATGTGGCCACTAAAGAAAGAAAGATCACATATTTCTTGGAGGACTGAACCAACACTTCACATGCACTATCAGTATGTTCGATTTCCCGGATTTCCAGACTCTGGTAAACAAAGCCCTCATTGCAGAAAGAGAACACAAGCTCGTGCACGACAATAAGCCCGGTAATAATGATCATAAGCGCAAGTTTGAGCCTAAGAAGGATGGACAGCCAGTGCAGAAGGCTTGTACCTGGCAGGAGACTCAGGTTGAGTACAAACCCAATTGGCAGCAGAATGTTAAGAGGACCACTACCCAAGTCAAGAATGTTGTGACCAGTCCGTTACGCGAAGAGTGTTAGTGCAATAATTCGTGTTTCAATCGTGGCCAAACCGGGCATTATGCCAGACAGTGCCCCAAGAGCAGCAAGTCAACTGCTCCATTCAGGCCACAAGTCAACCACATGGGACCGTATCCTGTCCAGAAGACCATCCAAGGACAAGTTCACCACCTCTCCGCAGACAAAGCCCAAGAGGACCATAAGTCATCATTGGTATGTTTCTTGTTAATAGCGTACCTGCAATAATTTTATTTGACTCTAGGGCTTCCCACTCCTTTATATCGCGGAGTTTTGTTGCCCACAACGAGTTTCCTTGCTCGATTTTGGGAAAGAGCATGATGGTACAATCCCCGGGATCCGTGCTCAGAAGCAATCTGGTTTGCCGCAATTTGGAGATTGGTATTAAGGGAGTCATCTTCCTAGCTTCTTTGACCAAAGCTTGATACCGATGACGACCATCAAAGAGCACGCACGAAATTCACCTTTGGCGATGTAGAGCGCCTCCTCCTTGGCGGTGAGCTGTGCCTTGAGCTGTCGGTGCTTCTCCAAGAGCCGGTTAAAGACGCCGACCCGGTAGGCATCCAGTTTCTGCGAAGGACGATAATCAGACAAGACAATATTTTAAGATTCGACCCAACTACTACATAGTTTTCCCGAATCTAGGGGGCTACACCCAGTGGGTGCGCTATCGCGCCCCCACGGACTAGCCACAAGAAGAAAAGTAGGACATGAAGTGAAAAGCTTACCATCACGGTGCGTTCCAGCTCCCGCGCCCGCTCTGTCTCAGCCGGGGCAAAGGCCTGGAACCGCTCCGCACTCCCACAGAGGCGCTGGCTCATGGCGGCCATCGCCGCCTCCTCCTACGTCAGGGGCCCAAAGAAGACCTTGCTGGGCCCAGCCCTAGCTGGCTGCAACCGGCGACCTGACGGCTTCCTAGCCCAAACACAAGGACGTACTCACCGCTCACAGCCTCCTTCGCGGCCGGTGTCCTCTCCGGCACAACGGCCGGAGTAATCTATGGTACCGCATCCTGCGGCGCCCCACCCGTCGGCGCCTGAGGCGCCCCATCCGCCGTCGCCCGCGGCGCCTCGTCCCAAGATGGCATCGCCGCCTCCCCCCTCTACCTCCACCCGCTCGACCACGTGGTCCCCAGCGGGGTGTCATCGTCGATCTCCACGACCTCCCGGTCGAGCACCACCTCCTCTGCACGGCCGTCCTGGCTGCGCTCCCCCTCCGACGGCGGCATGAAAACCATCGCTGCAGGCTCCAGGCCCGCTGGCATCTCGGGCCACGCCAGCTCCCTGCTGGCCCGCCCCCACGCTGCTACGGCCCTGGCCCAAGCCTGGGCCGACACCGCCTCCATGTCTGCCTCAGCCCTGTTCCGGTCCCGCCAGGCCAGGCCCTCGGTGTCGGTCGTGTCCAAGTCGAGGTCCGGATCGGCCATCTCCTTGTCCTGGTCGATGACACTGGACCGGGTTCTCCGGAACACGGCGCCACCACCGGACACAGCCTCTGTCGCTGCCAACGCCAGCGACAATGGCGACCTGAAGCACAACACAATAAGCAAGCAAGGACAAAAAGAAGTCGTCCGACGTCTAGCCAAAAGTCGACAGGAAAAACTTACCCAACCAGTAGCGGGACGGTTGGTATTGCGGGCGCCGCCTCCGGAGCGCGGCGTGTCCTCTTGGCAAGCGGCTTGGTGCCGGCCACCGAGTCCGCTGTGCGCTTCGCGACCGGCTTCCAGGGCGCTATGTCCCCCTTTCCATGCGGCCGGCTAGCCGCCGCCGCCCCACGAGACGACCCGGCCCCAGCCATGTCGCCGCCTCCTCCGCTCGGCGCCGCTGCGTCATCAACTTACATCAACACCCCCACCCCGCCGTTCGGCCGGCATCTCAAGAAATCAAACACGGAAGCTTTCCCGTGCAGCGCGTCTCGCCGGCCTCAGTGTCGGCCTCCTCCGGGTCCTCGACCAGGACCACCGCCTCCTCCGAGCCGGCCCGCACCACCTGCATCATTGCCCTGTCATACGGATGTCGGATGGCGTTCAGCAGCACCTCCCTCATCGCATCAGGACGGAGAAGAAGATGAGAAGCAACAAAGAACAAGGACCAAGGACTCACTGCTGGTGCCGGATTCGCCTGGCTGTAGGGAGCTTTCCCAAATTGCCACTCCTCCTTCAGCTTGGCCTTGGAGATGTCATTGACCCGGCGGGCGATCTGCTCCATCGGCAGGCGCAGGGGCGACATTTAGTTGGGATCTTCAAGGCTGGTCATCTGACCGATGATGTGGGTACGACACTGCAGCGGCAGCACCCGGCGCATGATGAAGGCGGCTATGAGGTTCGTGCCTGAGAGCCCCTCCCGCGCCTTCATCTCCGCCACACGCTGGCACAGATTGAGCACCTCCTGCGATGGGTTCTTGGGGAAGTAGTTCTAGTTGGGCTTCCCCTGCGGCATCGCGTCGACGAAGGGTGGCAAATTGATGAGGTCCGCGCCGAGGATGCGGACATAGAAGAAGGACTTCTGCCACTTCTTCACAGAATCCTCCAGCGGAATTTTGGGGCAGCCCCCGTGCGTCCGCAGCGTGACGACGGCGGCCCCGCAGGCAGACATCTCCCTGGCCCCCGGGCCCTGCTGCTTCAAGAAGATGCTTCCGGGGTCCACTTCATGGGTCATGCCTTCTTCAAAATTTTGAAGAACAGCAAGGCACGCTCGACAGACTTGGAGGTGAATCTGCTAAGCGCGGCAACACATCCTGTCAAACGCCTCACATCCTTAACTGCCTTGGGTGCCTGAATCTGCTCGATAGCCTTGATCTTATCGGGGTTGGCCTCTATCTCGCAGTGGGATACAAAGGAATCAAGTAGCTTGCCGGAGGGAACGCCAAACACACACTTCTCCGGGTTCAGCTTCAAGTTGATCTTGCGTAGATTAGCAATCGTCTCTTCTAAATCCTCGATGAGGGTTGATCTGTCCTTGGTCTTGATCACAATATCATCCATGTATGCTTCGATGTTCCTGTGCAATTGTGATTCAAAACCAATCTGGACTGCTCTTGCAAAAGTGGACCCGACACTCTTCAACCCGAAAGGCATGCGCACAAAGCAGTATGTGCCACATGGGGTGATGAATGAGGTCTTCTCTTCATCTTCCTTGGACATAAAGATCTGATGGTATCCAGAGTATGCATCTAGAAAGGAGAGAAAATCACACCCGGAAGTGGAATCCACAATCTGGTCGATGCGCGGCAAGGGAAATGGGTCCTTCGGGCATGCCTTGTTGAGATCCGTGAAATCTATGCAAAGCCTCCATTTCCCATTAGCCTTGTGCACAACCAATGGGTTTGCTAACCATGTTGGATGTAGTACTCCTCTGACCAAACCAGGTGCCTCAAGTTTCTTGATTTCCACAACAATGAGCTGTTGCCGCTCCAAGGCTTGCTTTCGGACCTTCTGCTTGACGGGTCTGGCATGTGGGCAGACAGCAAGGTGGTGCTTGATTACCTCCCTGGGAACACCGGGGATATCAGATGGTTGCCAGGAAAAAACATCGATCTTCTCCTGTAGGAAGGCAACAAGCGCGCTTTCCTATTTTTCATCAAGGGTGGCGCTGATAGTGAAAGTACCATCAGTGCCAGCAAGCCCTGGAGGGACCTTTTTCACATGGGGTGTAGCAGCCCTGGACTTCTTGCTATTGGAACTCTCCGAAAATTCATCAACAGGTGTGGCACACTCCAAAGAGGTACGCTTCCTGGATTCCTTGCCGGCGTCCCTGCTAGCCTTCTTCTTTCCTTTGCTTTCCTTGGCAGGAACTGCGGCTTCAGCGGCCTCTGCCGCGACTGCGTCCCGGTACATCTTATCCACACAAATAATTGCGTCCTTCTTGTCTGACGGAATGGAAATGACGCTCATCGTCCCCGGCATCTTGAAGGTGTTGTAGGCATATTGGGATTCCGCCATGAATTTGGCCAGGGCTGGGCGCCCAAGGATTCCGTTGTACGGTAGGGGGAGGTCGACCACATCAAACACAACCTTCTAAGTCTGGTAGTTCAACTCTCCTCCAAATGCCACGGGCAACATGATTTTTCCCTTAGGATGACTCCTGCCGAGGTTGACTCCTTGAAACATGCCTGTGGCCTTGAGCTCTTCCTCTGCTATCTGGAGTGTGCTGATGACTTTTTGGGAAATCAGATTCTACCCAGCCCCGCCGTCAACGAACATCTTTGTGACTTTGAGGTTGCGGATTGTTGGTGAGACCAACAATGGCAAACACCCTACCGCGGTGGTGCGGTCGGGTTGGTCCTCTTCATCAAAGATGATGGGCGTGCATGACCACTTGAGCGGCTTCCGAGAATCTGCCGCTGGCTCCATAGCATTAACCTCATGCACCCACTGTTTAAGCTGGCGGTGAGAAGAGTGCAGAGATGCACCTTCGTCAATGCATAGGGCGTCAGTGGCCTTCTGGAATTCTTGCTCGCTGGTTTCCTCTTCATCCCCTCCATCACTTTCATCATTGCAATCCTCCTTCTCTCGGCCTCTGGCGGTTTTCCCTTGATTCCTAGGAGCCTTGCCGGGGCGATTTACTTCACCGCCTCGGCCCTTCCTGCCAGCGCCATTCTGACCTTTTTCCTTATCACGCTTCTCATACTCAGCCCTCTGCTTCTTGATGAGCTATTCAACTTGATGGCGCTCTTGGAGATCGTGGCCCTTGGTTCGATGAATCTTGCACTATGGCCCATCACCTTTCCCAGCCTTCTCGGCAGCCGCAGCCTCCCGGCAATCAGTGCACGTGGCATCTTCCTTGCCGGGAGCTTCTGCTTTAGCCTTCTTACCGGTATTAGGCGTGCCTGATCCCGCAACGGTCATCACTACCTTATCATTGTGCTTCTTGTTGCGTTTCTTGTTCTTCTTATTTTGATTGCAGGTCTCGTCGTCATCCTCTGAGTCGATGTCGACGCAATCTTCCTCTCCAGGAAGTTTCCTCCCTTCCTCCACCCGAGCACACTTGTCCACCAAGGTGTAAAGCTCCTTCACATTCTTGGGAAACCAAACGTTCATGTTGGAATGTATCCTGCGGTTGCGCATGTTGGATTGTAAGGCAACTATCACAGCTGTCGGGTGGATGTCAGGAATATTTATGTGGACTCGGCTGAACCTGTGATGTACTTCCGCAGAGTCTCTCCTTTCCGCGGGAGAAGCTGCAAATCGCTGGGCCGTCCTGGTTCTTGGTGGCCGCCCATGAAGGCGCCAACGAACTCATGGCACAGGTCAGCTTAGGTCGAGATGGAGTTCTCCGGCACGTGCATCCGCCAAGACCTCACATTTGGCTTGAGTGCCAAAGGGAAATAGTTGGCGAACACCTTCTCATCTCTTCCCCCGGCAGCTTGAACAGCAACGGTGTAGATGCTCAAGAACTCTGCTGGGTTCAGTCTCCCATCATACTTCTCTGGTATCTCTGGCTTGAACGTGCTAGCGGATGACCAACAGACTTGCCGCAGCTCATGGGTGAAGGCAGGGTACCCAGCCTCGATAGGTAGGTACCCGCCATCTCCGAGCACGGGCTCGTCGATGTTGGGGCCATCGCGCCCATCAGACTGGTAGTGGTTGTCGCGGCGCTGTTGATGACGATGCGCGCGCCTTCCCTCTGCATGTCCTCCGGGGCCAGCCGTTGGCCTTGACGCACTCGAGGGCCGGAAGAGGCCATCGAGACGTCATCAGGTTCTTTGTTTTGTGGCTCCTGCACTGGTTCCCACGGTGGGGATTGCCCCGTGGGGGTGGCCCCTTCCGTATGACCAGCAGCGCGAGCCATTGTCGTTGCCTAGGGAGGCCGTGGCGGGCCAGCTCACAGTGATCCCCCCTCGGCGAAACCAATCAAGCTGTGGATGGTGGCTCGCTACTCATCCATCTGATCAGCGGCTGGCAAAAATCTCAACAGTAGTTGGGCCTGCGCCATGGCCTCTGAGGCAGTGCTTGGCATAGGTGATGATGACGTAGATCGCAGCGTCGCTCGGCTCCTGATGGTGCTGGTAGCGACCGCGCCGTGCCTCGTTGTTGTGAACCAGTTGTTTGGATGTCGTGGTGACGAGGTGGAGGCGCTTGAGGTCCAGTGGCTCCGTTGGGCACAGTAGCTGGGTCAGCCCGTTCTGGGGGTTGCACGTGTCCTGTGGTCGCGCCCGCAGCGGGGGCGGCCAGAGGGTTGCGATTCACCCCAGAACGAGTGCCACCACTGCGGCTGTGCCCTTCGGCTGGATGGAGGGGTGCAGATGGAATAATCTCACCACCTGTACCTCGTGGAGTGTGGCCGTTGGGAGATTGTTAATGTTGGCCTTCCCCGGTGCCTCCCGCTCCTGCTTCGGCCATGGTTGAGGTGGTGACAACGCCGCCTGCGCCGACCACGTCCCCCGCAGCGTCCACATCCTCACATGTCCGCTCATTCCCCGCGACGTCGGCGGTCACGGGCGGCGGGGCCTTCAAGGTAGATGGGTTATTTGCATCTCTGGGCTTCTTCTTGGGCGCCATATTCGATGATGCCGCCGATAATGAAAATGGCGATGAAGATGACGCGCAGCTTACGCTCTCTGGTTAGCGCAAGTGATCGCCCTACCTGGCGCGCCAAAGATGTTGTTGGAAACCACAGCCACCTATGGGGCCATGAGTCCCTTTTGGTTCGGCGGGGGGATGGGCATGTTGCACAAAGAGCGGAGAAGCGTAACATAGCACGGCAGAGATCACACGGGAAGTTTTACCGAGGTTTGGGCCGCTGTGAGGCGTAAAACCTTACTCCTGCTTTGGTGGATTGATGGTGGATAATGGTGGTGAAAGCAGCACGGTTGCCCGGCAGGGTTGCCTCAGGCGAGAGTGGGTATGCGCTTATGAATGTGTGAGGGTCCGAATCCCCTCTACGGTTGCCATGGGCCTCCTTTTATAGATCAAGGGGTCATCACAGTGGCAAATCAATCTTTATATACTGATTAGGTAGCAAATGCTATCATACCTAACTCCGCAGGCTGACAGAGTGCATTAAATGCACCGTCTAGTGTCACATCACAGCGTGCCTGGCAACCCTTGCCTGGATGTTTTACCAGCTTCACACCTGCTTGCTTGACACGTCTCAGGACGGGTGTCATATGGAGGTGTTTTCTGTAGGAAGTGGCTGCCATCTGGCAGGAAGCAGCCACTTAGTCACTTAGGAGCTTGACACCGCACCTATTTGATGACTTGCATCGCTGTGAGGTGGAGCGGTGGAGTAGTTTGCCTTTGTAAGCCCCGGCAGGCCTGCCGGGACGATCTGGAAGCTTGCTTCCGGGGCACCCCCAACTTTCCCAGGCTCGCTGTCGGTGTGGAATGACACCTATGGGATCACAAGAATCCCTACTACGGTTGCCAGGGCGCAGGGTTGTGAGGAGAGCAGGGCTAGTAGAAAGCACAAGGATCGTTTACCCAGGTTCGGGCCGCGAGGATGCGTAAAACCCTAGTCCTGCTTTGGTGGGTGTATTTCTCAGGGCCAGCACCTTGAACTTCTCGGGGCCGTCTCCTTGGGAGGCTGGCGTCGGGAGGCTGCAGAAGAGGAAGAGGGCGGGCGGCAAGGCCGTCAACTCAGAGTACGCGGGCACCGACGCCTTCATCGCGTATTGCCGGTCCTGCCGCCTCGCCTTCCAGCTCCTTTCCCGGCACCGTCATCACCGGCCCGCCCGTGGGC
Source organism: Aegilops tauschii subsp. strangulata (assembly GCF_002575655.3). NCBI lineage: Eukaryota > Viridiplantae > Streptophyta > Magnoliopsida > Poales > Poaceae > Aegilops > Aegilops tauschii. Next base: position 319,151,194 of record NC_053041.3, read on the forward strand.
GGCCACCGAGGTGCTCTCTTGGTGCTTTCTGCTGCTCGTAGCTCGCCTAGGCGCCCCTTTTGCCCTCTTGCCTCCTTGACCTGCCTCCTGAGGAGAGGGTCAGGAAAGGGATCACGTGCACCTTATCTCTTTTTCAATCTGTAAGCCTGCGGGCCTTGTTAAATTTAAAGCTTGTAATCCCCTTTGTTCATGTTTTTCATTTCGTACGAACTGTACCTGTATGGGATGTTTTTAATGAAAAGGGATGCTTGCCGGGTTTTTCGTTCTTGGGTAAGTCCCGCGACAAGGAGCGAATCCTTGTTATTGTTCTAGATAAACGTTTTTCGCCCGGCAACAGGCCTTGCCGTCCCCCACTCCACTCGACCGTTCTCGCACTCTTGGCGGAGGCAGGGATGAAGTGGGCTTTAGGCCCCTCGTTCTACCTCCTTGCCGCCGCGGCTACAACCAAATCCGGACCCAGGAAATAATCCTTAGGTATAGGAAAAAGGGGAGCACGGCAGCCTGGAGATAAAAATGAGGTTTCACATGCCCCACTCCCGTTCCGAAATGCATGACAGAGGATAAAAGACTTATCTGGATCTGCAGCCCCCGGCAACCTTGTCTTGCCGCGGTTGGATCCCTGTTCTTGCAGCCCCCGGCAACTCTGGTTCGCTGGGGTCGGGACGCCGGTCCGTTTTCTTTCTTCCAAGTAGCTCCGTAGAAGTGCTCATGTGCCCTGCGAACCAAAATAGGACAGAAGAGAAACAGATAGATGCGCACTCGAGCTCTAAGCTAGGGGTTAGTCGCTTGCTGAGCACTATCAACCCTAACAAAGGAAGAGACTCGACCTAGCATGCATGCTATGACTTAGGGCGCCAGCGCTTCATTTATTTATGCTCAGGGTCTCCGTCTGGCTTTGTACAAAGGGTCACATGCCTTGTCGGCAAAGCTTGTACAAAAGGTGGCTTGCCGGGAGGCCCAGCAAGCCGCGCCTTACGGGTAAGACTTGCGAAGATGCTCAATGTTCCCGGAGTTGCTCACTGGGACGGCATCCTCGGTCTCCAGGTGGACTGCGCCAGGCCTGGTGACTCGTATTACCCGATAAGGGCCTTCCCACTTCGGTGTCAACTTGTTGGCATTCTTGGCCGACTGAACGTGCCGAAGAACAAGGGCGCCTTCCTCAAAGCTTCGGGCATGAACCTTGCTGGAAGCGTGCCGCTCTCACAGCAGCCCGAAGACGATCTTCCTCAAGGAGCGTCGCGTCATCTTGGCGCAACGGCTCCTGCTCAAGCTCATCATAAGCGAGCACTCGAGGTGACCCATATATGAGTTCCGTGGGGAGAACTGCTTCTGCCCCGTATACCAGGGCAAAAGGTGTCTGCCCGGTGGCTCGATTTGGCATCGTCCTTATCGACCAAAGAACCGCCGGCAACTCATCAATCTAGCGCCTTCCACTCTTGTGCAGCTTGTCAAAGGTCTTCGTTCTCAGGCCTCGCAACACTTCAGCATTTGTCCTCTCAGCTTGGCCGTTGTTCCGTGGATGTGCCATGGAAGCAAAACCGACCTTGCTGCCGAGGTCTTGGATGTACTGCATGAAGGTGCGGCTTGTGAAATGCATGCCGTTGTCGGTGATGACTCTGTTTGGCACACCAAAACGGCAGACCAGTCCTTTGAAGAACTTGACGGCTGATTGAGCAGTCACCTTCCTCACTGCTTCCACCTCCGGCCACTTTGTGAACTTGTCGATTACAACGTACAAGTACTCAAAGCCCCCAACAGCGCGGGGGGAAAGGGCCCAGTATATCGAGCCCCCAGACTGAGAATGGCCAGGAGAGAGGGATTGTTTCAAGGGCTTGAGCTGGTTGATGAAGCTTCTTAGAATGGAACTGGCATTCTTCACACTTGGTTACTAGTGCCGTCGCATCCTGGAGGGCGGTGGGCCAGAAGAAGCCTTGCCAGAACGTCGTCCCGGCAAGGGCCCTCGACCCTATGTGGGAGCCACATATGCCTCCATGTATCTCTGCCAACAGGTCCAGTCCTTCCTCCTGGGGGATGCACTTGAGTTTCAGACCGTTCGGCCTTCTCCGGTACAGGACGTCATGGACGAACTGGTACAGGGCGGACCGACGGGCTACTTTCTCCGCTTCTTCCTGCTCCTTAGGAAGCTCCCCTATTTGGAGGAATTGGACGGTATGCCGCGCCCATGCCGGAGCCTGGGGCTCGATGGCAAGGACCAAAGGCATCTCTTCCGCCATGGGAGTGGCTGTCTCTACGGCCAGGGCTTGACGCCCTGCCGGAGCCAGTTGCTCTTGGGCAGGCTCAGCGTCCGCGGCAGCACCAGGGGGCTCGGTAGGAAAGTACTTGCCGGGACCTGATTTCCTCCGCTTGTTCTGTCCCACTGATGGTTCGACGGATGGTTGAGTTAACCGGAGCAAAAAGGTACCTAGTTCCACAGGTAGCTTGAATGCAGCACGCTTTGATAGGTAATCGGTGATGTCGTTCTCCGCTCGTGGGACGTGCTCCGCCTGGATACCATCAAAGCGTTCCTCCAGCTTCCTCACCTCATCTACGTAAGCTTCCATCAATGGGCTCTGATAATCCTTGTTGACTTTCCTGACAACGAGCTGCGAGTCACCCCTAACGATGAGCTTCTTAACCCCGAGGTCTGCCGCGATCCTGAGACCGGCAAGCAATCCCTCTTACTCAGCAGTGTTGTTGGTGGACATCTCCCTGGGGAAGTGCATCTGGATCACGTACTTGAGGTGTTCTCCGGTGGGTGCGACGAGCAGCACACCGGCACCGGTGCCTTGCAGCAAGAAAGCCCCATCAAAGTACATGATCCAGTCGCGGTCTGCTTCCTTGCTGGGGAGAGTGTTCTCCTGGATTTCTTCGTCAGGCGTCGAGGTCCATTCTGCGATGAACTCCGCCAAGACTCTACTCTGAATTGTCGAGGTACTTTCAAACTTTAAACCTAAGCTTGACAGCTCCAAGGCCCATTCCACAATCCTTCCAGTTGCGTCTGGGTTGTGCAGTATCCGTTGCAACGGGAGGCGGGTGACGACAGTGATCTCGTGGGCTTGGAAGTAGTGACACAGCTTCCTCGAGGCCATAAGGAGGCCGAAGAGCAATTTTTGCACGCCGGAATACCTTGACCTAGCCCCATGCAAGAGGGATCTGACGAAGTAAACCGGGTGCTGCATCATCTTCTTCTTCGGCACCACCTCACTCGATTGCGCGGGCACACTTCTCAGGGTTCAGCTTGAGGTTGATCTTGCGCAGGTTAGCAAATGTCTCTTCCAGATCTTGCACAAGAGTGGGCCCGTCCTTGGTTTTGACCACTATGTCATCCATGTAGGCCTCCATATTTCTATGGAGCTGAGGTTCAAAACCAATTTGCACTGCTCTTGCGAACGTTGAGCCAACACTCTTCAACCCGAAAGGCATCCGTAAAAAGCAATAGGTGCCACATGGGGTGATGAATGTTGTCTTCTCTTCATCCTCTTTCGTCATGAAGATCTGGTGGTAACCTGAGTAGGCGTCGAGGAATGATAGCAGATCGCACCCGGCCGTGGAGTCACCAATCTGGTCGATGCGCGGCAACGGGAAGGGGTCCTTAGGGCAAGCCTTATTGATATCTGTGTAATCAATACACAGTCTCCACTTCCCATTCGCCTTGCGCACCACTACCGGATTGGCCAACCACATCGGGTGGAGCACTCCTCTCACCAAACCTGCCGCTTCCAACTTCCTAATCTCCTCTGTGATGAACTCCTGCCTCTCTAGAGCCTGCTTTCTGACCTCCTGCTTGACGGGCTGCGTGTGGGGGCAGACAACTAGGTGGTGCTCAATCACCTCCATGGGAATAGCGGGGATGTCGGATGCTTGCCATGCAAACACGTCAACATTCGCCCGCAGGAAGGTGACGAGCGCGCCTTCCTATTTGATGTCGAGGGTGGAGCCTATGGTGAAGGCCCCTCCCGTGCCATCCTCCTTGACGGGCACCTTCTTGTTTGCGGTGGCTCGGCCCAGGGTCTCTTGCTCTTGTCGGTAGAGCTCTCTGGCACGTCCTCGACGGTAGCACAACACTCCGAGGAGGTCCGCTTGCCGGAGTGGGTGCGAGAGGTCTTGCCGGGCTTCTTCTTCCCTCCCGGGGCTTCAGCGGCAGGAGCAGGTACCTTGGCGGCAGCCGCTGCAACTGCTTCCCGGTAGAGCTGGTCGGCGCAGATCAGCACTTCCTTCTTGTCGGAGGGGACGGAGATGATGGTCAACGGCCCAGGCATCTTTAGCATGTTGTAGGCGTAGTGTGACGCCGCCATGAACTTGGCTAGTGCTGGGCGACCGAGGATCCCGTTGTAGGGCAAGGGGATCTCGGCTACGTCGAAGACGATCCTCTCCATCCTGTAGTTCAACTCTCCTCCAAACGTCACAGGCAGTGTGACCTTTCCCTTCGGCTGGCTCCTCCCCGGATTGACCCCTTGAAACGTGCCCGCTTCCTCGACGTCTCGATCAGGGATTTGCAACTTTTTGATCACGACAGGCGAGATCAGGTTCAGGTCGGCCCCGCCGTCAACCAACATCTTGTTCACTTTGAGGTTGCATATTGTTGGTGAGACCAACAATGGCAAACACCCGACCACGGTAGTGCGGTCAGGGTGGTCCTCGGCGTCAAAGATGAGGGGCGTGCTGGACTACTTCAGCGGCTTCTGAGCGTCGAACAACGGCTCTGCTGCTGTAAGCTCACGCGCCCACTGCTTGAGCTGGCGATGAGAGGTATGCAGCGAGGCGCCGCCATCGACACACATGGCCTCCGTAGCCTTCTGGAACCCTTGCTCACCAGACTCGTCATCCTCGTCGTGATCATCGTCTTCTTGTTTCTTGTCGCGGCCCCGGGCGGGCCTCTCTTGTTGGTTATCCTTGCCGGGGCGGCCTCCTTGGCCGCCATGCTTCTTGCCGGACCCCTCCACACCGTCCTGGTCCTTCTCCTTGTCCCGCCTCTTGTACTCAGCCTTTTGCTTCTCAGCAAGCAGCTCGACTTGCCGGCAGTTCTGGAGGTCGTGGCCCTTGGTGCGGTGGATCTTGTAGTATTGCTTGCCGTAGCTTCCTGGCTTGTCGGTAGCCGCCAAGGCTCGGCAGGCGGCGCACCCGGCAATCTCCTTGCCGGGGGCATCTGCTTTGACCTTCTTGCCGGCACCGGTTTCGTTAGATCCCTCAACGGCAAGCACGGTCTTGGCCTTGTGTTTCCTGTTGCGACGCCGGCCCTTCCTTGTCGGGGTAGCGGCATCTTCATCGGTAGAGTCGGTTTCCACGCCGGTGTCTTCGCCGGGGTACTTCCTTCCCTCTTCAGCCCGGCGCACCTATCGGCCAGGACGTAGAGCTCGGCCACGTCCTTAACTTTGGTCATCGCCAGCTCTTCACGCATCTTGCGATTGCGCACGTTCTGGTGGAACGCGCTAATCACAGCGGCGGGATGAACGTCGGGGATGTTGTACTGCACCCGGCTGAATCTCTGGATGTACTTGCGCAGGGTCTCCCCTTCCTTCTGGGGAATGATGTGTAGATCACTGGCCTGGCCATGAGCTTGGTCGCCTCCTGTGAAGGCGCCAACGAACTCATGGCACAGATCTGACCAAGAAGAAATGGAATCCACCGGCAAGGGCATCAACCAAGACATCACATTGGGCTTGAGCGCCAGCGGGAAATAGTTGGCAAGCACCTTGTCGTCGCGAGCCGCAGCAGACTGCATCGCGATGGTGTAGATGCTGAGGAACTCGGATGGATGGGTCTTGCCGGTGTACTTCTCGCCGATGTCATGTTTGAACGTGTGGTGGGACGGCCACTGGAACTGCCGCAGCTCACGGGTAAAGGCCGGGCAGCCCACCTCGTAAGGTAGGCCGCCGGAGCCCCCCGGTGTCGGGTGGTCCATAGCGGGTCCCGCCGGCTTGTCCGACTGGCGGCGCCTTTCGGGCCGGCGCTCGACGGTGGTTCGAGCATCTTCGTGAGCTCCTTCCCGAAGGACCTGGCGCTGGTCGCGGAGGGTCCGCGGGTCGGACGATGCTATGGAGATGTTATCGCAAGCGTCGTCACGACGGGCCGACGCCCGCGGCGGCTGGCGAGGAGGTGGAGAGTGCACCGTGGCCGCAGCTCCCCCGGTCCTCCCAGCGCCAGCATGTGGTGGCTCGGTGGAGCGCCGACCCAAGGGCCCCGCCGATCGCGGATCGTCTTTGTTTGCAACGGCGACGAGGCTTCGGATGGTGGCCCTCCACTCGTCGAGCTTCTTCGCAGCAGGAGGGAAGTCGAGGAGCAGATGCGCACGCGCCAAAGCTTCCGCTTGCGTGGGTGGCGATGACAGCTGCCTGGATCGCGGCGCGCTTCGACTTCTAACTACGTTAGAAGGAGCTCCGTTACGACCCAGCGGCTGTGTGCCATTTTCGCCAGCGCTTCGGCAAGCGTGCTGAACCCCTTCATCTTGCGGATGACGCACAGGGCTCTTCCGACGGAGGTTCCCAAGGTCACCGACATGGTGACGCTGCCCGGCGCGCACACCATGGGAAGAGCGCGCGACGGTCGCCGGTGTGGGCGTCTTGGAGGTCGCTGGGCCGCCCAGGGGTGGCACATCAACACTCCTGGATGGCCCCGCGTCGCCTGCGGGGGGCCCAGCTCCGTCTTTGGATTCGGTGACTTGTAGCTGGTCGTCTAGCGCGCAAACGACGCCGCTCGCCAGGCTCCGACTTCCTGGGCGATGCTGGTGATCGCGGGTCGCGGCCCGGGTCCTGTCTGCGACCGGTCCGCTGCTCGTCCGCACCGACACGGGCCGTTCGGCTCCCAACGAGCCGATCGCTGTGGCCGTCTTCTTCTTAGGAGCCATGGCGACGAAGAACTGCTAGGCTAACTACCAGACCAGATTCTCACAATTGCGCCCCCTACCGGGCGCACCAAAGATGTCGGTGTGGAACGACACCTATGGGATCACAAGAATCCCTACTACGGTTGCCGGGGCGTAGGGTTGTGAGGAGAGCAAGGCTAGTAGACAGCACAAGGATCGTTTACCCAGGTTCGGGCCGCAAGGATGCGTAAAACCCAAGTCCTGCTTTGGTGGGTGTATTTCTGAGAGTTCTTGAGCTCTCAAACTAGATGTGGTCAGTGCGTGGTTCGAAAGAGCCGAATCCTCCTCCAGTATGCCATGGGCCTCCTTTTATAGTTGAGAGGGGCTACCACAGTGACACACAGGAGGTGGAAAGGCGTACAGTGCTCTGAGCCTATCGCTTGTATTACAGGACAAGACGCATTTAATGCGTAGCTTAGGTGTCCCCTTGCTTTATTGGGGACGGGGGCGAGGCCCGTCCCGTCCGTCGCCACTCCTCCTCGCATTGACACGCGCCCTAGCCAGTGAGGTGCGTGGTGCCATGTAGGCAGCCAGGCAGCTGAGGTGGCGCGGTGGCGGAGCCTTCACGAAGATCTGCATGCTGCCATGCAGGCGCTCGATGAGTTGGCCTCGGAGCTGCATGCTACCACGCAGGTACCCGCCCAGCTGGTTGGGCTGGCAGCTGTATGTGAATGGTGGTGGAAGCCTGTCCGGCGCGGGTTTGGCGGTGGCCCCGCTGGCATCCTTGGCGAGGGCCTTGCCGGGTGGCCCGGCAAGGGTCTTGCCGTGGCGTGCTGTCGTCCCCGGCAAGGATCTTGCCGGGGGTCTGGTGGCCTTCCTCGGCAGGGATCTTGCCGAGAATCGTCATCTTCTAATCCTCATCTGATCTTGAATATGTCTTCAGAAAGATCTGCATGCCACGATAGAGGTGCCTTCCCGAGCCCTAGCCCCACGTTGATGATGGCGCTGGGGGCCGTGGGCTCAAGGGTGGCTCGCTCTGTTGGTGTGGGGCAAGCTGTCCCGGCAAGGGTCTTGCCGGGGGAACCTGCTTTGTCCCTCTGCTCTTTGTGGTCTTGGCCTTGGAGTTGCTTTGATTGTCTTGGGCTTCGGTCTTACCTTGACTCACCTCCCTTGTTCTGCTTGGTGTGGTCATGGGCGCGGCTCCGTCTGCCCGTGCACAGGTAAAGGGGTACAAAAGCGTGCCCCTATTTTTGTACACCGACACTCGCCTGCCCGGCAAGGGAGGTTCTTCTCTTAGCGATATCTTGCTTCTCTGGCTCGTATTGGTCCTCTTGATCTGCACTTTGATCCTTCAAAGAACTGATCCCTTGTGCTTGGTCTGATCTTGGTGTTGTAATCTTGTCCTTAGGCATGTGCACAGTCTGGGCAATGGACCCAGGGTTTGTTGCATTGACACGGCGGGCTGATACTCTGGCCCCTCGATGCGAGTTTGGACTTCAGTTGCCAGGGCCGTTGTATGTTCCTCAGTACAGAGTGAACGCTCCGTGTTTCCATTGACTGTGATGACACCCTTGGGTCCGGGCATGTTTAGCTTTAGGTAGGCGTAATGGGGGACGGTGTTGAATCGAGCGAACGCCGCCCAGCCCAGGAGGGCATGATAGCTATTGTGAAAGGATCAATTATTCACGGCGGAAGTTGTTCGGCGAGCCGAACACTACTTCTAGGGTCAGGGTGCCCGAGCAGTGGGCTTCAATGCCTGGGATTACCCCTTTAAAGGTGGTATTATTGGGTTGGATCCTTGACGGGTCAATACCCATTTTCCTCACTATATCTGAATAAATCAGATTGAGGCTACTGCCTCCGTCCATGAGGACTCTAGTGAGGTAGTACCCATCGATAATGGGATCAAGAACCAGGGCCGCCGATCGAAGGTGGTTGGTCCCTGCGGTCGAAGGTGGTCGGGCATGCCGACCATGGGTTAAATTTCGGGACTACCGGCTCTACGGCATAGACATCCCGAAGTGTGCGTTTCCTCTCCTTCTTGGGTAAATGTGTGGTGTAGATCATATTTACCGTCTTAACCTCAGGAGGGAATTTTTTCTGGCCTCCATTGTTTAGCCTGCAAGGTTCCTCCTCGTCCTTGCTATGGGGGCTTTTGTCTTTGTCCTCGGCTGTCAGTTTGCCGGCCTGTTTGATCACCCAACAGTTACGGTTGGTGTGGTTGGCGAGCTTGTCGGAGGTGACGTGGATCTGGCAGGGCCTTTCCAAGATTATGTCCAACTTGGTGGGTCCATCCTGGTTCCCTTTCGAGGGCTTCTTCCGCGGCCTTGATATGGAGTTGCGGAATCCAGCATTCACTGTCGTGTCATTGCCATCGGTGTCGGTGTGTCAACGCCTGTTTTTTTTTGCCGTGGCTTCCCGTTGCCATCCCTGACTTCTGAAGTACCAGGCTCCTAGGGGTTGTTGCTTCTATGAGCCAACCAGCTATCTTCCCCTGTGCAAAAGCGGGTCATGAGAGAGGTGAGTGTCGACATTTTTCTTGGGTTGTCTTGGCCGAGCTGGCTAGCGGGCCATTCGTCCCGGATACTATGCTTGAATGCGGCTATACCTTCGGCGTCCGGATAGTCGAAGATCTGGTTCTTTTTGGTCAAAACCGATTCCAAAATTGCCGGGCTGACTCACCGGGCTATTGGACCACATGGCTCAGGTCATCAGCATCCGGAGGCCGAACATAAGTGCCTTGAAAGTTAGCTTGGAAAGCATCGTCGAGCTCTTCCCAACTTCCTATGGAGTTTTCAGGGAGGCTGTTCAACCAATGCCTGGTTTGATGAGGACATCAATACCATTGTTACACCAACATCCCCTACTGCTACATATACTGGACCAATTAAGAGAGCTCGTGCACACAAATTAAATTATCAGGTGCTTTCATTTCTTGGTAATTTTCTAATGTTCATGAGAATATGATGCTGCCTAAATTGGATACATTTTTTTGCTTACAAATGAAGGGCCTGGCATGGATAAGAGGGATGAACACTGGAGCAAGACCAAGCGTGGAGATGATGGCATGCGCAAGGGGAACATGGATGGAGTTACAAGTGATGATTTCAAGACTTTGAAGCCACCATAATGAGTGCATGACGCCTTGGACGAAATATACAAGATTCCACTTTATAAATTTTGTCCAGAGGCTATTCTAGGTGTTGTGTCACCTTATTATTGGGCTAGGCCCATGTAATTTCGAAATACTTAAGTATAGGCTGTTCTTAGAGTCTGTATGTGTGGGGAAACAAGAGTTAGCGTTGGTTTCAGACCCCTCCTCCAAGGGCCATGAAATCCCCCCCTCTTCCTCCATATATACAGCACTTAGGGCGTCGTTTAGACTTTGGGGTTTTGTTTAGATTAAAAGTTCGCCATAGCTGCAACTTCACGTACTTCGTTTGTGTTCAACGACCAAACCAAGATGTCACAGAACCCCACTTGATCAATAAAGATTTCCTCTTATATTCGCAATATCTAGATTGCAATCTTAGTTTCTGGCTTGTTCTTCGTTTGCTTGCAGGAAATAGACCCTCGTGGTCAGGTTGAACGTGCTCTGCCGTGGTCAATAACCTCTCGGAGTTAGTTTAGCAATTGCTAAGGCGTGACGTCCTCGCATGTTCGTAGATGGATCGTCAAAGTCTACTCCATCAAGAATGATAGCCACCATCTCATCGAAAGATGGGACACCTTTGCCTATATCAAGTGGTATCATATTTCCAGGTTGCTCAGTGAGATTTTACAGTTTTTCGTAGTTTTGATCAAGTCTGTTCTTCATACCTACAGTCCAAAAAAGCCAAAAAAATTTAGGGTTAATTCATCATATCTGAACCAATCTGAGCCTTTGCATAATCCTTTTAGGGTTTTTCTTTGTTGAATTTGCGGTTGCATCGTCGTGTCTAGTTGCCGGTCTTAGCGTCTAGTCCTTTAGAGTTTCGAGTTCTGTCATAGTTTGTCACGCCGCCGCCGCACCATCTTCATCACTGCTGCCATATACCACCACCGCTGTCATATCCTACCACCGCTACCATATACCACCACTGCTGCCATATCCTACCACCGCTACCATATACCGCCACCGTTATCATATCCTACCACCACTGCCATATACCACCACCATTGCCATATACCACCACTGCAGCCATATCCAACCACTATATATCCACCACCAATCTGAGTTCTATTCTGATTCGTGTTTCCTTGCCTGAGTAGGTTTCGGAAAAAAAATGTCTGGAGACCCCTGGGTAGTTTTTAGGCAAAAATTTTGGCTGGTGAAAATACTTTCATCGGAGAGGCACCAATGAAAGTGGTGAACCCCTCCATGATGGTGTCTAGATTGGATCTGGTGGTTCTGGACTCTGCGGCGGATGGAATTGATTTTCGTAAACTCTCCTAGGGTTTCTGGAATATTGGGGTATTTATAGACTAAAGAGGCGGTCCGGGGGGCATCTGAGGTGGGCACAACCCACCAGGGCGCGCCTGGGCCTCCAGGTGCGCCCTGGTGGGTTGTGCTCCCCTCGGAGTAGCCCCCAGGTGCTTCTTCGGCCCATTGGTTGTCTTCTAGTCCAAAAAAATCTCCAAAAAGTTTCGCTGCGTTTGGACTCCGTTTGGTATTGATTTCCTGCGATGTAAAAAACATGCAGAAAACAGCAACTGGCACTTGGCACTATGTCAATAGGTTAGTACCAAAAAATGATATAAAATGATTATAAAACATCCAAGATTGATAATATAATAGCATGGAACAATAAAAAATTAGAGATATGTTGGAGACGTATCAGCATCCCCAAGCTTAATTCCTACTCGTCCTCGAGGATGTAATGATAAAAATAGAATTTTTGATGTGGAATGCTCCCTAACATGTCATCTCATATTCTTTTCTTTATTGCATGGACATTTGGACTTTTATGTGATTCAAAGCAATAGTCTAGTTTTGACATGATAACTTAAATACTCAAGCATACCAACAAGCAACCATGTCTTTCAAAATATCAACGCTAAAATAAGTTATCCCCATCCCATCATGCTCAATCATTGATCCATTCATGAAACACACTCGCATATTAACTACACCCGATACTCAAGCACAATCATGGTGCCTCCTAGTTGGTGCTTTTATAAGAGAAGATGGAGACTCAAATTCAAAATAAAAATTGCATAAAGTAAAAGAAAGGCCCTTCGCAAAGGAAAGTAGGGATTTGTATAGGTGCCAGAGCTCAAAGAGAAAATTAAGAGATAAAAACATTTTGGGAGGTGTGATGCGGAGCATCCCTCGACCACCCACTCAGACACTCCATCACCACCACAAGCACCGAGAGGACCAATGACAAGAGCATGTGCACGCGCCATCGAGAATGAGGTTAACTCCTTCCTCTTCGAGCTCCATTCAAATTCACGCGAGAGTTGGGTCCTACCTCAAACAGAAATGTTATGCATCTTTAGGTACGAAGAAAATGAATATGATGAGGCCAAGACGGAGACGCAAGCACCCAAGGAGAAGGAGGAAGAAAGCCACGTGAAGAGCTAAGAAGAAGTGGCCCTGGACACTCCGGGCTCCCAGCCCCCGCTGCCCGGGACTTCGGCCGCACCCAGGACCGGCCCTGTGGTCACCCCGGGTGACTGGCCAACATGGCCCCGGGTGCCCGACCAGAACCTGGGCCACGCCCTAGCTAGCCCCGGGTGTCCAGGCCCTCAACCCCGGGTGCCCGGCCCCCCACGTGCCAGCCGCCAGCCCCTGCCCGAGTGCGCGGGCATTGGACCCCCGGTGCCAGGCCACGGCCGCCCAGCCACCAGCCCTTGCCCCGGGTGCCCGGGCCTAGGACCCCTGGGTGCCCGGTCCTGCCTCCGTCGGGTCTCTGTCCGCTCCGGGTGACCGGCCCCCTTTGCACCGGGTGCCCGGACCACTCCGCGAATGCCTGTGTGCAAGTTAGGCTTTTTGCCCTTGTATCCCTCTCCCCCTCTTATTTCGTCTCTAAACTATAAGTAACCCCACCTAGCTCATTAGAGGGATAGAAAAGATTTAGATGAGACATTTGTGATCTTTGCTCTTCTCCCCACCTCCTTTGGAGATAAAGGCCTCCTAAGAGAGGATCCACTTGTGGAATCAAGACCTCCACCTTGGAGTAGACTACCACCATCAAGACCTCATCTCTAAGGAGTGGGATGAACATTATCATTGTATCTTTCCTTTGATTGTGTTTGTGAACTTTGTGGGTCTTGTGATGCTATTCTAGTGGATGTGTCATTGGGAATTGTTGGAGTGATTTCCTCTTGTGTTCTTGTGTGTTCTTGCCCTTTTCCCCCTCCAAGTGTGCAAAGACCCCCTCTAGGGTTTCACACTACAACATCTTGGTATCATGAGCAAGGTTGATTCACATCTTGGAGTCCCATCCCCCCATTTGCTAGCTTGATTTTATTGTTTTTCGCCCAAATTCGAAAATCCCCACAAAAATAGCCCCAAATTTTTTTTCTTGTTGTTTGTTGGATCTTGTGAGATTTGGTTGTTTTGGGTCCATGTATTTGTTGTTTGGCAAGTGGATCTAGCCCCTACCCATCAATCCCCAACCTTCCCACCACGAAATCCACCGAATTTTGCTTTTCCCAAAAATTGTCCGCCCAAATCGAAGACCACCGGGTGCCCTCACCTCGAACCACTGGGCACCCGTACCCCCGGGCCATTTCCCGCTGACCTCCCTGGCACCCGCACCCCCCCGAATCAGCCCAACTTCACCACTGTTTTGACCATAACTTCCAACTCCCAAGTCTATTTTTCATGTTCTTTAGCTCGTTTGGAAGCTCTTGACATCCCCCATCCACATATATCATTACCACCACCATTAGCGATCATAAACAAATTGTTCATAAAAGCACCCAACTTTCGCATTTGACCGATTTGGAGTTGCGGTTTCCGTTTCCTAAGGTGTTTCGGCTACTTAGGAACGTGTGACATCGACATCACCGCCATTCATCATCGCCTCAGAGTCATCTTCGCCAACGATCTTCACCGTTGACACCGCTAGCCGTAAGAAAGGACGGTAACCTCGACGACACTCACTTCATACCCTTGCATTTGCATTCATAACCCGAGCCATTTTGTGTCAGTTACCCATCGAGACTAGCGAGTTGAGAATTGTCGGGCCACATTTGTGCACCATAGTGATCTTGCTATCATCTTTGTGCCCTATGTCTCTCCAGTGCATATCTTACATACTTGTCTCATATCATATTTGGCTCGAGCATCAAGCATAGAAAAAAAAGCTTTTAAGCAAAAGAGGAGAAACAAAGAGCTTGTAAGCAATAGCATTGAGCATCAACATATCATCTTCTTCACCGCATACATAGCATAGTTGGGATTGAAGACGGCACATTTCTCTCATAGGTTGGCGCACAAGCGTATCTTGCCCATTTGAGCAATCGAGCTAGCGTCTCTCTAGCATTCCCACAACAAAGAGCATTTTCCTTGGTTACACATTTTGAGCTCACTCCTTGGTTGTGTGGATCCCATCTATCGTCCGTGTGTGCATTCCTAGTGATATTCTTGGCTTTGATCTATTTGCTTTACTTGCAATTTTGTGAACCTTCTCAACCTTATCGATATCTTGACTAACATTTGCTTGAAATCTTTTCCACCATCCTAACCGAGCTACTCCATAAGCCTTTTACTTGTAGGTGTGAGAAAAAAATACCCGGTACCAATTCTCCTATTATAGCATCACGTGGGATCGTAATTGTTTCATTCACAATCTTCGGAAAAGGTAACTTTGGTTTTTTTCTCTCATTTTCCAACTCACCTCCACTTTCAGATGATGGATAGGCCGAGTTCTTCTACAAATCCACTCTTCATCGAGCAAGACGGCGACATGACCTCGTACTCACCAAGACTCACCTATTTGGCACACAACGAGCTTTGCATCATGAGCAACTAGCAATGAGCGACCGCATCGACAATCTCGCCACCGACTTAAGCCTCTCTGAGCAATGTACAAGAGACTACTTCGACAACAAGCTCGACGAATAAAAACAAGAGAGCAATGCATGAATGGACGAGATTCGTGCTTTGTTGGTCAACCGCTCTTCTACCTCATCGTCCTACTCAAGACGGAGTCACTCGAGTCGACACTCCGATGACACCATCTCCGGCTCAAGTACTGCGACATCAAACACTCTTCGACGAGCTGCGCGCCAAGACCGTCAAGCAAACCGTAATCCTCTTCACGGCATCGATCCTCAAGAGCAACTTCGAGCACAAGAAAATCGGCATCCCCACAATCAAGCTACGTTTGTGGAAGCACAAGAAAGGCAACGCCAATGTCTACAAGAGGAAGAGCGGGCGCGCCAACACCAAGAGGAGCAAGACGCCGAAGCACTTCGACAACAACAACTACGGCGTGAAGTTCAAGCTCAAGCGGCCCAAGACGCACTCCGGGAATCCACTCATGCCATTGCCCAACGCGGTCGCCAAGCACGTGAGCAAGATGAAGCTCTTTGTCAGGAGATACAAAAAGAAGTCGCGCGTCGCAAATAACAATAAGAAAGGAGAAACTAAGCGCATAGTCCCCGTCCTCCTCCACGACAAGAACAACACCAAGTGGAACTATTGTTTCAAGACCCTCCTCCATGCTATGAGCGACATCTTGAGGAACAAGCAATTGAGTACCTTCCTCCACGACACAAGCGACATCAAAACCGCCACTATAATGAAGAACTCTGCTACGGCAAGATCAAGTTCACCATGCCCAAGTTCTCCGGAAGCAATGATCCCGAAGAATATCTCTCATGGGCCTTGAAGGTGTACAAGATATTCCGTCTTCACAACTACGACGAGGAAAAGAAGATCGCCATGGCCTCCCTCGAGTTTCAAGACTACGTCCTCATTTGGAGGGAACAAGTGATCGAGAGACGACAAACAAGAGGCGAACCACCAATCACAACTTGAATGGAAATGAAGGATGTCATGAGAGCTTGCTTCGTGCCTACACACTACACCCATGATCTCTTCAAGAAGTTGCAACTCCTAAATCAAGGCACGAATACGGTGGAAGAATACTACCAAGAAATGGAGATTGCCATGATACGAGCCAATGTCAAGGAAGACGACGAGCAAACAATGACACGCTTCTTGAACGGCCTCAACCACCCAATCAAGCGGATTGCCAACTTCCAACCATACTCAAACCTTCTCGAGCTAGTCCATCAAGCAACCAAGGCCGGGCGGCAAGTGCAAGATGACTTCAAATACGCCAAATACTCATCCAAGACCTACGGCTCCTACTCTCAAGCTCCCGCGACTTCGACACTTCCTACCTCAACTAGAGCATCACCAAGTACCGGCGACAAGTCAAGTTCCAAGCAAGTTACGCATTCCTCGACTCGTCCTCCCGCAAGCACATACAATTCCAAGACTCCCTCATCCTCGGCGCCACCGAATGACCCCGTCAAGACAAGTTCTATCAAGTGCTTCACCTGTGGTGGCCGAGGCCACAAGTCTTTCGAATGCACCAACAAGCGCACCATGATCTTCAACGATGATGGCACATACGACTCGATGAGTGAAGAAGAAATGGAAGCCCTTGAGCATGTGGCCATGCACTGGCACGTGAACGACGATGAAGATGATCAAGTCTATTGTGACAATGATTCAAGTCCCTCTCTCATGGTCTCCAAGGTCTTGACGCTCCAACATCACCAAGAAGAAGACCAACGGTGCCACATCTTCCACACCAAGGCTGGCATCAATGGGCGTTCTATGAAAGTCATCATCAACGGAGGAAGTTGTCACAACTTGGCAAGTGAAGATCTATGTTCCAAGCTGCAATTGGTCAAGAAGAAACATCCTTGTCCCTACAAGGTGCAATGGCTAAGCGACTCCGTCACTATTCAAGTGGAGCATACGGTGCAAGTTTGTTTCAAGATCGGCGCCTACAAGGACACCTTGGAGTGCAACGTGGTTACTATGTCCGTGTGCCATCTTCTTTTGGGAACACCTTGGCTATTCGACCACGGCATCATCCACAATGGAAGAACTAGCCACTATAGCTTCAAGATGAAGGGCACGGAGTACGTGCTACGACCAATGTCACCAAGCCAAGTGATCGGCGACAAGCAAGCTTCCACCCATCGTGGAGATACTAATGAGAGAATGAACCACCACAAAGAAAGTAAGCGCCACAAGCCCAAATTGAGTGACTCTTCGCCAAGAGAGAAAAACTTAGTCCTCCTAGCCAAAAAAAGAGAGATGCGAGAAGTGTGTGTGAACCCATAGAGTGTCATCCACTATGTCCTCCTATGCAAAGATGAGGTGGCACAAACTAACAATTCTAATCCTCTTCCTCTAGTGTTCTCTAACTTGTTGCAGGAATTCGAGGATGTTTTTGCCAATGAGCTACCCCCGTCTTCCTCCTCTACGTGGCATTGAAAACCGGATCGACCTCATCCCCGATGCACCTCTTCCTAACAAGGCTCCATACCGCGTCAAACCCGAAGAAACTAAGGAGATCCAACGGCAAGTACAACAACTCATCGACAACGGTCATGTACGTGAAAGCTTAAGTCCTTGTGCCGTTCCGGTTATGCTTGTGCCCAAGCAAGATGGTAGTTTTCGCATGTGCCCCAATTGTAGACCCATCAATGCTATCACCGTTCGTTATAGGCACCCCATACCTCGCCTTGATGATATGCTAGATGAGCTTAGCGGTGCCACCATTTTCTCAAAAATTGATCTAAAAAGTAGTTATTATCAAATACGCATTCAAGAAGGTGATGAGTGGAAATCCGCTTTCAAAACTACATTTGGCTTGTACGAATGGTTGGTTATGCCTGTGGGTTTATCGGAAGCTCCGGGTACTTTCATGCGTCTTATGCATTTTGTGTTTCGTCCTTACATTGGAGTGTTTGTTGTGGTCTACTTTGACAACATACTTGTTTTTAGCAAATCCATCAAAGATCATGTAAATCATGTTAGGTCCGTTTTGCAAACTCTTCGCAAGGAACGTCTTTATGCCAACATGAAAAAATGCACTTTTGGAGTTGACCAACTTGTTTTCTTGGGTTTCGTTGTTTCCTCAAAGTGTGTCCATGTTGATGAGTCTAAAATTGAAGCAATTAAAACTTGGCCACAAAACACAAATTTGCAACAAGTATGTATTTTTCTTGGCCTTGCAGGTTTCTATCGTTGCTTTGTGAAAGATTTTAGCACTATTGCCGCACAGTTGCATGCCTTGAGTAAGAAAATTGCACCCTTCGTTTGGGGACCATTGCAATCTACCGCATTTGATGAGCTCAAATCCTTGCTTACTCATGCTCCGATTCTTGCCTTGCCTAACTTTGACAAAACTTTTGAGGTTCATTGCGATGCTAGTGGTAATGGAATTGGTGGAGTTTTGATGCAAGAAAAGTGAGCCATTGTATATTTTAGTGAAAAACTTTCTGGTGCTCAAATTAATTATCCCATCTATGACAAAGAATTATATGCTTTAGTGCATGTGTTGCATGTTTGCGAGCATTATCTTAGACCACATGAGTTTGTCATACATACCGATCACGAGACACTTAAGTACCTTAAAGGCCAAACCAAGTTGAATAAACGGCATGCTAAATGGAGTGAATTTATTGAATCTTTCCCCTATGTGATCAAGTACATTAAGGGCAAAGAGAATGTTGTGGCGGATGCTCTTTCCCGCGAATGCATGTTAATTACTCAACTTGAATTGAATGTTGTTGGATTTGATCATATCAAAGATTTGTATGAGCATGATGTGACTTTTGCTACTCCTTTTCCTAAGTGTGTGACGCATACTTCTTGGGAACGATACTATATCAAAGATGGTTATTTTCGCGGGATATCCGCGGCCACCTATGGGACCGTGCGGCCCCTTGCTGGTTCGGTGGGGGACGTTGCATTACACAAAGAGCAGACCAGCGCACGGCAGCACGGCAGAGAGCACACAAGCAATTTACCCAGGTTTGGGCCACCACGAGGCGTAAGACCCTACTCCTGCTTTGGTGGATTGATGGTGGAAATGAATGTGGTGATGTGTGGTACACTTGCCCGGCAAGGCTTGCCTCCGGGCTACGTTGCCCACAAGCATATGGTGGCTTGGGTTTGTCAAGTTTCCAACCCTCTAACCCCCTCCTACGAATGCCATGGGCCTCCTTTTATAGATTAAGGGGTCACCACAGTGGAAAAACAGTCATTACCCACTGATATGATAGCAAACAGTGCTATCATACCTAACTGTGCGGGCTAGCAGGGTGCATTAAATGCACCGCTCAATGTCACATCACTAGCTGCCCGACAAGGCCTGCCTGGCTTATCTTGCCAGCTACGCATATGTTCTCTTGACACGTCGCTGGACGGGTGTTACCTATGGGTTTCTTCTGTAGGAGATGGCTGCCATGTGGCAAATGCTGCCACTTAATCACCTTGAGTCTTGACACCGCATTGATTGACGACGTGGGTTGTACTTGCGCGGTTGGCGGGGTGATTGAGGCCCCGCAAGCCTCGGCAAGCACTGCCGGGGAGTCTTGTTTGCTTGCTTCTGGTGGTGGCCTGGCCCCTTGCCGTGCTCGCCTGCCCAGCAAGGGAGGCCCTTTCTCTTACCGATATCCTTCTCCTTTGGCTCGATCTCGATCTCTCTGAGCTGCATGTTGGTTCTTCAAGTCTCTTGGTCCTTCAATCCCTATCTTGAGCTGGTGCTTCAATCTTGATCTTGTGCCTGTGCACAGTTGGGCAACATACCCAGGGTCTGTTGCACCGTCAGTTATCTAATGAGAGTTCACAAACTATGCATTCCCGATTCTTCTCTTATTGTTACTTTTGCAAGAGGCTCATGGAGGTAGACTCATGGGACATTTTGGATGCGACAAGACTTTTTCCACGCTCTCCAAGAACTATTTTTGGCCCAAGATGTTTGACGATGTCTCACGCTTCACCAACCGGTGCTCTACATGCCACAGAGCTAAGTAACAATCTCAATCCCATGGTTTACATATGCCACTGCCTATTCCACATCAACCTTGGGAAGATATTAGCATGGATTTTGTGCTTGGATTACCTAGAACTCAAAATGGCAAGGACTCCGTATTTGTTGTCGTGGACCGGTTATCTAAAATGTCTCATTTCATCCCATGCAATAAGATAGACGATGCTATACATGTTGCAAATCTTTTTTGTAGGGAAATCTTGAGGTTTCATGGCGTGCCAAATACAATTGTGTCGGACCGAGGCGTCAAGTTCTTAGGCTACTTTTGGAAGACGTTATGCGCCAAGCTCGGAATCAAGCTACTCTTCTCCACGGCGTATCATCCTCAAACCAATGGCCAAACGGAAGTCACCAACCAGACGCTCGCCGCTCTCCTATGCGTGTTGATCAAGAAGAACATCAAGGAGTGGGAGGAGTGCTTGTCGTGGGTGTAAACCTGACAATAGTATAGGGGGTAGGAATGGAGAGGCAAGATCCTCGCTACGATGAGATTGTGCACGCAAGATTTAAGAGTTCAGGCCCTTCGCGGAGGAAGTAACAGCCCTATGTCTCGGTGCCCGGAGGCTTGGTCGATTGGTTTTATGCGTGAAGTTACAGGGGGTGTGAACCCTTGTGCCTGAGGAGGGGGTGGCTTATATAGAGTTCGCCAAACCCCTCCGGCCCTCAGTTACACTGGGTTCAATGTACATAAAAACAAGACGTTACTGGTAACGCCAGCATTAAAGTCATATAAATGATCATTAAGACTATGGAGTAAACGCCTGACCATTGTCATTCAGAGTGACCTTAGATCTTCTATACTCCGAGTGGTTTCTGATATGGTCGAGTAAGTATACCCTGGTCGAATGGAATTGGGTTATCCGAGTGGAACTCACAGTCGAGTGGGTTGCATCCCTTGATGATTTCAGTCGGTAGAACATGCTATCCTTTGAATGTCCTTGACTATAAGGCAGTGTCATTGGGAAGGGTGCTTAGATAAGGTCTATTGCCCTACCCTAGGTACATGTCATCGTCATTAGCCCCCGAATGGTTCTGGGTCCAAGTGGAGATGATGTTGAAGATGGTTCCGACTCAATTTTCATGCTTCGGAAGCATTGTACTTGGATTGATGAACCATGCAAAAACTACGACCTCATTTTCGGTCGCCTTGAGCCATTCAGAGGTTGTCGAGTGAACTTTTGTTGATAAGCTTCGAGTGTTTGATATGGTACAAAATCTCTGGCGTGATTGACAGCTCTGCCATTCCCGGATCTCGCGGAATTCGAAATTTGGGGAAGCGCGCGGGGCGGAGAGGGCCGTGGTAATCGGAGTGGATTAGGCAGGGGCGCCTTGATCCCCGCACCACTTTTTTCGCCACGTATCGCGACTGTTGCGGGATTTGACAGGATTGCCCGGACCCAAAAGTCAGTCACTCGGGGAACAAGCCTATATAAGGCGTTCGGGCCGGTGCCTTTGCACTGTGTGCCCCATTTCCTTTCTCCTTCCTCTGCTTCTCCACTGCGCCCGCCTCCTCCCTCGACTCCGCCGCCCAGCCCGAGCACAACTCGCAGCGATGGCGAAGGACAAGACAGCGGCTCTGGAGCGTGCGAAGAAGGCGACGGCGAAGGAGAAGGGCAAGAAGACGAGCCGGGGCGGGTCGTCGTCGAGATCTGGCCTGCCGCCAGGCTGGATTCAGGGCGACTGGATTCGCTCCACGATCCAGCAGGAGGATCTGGAGGATCTGGTGGAGGGGGATTAATTCCTCACGGCTCCTGGCGGCTTCTAGAGGATGAGACCGAGCCGCGGCCGCAAGAGGGTGAGTGTGTGCTTCTCGCCACTCATGTCGACCGTGGTTTCTCTTTGCCCCCACATCCTTTTTTCTGCGGTTTTCTGAATTTCTTTGGGGCCCAACTTCACCACTTTTCTCCCAACACAATCACATACCTTGCTGCATTCGTGTCTATGTGCGAGAACTTTCTAGGGTGTCGACCGCACTGGGGTCTTTTCAAGCACATTTTCACTTGTCGTTCTCAGTCTGTAAAAAAGGCTAATCCGAGTGATGAGAGGACACCTGTGATCCAGATGTGTGGAGGTTTAGGAATCCAGATGAGGGGTAAGAGCACTTTCCCAGCTATGATTCTTCCCGAGTCAGTCAGGGGTTGGCAGTCGACCTGGTTCTACTGCAAGGACAAGCCGACTCCTGGACAGTCGACTGGCCTCCCCCCACTTTCCATGGATCGAGTTGAGAAACCTTCCTCCTTAAAAGTGACTCCAACTGAAAAAGTGGAGGTGAATATGCTGGTGGATCGAGTAGTCCAACTTGTCCGCGATGGTGTGACTGGCATGGACTTGCTATAGGTATTCCTCGATCGTTGTATCCAGCCACTCCAAGGCCGCGATCATCCAATATGGATGTACTCGGGTATTGAAGACAGCACCCGAATCCACCCGGAAGAAGTCGATGAGGAGACGGGGCGCAGTGGCTGCAGGGCATCATCGGCAACAAGGACAACCCCCAGGGGGTCTAGGAAGGTCACTCCATTCGACCACGTCAACGAACCTGACAAGGTCTGACTGTTTCCTTCCGAGTGTCTTTTTGTTCTGACATGTAATTACTTTTGAAACCGACTGATATCCGGTCGACTATGTGTCTTGCAGATTTATACCGAGATGTATTCGATGCCCAGCGGGGAGAAGGAGCAGGAGCCAGAGGGAGAGGCGAGAGTGGGTGACAACGGCGACTAGCATTCTGATGGAGGGGAAGACGATGAGAGTGACGACTCAAGCGGTGGTGAGGAAATCGACTCCTCCCTCGCACCGAAAGGCGATCCCAGCATACCCATGACCCAGCAAGTATCCATGGCAAAGTGACTGCACAGACCGGACATGCCTCGAAGCGCACTCAAACGTCTTCTTCTGTGTGGACTGAGAAGGCTTCGAAACAGCCCAAAGTCGCGCCGTCAAAACCTCGGAAGGCCTTGCCCAATATCAAAGTGGCTATCCCCATCGCTTCTGGGTAATCTTTGAATTCGTCTTCTTAGTGTAGTATGACTTGTTCTTTGGTCGACTCACCTCGGAGGGCCTGACCGAGTGAATTTTGAAATTTGCAGTGCCACTACCTCTGGGACTTCTGTTTATAAAGATGATGATGATGAACATATGGAAGACGCAGTCACCTCCAACGTAGGTATAACTCTTGCCATTTTGTCTTTACTTTATCAGCCATTTTGACGGTTGACTGAACTCTTGAGATTGATTCTTTTGCAGCTCCGCCCAATGTCATTGAACTTCGAGACGACAATGAGGATGTGCCACTAAGGCCCACAGGAAGGAGGAACAGGACTTTGGGCAGGAAAATATCAACTAGCAAGACGCCGCAGTCGACGCCAGTGGCGAAACCAGTGGTTCAGTAGTCCGGAGACGCTAACCGGGCTTCAGTTACTTTTGCCGTTCCATTTTCAAGTGCACAGCCTTTAGCATCGACTGCACAGGCTCCGGCTGATCCACCGTCTTCACTTTTCACCGCCCATCACGTCCCAGAGGACCAAGTGATTGCTGCCAAGGAAGCTATACACCAGGCAGGCATCATCATGGAGCAGATGAAAGTGGTTCGCGAGGCTAGTCAAGCTACTTATGACGCCAGATCAACACTCCAGGCTAATGTCCAGGTTAGCTGATTTTCGACTGATCTTCTAGCTTGTTGCTTGTTTTGTTAGGATATGCTACCTGAAAACCTTTATCGTGCTTCTACTTGTCAGTCTGCATCTTGCATCTGTTCACCCACTGGGTGTTTCAATTTCTTTGTTGAATAGTTTTTCCACTTGAGTCGACTATGTTGTGTCGATTGAATCCTGGAACCAATGGGGGCACGCTGAGTGCACCCACTGGGTGTAGTCCCTGAGATCGCCGTCGAATGTTTGATTCGGCGGGGGTCTTTGAACGGAGTTTATCCACTCGGTCTGAGAAGATCATGTCGAGTGGAACCTGAACCAGTGGGGGCACGCTGAGTGCACCCACTGGGTGTAGTCCCCGAGACCGTAGTCGACTGCGAGCGGTCGGCTATGGTCTGAGAACAAGCAATATCTTTTTTTCGACTGGACGGACCAAATCAAATGAAAAGTTGAACCAGTGGGGGCACGCGGAGTGCACCCACTGGGTGTAGTCCCTGAGACTAGTGTTGAATGTTTGATTCAGCAGTAGTCTTAGAACTCTTTGAACTTGTTACTTTATTGCTCGTAAGTAATCAAACTTTGCGCCTGTCGACTGACTATCCTCTGACCATAGAAGTCTTGTGAACTTGGAGCTCGGTTTGCTGAACTGGAGCAGAAGCAGATCCACCTCAATCTTGATCTGGAGTTGGCCAAGACGAATTTGCAGAAGGCTAAGGATGATGTTGCTGGTATGGAAACCTTGTCGACTAACTTTTTTCTAAATCTGAGCATTATTTCCTTCCTCTAAACCAAGCATTATTTCTTTCAGAGATAATGAACCAGGCTTTGGCGAAGAAGGATCTTGACCTTGCAGCGGCACGGAAAACAGCAGAAGAGAAAACGGCACTCGCCGACCACAAGGTGGCATCAGTTAGAAAGCTAGACGAAGAGAACACCAAATTAAAGGCTGCCCTTGATGAAACCAACAAAGAGGCAACCCAGCTGAAGAAGAACAAAAGGAACCTGACTGACAAAGTGGAAGACATCGCCCGCAAGAGAGACGAGCTGGAGAATTATCTGGGAGGACTCGCCAAGAAGTTATTCCTCATGCTTGAAGGTGCTTTTTCTTGTCCGACTGACTTGCTGTTGTCGACTCGTTATATAGATGTTGACTCGTCGTTTTATTGTGTGTGTAGAATTCTGCCAGAACTTCGAGGAAGAGACCGGGCGGATTGCGACGAGCTTGGACCCCATCCTCTCCCCTGTTAAGGATGAAGCTGCCATGAACGTGCTCCGACTGGAATCCCGTCTTGCTGGCGTCGTCGACTACCTTACTCAGCTGAAGGTTGTGGTGTCGCGAATCGACACAGCGCTCTGGCCAAGGGCGACGCTCCAAAATGACCTTGAGTCTCTGATGACTCGACTCAATGAGATCCCCGGTCGAGTGCAAGAATGGAAGAAGTCTTCTGCCCGGTGTGGTGCTGATGTGGCTCTGTCTCTGGTTCGTGTCCACTGCAAAGGAAGCCAAAGAAGAGAAGCTAGCAGCGATCAAGGTTGCCAATACCAAGAGGCTTGACTTCCAGTCCTTCATGGAGACTTTTATTGCTGCTGCCACTCGAATTGCAGATGGAATTGACTTGGATGAGTTCGTCGAGCCTGCCAGTCCTCCTCTTGCGGAGTGAACAAACATTTATGATCCGATTAAGTTTGCCTCGGTATGCCGAGTGGTTTTGTAACCGTTAAACTCCTCGGGCCTGATGCCCGAGTACTTTAATCTGTGGTCCAGAACCTCGTGGGGTTTATCCTAAAATTAGCCTTTCTTTGAATATGCTTGTGTTTGCCTTCGAGTGGAACTGGTTTCTTCACTCGGAACAGTCTTTTGTGTTTGTGATGCCGTTCTTAGGAGAGTGTCACGGATGACCTGCACCTCGTCGTCCTTGCGGCTCGGGATGGAGCGCACGTTACACTTATGGCGCAGCTCTGAGGAGAAGGTCGCAGTTGACCTGCACCTCGTCATCCTTGCGGATTAGGATGGAGCGCACGTTATACTTATAGCGCAGCTCTGAGGAGAAGGTAACAGTCGACCTGCACCTCGTCATCCTTGCGGATTAGGATGGAGCGTGTGGCCAAGTTCCCGAGAGAGAAGATTGTTCTTCACTCGGAACGTGTTTTAGACTTAGGCGAGTACGAGAATGCAGCTAAGCCCCCGAGTGAGAGGGTTGCTCATCACTCGGTAGGATTTTTTTAACTTAGGCGAGTACGGAACTGCAGCTAAGCCCCCGAGTGAGAGGGTTGCTCATCACTCGGTAGGATTTTTTAAACTTAGGCGAGTACGGAACTGCAGCTAAGCCCCCGAGTGAGAGGCTTGCTCAGCACTCGGTAGGATTTTTTAAACTTAGGCGAGTACGAGACCGCAGCAAAGCCCCCGAGTGAGAGGGTTGCTCATCACTCGGTAGGATTTTTCAACTTAGGCGAGTACGGAATTGCAGCTAAGCCCCCGAGTGAGAGGGTTGCTCATCACTCTCGGTAGGATTTTTTAAACTTAGGCGAGTACGAAACTGCTGCTAAGCCCCCGAGTGAGAGGCTTTCTCATCACTCGGTAGGATTTGTTAAACTTAGGCAAGTACGAGACTGCAGCTAAGCCCCCGAGTGAGAGGGTTGCTCATCACTCTGTAGGATTTTTTAAACTTAGGCGACGACGGAACCGCAGCTAAGCCCCCGAGTGAGAGGGTTGCTCATCACTAGGTAGGAATTTTTAAACTTAGGGGAGTACGGAACTGCAGCTAAGCCCCCGAGTGAGAGGCTTGCTCATCACTCGGTATGATTTTTTACACATAGGCGAGTACGGAACTGCAGCTAAGCCCTCGAGTGAGAGGCTTGTGAGGGAGTCCTGTACAAAAGGGGTCCTCGAGCGTCCGGCCTGTTAGCCGTGGGCCAGACTGATGGGCTGTGAAGATACGAAGACCGAAGACTCTACCCATGTCCGGATGGGACTCTCCTTGGCGTGGAAGGCAAGCTTGGCGATCAAATGTGTAGATTCCTTTCTTTGTAACCGACCTTGTGTAACCCTAGATCCTCCCGGTGTCTATATAAACCGGAGGACTTAGTCCAGAGGGGGAGATACTCATTACCATAGTCATACAGGCTAGACCTTTAGGGTTTAGCCATTACGATCTCGTGGTAGATCAACTCTTGTAATACTCATATTCATCAAGATCAACCAAGCAGGAAGTAGGGTATTACCTCCATAGAGAGGGCCCGAACCTGGGTAAACATTGTGTCCCCTGTCTCCTGTTACCATCGACCTTAGACGCACAGTTCGGGACCCCATACCCGAGATCCGCCGGTTTTGACACCAACATTGGTGCTTTCATTGAGAGTTCCACTGTGCCGTCCCCAAATGGTTTGATGGCCCCTTCAAGCGTCAACGATGATACTTTTCAAGGAAAAACCTTCCTCCCTGGATAGATCTTCGTGTTCGGCGGCTTCGCACTGCGGGCTGACTCGCTGGGCCATCTGGAGCAGATGGATAGCTACGCCCCTGGCCATCAGGTCAGATTCGCAAGCTTGAACTACGTCGCGGACATCCGTGGAGACTTGATCATCGACGGATTTGTAGCCGCGGCGACCGCTCCTAGTCGCCGTGATGAACATGACTTAAATCTGTCATCGGACCACATTCGGGAGATAGCTTCCGTAACTGCTCTGGCTCTAGATCCGGAGCAGACCGCGCTATCCGAGGACGGGAAGCTCAGCCCCGCCACGGAGGCTACATATTCCGTGGAGTTGGAGTCGCACATAGACTTAACCTCACATGATATCTGTGTTACCGGAACTCCGGACTCGTCTCCGATTATAAGTTCCGAACCATATGAGTCCGAGGACGCCGAACTTGATCGATTATCGATCTTCGAATTTAGCACCGCAGACATCTTCCAACATTCGCCCTTGGGCGATGTGCTAAACGCATTAAAGAACCTATCCTTGGCGGGGGACTCACAGCCGAACTATGTCCGGTTCGAGTAAGGGGCTGATGATAGAGAATTTTGCTTCCCACCCGCTACCCACTCCATAGCCACTGTTGAGGACTTAACCGACATGCTTGATTACGGATCCGAAGACATCGACGGTATGGACGACGATGCCGATGAGGAGCAGGGCCAAAACCCGCTGTTTACCTGACGCCGGACGGCCAATTCTTCGTACGACATATACATGGTGGATACACCTAAATAAACTAACAACGATGACAAAGAGGATCCAGTTGAGGATAAACCTCCGGAGACACAGCCCAGACGCCGGCATCAACGGTGCCGCTCTAAGGCACGTCGTAACACCGGTACCAGAGAAAACAATACTCCGGATGATGTCGAAGACAATGAAGACCCTATTGGGGCAATCTCCGAACAGGATGAACGGGAAGACGGCATGTTAGCCCTGATGAACAGGCCATACACAAAGACTCGGAGGGCAATAATTATCTTCCTCTCTTCGAGGAAGAGGAGAGCCTCGGCAACAAGGATTTCATCGTG
Source organism: Aegilops tauschii subsp. strangulata (assembly GCF_002575655.3). NCBI lineage: Eukaryota > Viridiplantae > Streptophyta > Magnoliopsida > Poales > Poaceae > Aegilops > Aegilops tauschii. The sequence continues at coordinate 319,179,176 of NC_053041.3, forward strand.
CCCGAGGAACGTCTCAAGTAGGAGCGCTTTAAACGCCGGCTAATAGCCACTTCAAGGAGCCTGAAAAAGAAGCAGCTGCAGCTTCAAGCTGACCAAGATCTTCTCAATGATAGATGGACCGAAGTCCTGGCCGCCGAGGAATACAGCCTTAGTGGCCTAGCCAAAAATTACCCGAAGCACAAATTGCTACCTTAGTTCGATGACGAGGCGCTGGAGCCCGTACCATCCTCGCACAACACGGCCGACCGACCACCACGCTGTCGGGATAAAGTGGCAACTCAAGCCGAACACCAGGCCACCCCACCTCGCCATAATGGCAGGAATAAAACAGCTCGGGGTTATACATACGACCTTCGGCAGGACCTGGATAGTAGAGCAGGACATACAAGATCGATCTACGGATCGAGAGGACGTGCCTCGACACGCGACGACGGCTACCTATTTGGACGTGACAAACCTAGCCATGCCCGAGCCGAAAACCGCAAACGGACTCCATCGGAGGTACCTCGCAGTGTGGCCCAATATAGAGGCGCCGCACACCCTCTTTGCTTCACAGACGAAGTAATGGAGCATGAGTTCCCAGATGGGTTTAAACCCATGAATATCGAATCATACGACGGAACAACGGATCCCGCGGTATGTATCGATGACTTCCTCCTCCATATCCACATGGCCCGCGGAGATGACCTTCATGCCATCAAATACCTACCACTAAAACTCAAAGGACCAGCTCGGTACTGGTTAAATAGTCTGCCGGAAAACTCTATTCGCAGCTGGGAAGACTTGGAAGACGCCTTCCGCGACAACTTCCAAGGAACATATGTCCGACCACTGGATGCCGATGACTTAAGTCACATTGTCCAGCAGCCTGGAGAGTCAACCAGGAAGCTCTGGACTAGGTTCTTAGTTAAAAAGAACCAAATCGTCGACTGCCCAGACGCGGAAGCTCTTGCGGCCTTCAAACACAGCGTCCGGGATGAATGGCTCGCCTGCCACCTCAGTCAAGAAAAACCAAAATCCATGACAGCCCTTACCACTCTAATGACCCTCTTTTGCGCGGGAGAAGACAGCTGGCTTGCTCGTAGAAGCAACAACGCCAGCAACCCGGGCACTTCCGAAATCCGAGACGGCAATGGCAAACCACGACGCAGCGAGCACAAACGCCGCAATGATAATGAAAGAACGCGTGACACAACGGTCAACGCCAGATTCACCGGTCCCAAACCCGGTCAACGGAAAAATCCATTCAAGGCGAACAGAGACGGACCATCCAATTTAGACAGGATATTGGATCGACCCTGCCAGATTTACGGCCACCCCGACAAACCAGCTAATCATACCAACAGAAGCTGTTGGGTCTTCAAGCAGGCCGGCAAGCTCAACGCCGAACACAAGGGGAGGAGGCTTCCCGGTGATAGCGATGACGAAGCGACTCACCAACAAAATACCGGGGGTCAGAAGCAATTTCCCCCCGAAAGTAAAAACAGTGAACATGGTACACAACTCTACAAGGGAGCAGGAGAAGCACTCCCTCCGGACTGAAGATCATACTGCGGCAACTTCAGTACAAAGCGGTCTTATTAAACCGCATACCTTGTCGGCCATTAAGCCACTGGTCTCCATTCAACAGGATCGACCAATTTCGCAGCGGAAATAGCAGTTCGGCTTCCGCCGCCCACCTCATATATCTATGAAATCTGTACCGCGCATACATAACTATGCACTTAAGATACCCTGGCCATCGGCGGAAGCATAATCCAGACGAGCCTGCAAGCACTCCCGTAACCTTTTTCTCTAATTACTCTTTCTTTCTTCATTATCCTTTACTACAGGTGACGCAAAGGCTAAATATTTAACGGACTCTAGCGGAGTTCGGATCCGTACACTCACCTAGGGGGCTATTTCCGTCAACGAATCCCCTCGCCGAGGACAGGCGGCGCAGATGTGCACAGGAGGTCCGAAATAACTTTTCGTAAAACACACTCTTTATTTCGAGCCTGTAATATGCCTTTTTCCTCCGCCTTCAACCCCAGGCATGTCATATAGCCGGGGTTGCGGCCTTTTTTATCTATATAATAACCATTGGCATATCACTCAGGTCTTAGTAAACATAATCCGCATTTAGCATTTTCTTTTTTTCCAAAAAAAATAATTTGGCTCCTATGGTTGTTTCACACACGTACTTCGGCACAACTTGCCAGGGGCTCGGTATGGGAACAAACGAGTTTCCGACAAGTCCGAACAGCTCTATAGCGTACTTCGGCGTCACCAGTTTGGCCTTATATGCATCAGCTCCGAATCATGTGTTGGGTCAATAGTTGGGTTGCCCGGCTCCTGTGCTTGCTACCCTACGTTCGCTCTATCGGCTAGAGTAGTAAAGGGAGAACTACTGCGATTGTGCTTCCGGTTAACCTGGTTAAGCACCTCAGTAGAGAAAGCCGAAAACTGACTCTCATGATGCGGCGAGAGCTGGTCAACCACTCGATGACTTATTGGAATCTTTCGCGATTCCCTCCGTGTCACACGAAGGACCTCTTTCAGGTCAAATATGTAAACGCATCTATTAGAATAAACCGCGTACATACCAGGGGCTATATCATAGACCCACCATAAAAATCCTATGGCTAAGTGAAAGTGTTAACACCCTATGGTCCGGTTGCCTGGTTCGCGGCATTGACACCTCCTTCACGGACCAAGACGTTGGGTCAAGAGTGATCAGATGCTTTTCCAAACACCCCTGTATTTCCTACGAGGGGGCTGAAGCCGACGACTGGAAAACTTACAGATCATATACAAACGGCTGCACAGGAGGAACAAAAGCCTTTAGGCACAACTAAAATATAGACTGATTATAAAAATTGTCTTTTACAATTCGCATACACTTCACTCGAATATTATGCCTTTCGAACATTGACCCTCTATCAAGCGGGTAGCCTCTAAGACGTCCTCAAAATAATGCTCTGGTGCGTGATGGTCCTTGCCCTTGGGTGGACCCTTCGCTGCAACATTGATGGCCTTCATCGTCCCCCAGTATGTCTTGACACGGGCAAAGGCCATCCGTGCACCTTCAATTCATGCCGACCGCTTAACGGCGTCGATACGTGGCACCGCATCAGCAAGCCGCTGCACCAAGCCGAAGTAGCTATTCGGAACAGGCTCAGTCGGCCACAACCAGATTATGACGTTCTTCATGGCCGCGCAGGATATCCTGTGAAGCTCTGCCCATTGGGACATCTGTTCATTCAGCAGCAGAGGGCGTTTTGATGCACCAAACTGTGACCAGAAAAGCTTCTCTGTTGCATATCCCTCTTGTGCTTGGTAAAACTGCACCGCATTGGAAGAACTCTTCGGCAAGTCCAAAAACGCGTCTGCAGAGCTCCACACCTGGTTAAGCTGAGCATAATTTGGATCGCCGAACTTAGTCTGTAATAAAAAGACGTTACCAGCCGCAATCTCCCCAGCTTGCCGGATCTCCTCACGGGCCGCTCTAGATTCGGACCGCTCTTCTTTCGCCTCTCGCAAGGCCTTATCAAGATTAGCCATTTTGGCTTTATTCTCCTTCTCAAGGAATTCATAGCGGCTAGCTGCATTTTTTTCGAGCGCCATCGTGGATATTTTCTCCTCGTCTTGGTGCCGAGCAGCTTGTTCGGCCCTTAAATCGGCCGATGCCTTTTCGGCAGCCGCATTACTAAACCAGGCTTGCTCCTTGGCCCGGGCTAGCTCCACCCGAAGAATCTCAACGGTGGTGGCACCATCTGCAGCCATGCATATCCCAGTATGCAATTTTCAGCATCACGCTTATATTATAAAACACGTATGTGTAATGACTGCTCCGAATACATACCTTGCGACTCGTCAAGACACCTATTGATTAACGCAATGTCATCCCCTGCCACATCAAGCTTCCGCTGTAGCTCGGCAATATCCGTAGTCCGGGCAGTTGTCAGGGGAGAAACAGCCTGTGTTCCAATTAACCAGATTATTTCTTGAGCATTTCTTCTCGATCCTCTAATCGCCTCCCATGGGAAGCCAACCCGAGTCTCAGGGGCTACTACCTATACACAGGTGCGTTCTGCAAATAAAATATAGTTGAAAATATTACATCACAAACGTCGAAGCCTCTTAGAAGGCACATGAAGGCTTCATTCAATCCGCTCTTCGCGGACAGAATCCTCTCAACCACGTACCCATCAAGGTATGCTGTTCCTCCGAGACAGATGCTTTTCGCAGCATATCCCTCAACATATCCGGCGCTGCCGGGTCTCCGGAAGCCGCTGTAGGAGCACGGACTTCCTTTGAAGGAATCTGTTAACCCGTCTCCAGAATCATCGCCGGCTGAAAACCGTATAGTCCGGGGACTTCATTATTGGCCCCCGAACCCCAGGCGATCGGGGGTCCACCTTCGGGTAACGCGTTCTTCATCCCTCGCGCCGCTTGTTGATTAAGAAAAACCCTCCGAGACGACACTTCGGAGTCGTCCGCCTTATTGGGCGAGGAGGCCGGGGGAGGCGTCTCACTTTCCATCATCTCTGGGAGAAGATCTCCCGAGGAAGAGGATTGCTGAGGAAAACTGTGCGCCGAACTGTGAAGATACATATTACATGTCACTTCGGTAACAGGAAAGGAACGGGATGTGATTAAAGCACCCTGGATTCACTTACGATTTGACCGAAGGCTTTTCCTCACAGCGGGGTTGTGCAACGGCGTCGCCTTCCAATCCCGAGCCGCCCGACGATGGCATATTGCCCCTCTTGGGAACCTGTTCCTCCCAACCTTCGGAGGCGGCCCTTTTCTTCCTATATGGAGAAGGGATGCTCGCTTCTCCTTCGCCTTTGTCTTCGGGCAAAGAAACGTCAATTTCTCCGGACTCGGTGTCTAATTTACCTTCGGAACGAAGGCCACCCCTGGTCTTCCTGCTCTGCACCTTGCCCTCCTCCACCGGCGCCTGGAACGGTGTCGGTGCCAGCATCCTTGTTAGCACGGGGTCCGCTGAGTCTTCGGGAAGGGGGGCAGACACCTAATCCGTTCCGCTTTCTTTATCCAGCCCTAAAAAGAGATGGTTTGCTCAGTATCTTACTACAGGTACCTGACTAAGAGGTGTTCGGCGGACGGGTGCTTACCGCGGTTTCCGAATGGTTGCATTCAAGGCCAATGTCTTCGGTGGTATCCGGCCACTATTTCGTTCCCAAAAATAATTTCCACATCCCTTTGTGCGTAGTGCCGAAGAAGTGTTGAAGTGTCCGTGGCCCTTCTGGATTAAACTCCCACATGCGGAGAGGCCGTCTCTGGCACGGCAAGTACCGACGGACCAGCATTATTTGAATAACGTTGATAAGATCAATGTCCCTCTCAAGGAGGCTCCGGATGCGGCTCTGTAGAGTCTGCACCTCATCAACTGATCCCCAATCCAACCCTTTATTAATCCACGATGTGAGCTGAACCAGAGGGCTGGATCGAAACGCAGGCACAGCCGCCCACTTGGAACCATGGGGCTCGGTGATATAGAACCACTCCCGCTGCCATAAGTCGGAGGATTCAGTGAAGGATCCTTTTAGCCAAGGAGCACTGTTGAGTTTGCTCACGGTGGCACCACCGCACTCCGCCTGCTTCCCCTCTATCATCTGCGGCTTCACATTGAAGTTCTGGAGCCACAAGCCGAAGTGTGGAGGGATCCGGAGAAAGGCCTCACACGTGACGATAAAAGCCGAGATGAGAAGAACAGAGTTCGGGGCCAGATCGTGAAAATCCAGCCCGTAATAGAACATGATCCCATGAACAAAGGGATTAAGGGAGAAGCCTAACCCCTGGAGGAAGTGGGAGACAAACACGACCCTCTCGTCAGATCTGGGGGTAGGGATAACCTGCCCTTCAGCAGGGAGCCGATGGAGGATTTCTGTGGTCAAATATCTTGCCGCCCTAAGCTTCGCAATATCCTCCTCTGTAACAGAAGAAGCCACCCATAGGCCGGGAAGGCTGGATCCGGACATGACTGAGGCTTGTGGGGTCGAAACTTGGGTGTTAGAACTTGAGATAGCAAGGGCTGAGGAAGAAGCAAGCGTGGACGAGAGAGAGACGGGTCTATACCCCTTTATAAAGGCTATGAGTATCTAACGCCTACTCCTGGGCCTTAAAACTTGCCTGTTCCCAAGGAGTTGTACCCCAGAGACGGTTGGGTTACCCACGTCCGCATTGATAAGAATCCCTTAATAAGGGGACACGATCTCGGCTTGGATAAGACGTGCCAATAAAGCCGCACCTCAAAACCCGGGGTGACAAGGCCAACAAACGGTTCAAAATAATGACCCGACGGTGATGTGGCGTCACGCTATGAACAGTTGTCGGCGGATTGGATTTATAAATTATTGTGCCCTCTGTGGAAATATACAAAACTCATGTTACAGAGCCGGACACGTTCGGCCGAACACCATCGTGGAGTAATCGAAAAGGGGAACCCGCCTTGCAATGTCTAAGACAAAACTGCACGCCGGACTCCTCGTCATTGAAGCCAGGTTCAGGGGCTACTGAGGGAGTCCTGGACTAAGGGGTCCTCGGGCGTCCGGCCTGTTAGCCGTGGGCCGGACTGATGGGCTGTGAAGATACGAAGACCGAAGACTCTACCCGTGTCCGGATGGGACTCTCCTTGGCGTGGAAGGCAATCTTGGCGATCAAATGTGTAGATTCCTTTCTTTGTAACCGACCTTGTGTAACCCTAGATCCTCCCAGTGTCTAGATAAACCGAAGGACTTAGTACGGAGGGGGAGATACTCATTACCATAGTCATACAGGCTAGACCTTTAGGGTTTAGCCATTACGATCTCATGGTAGATCAACTCTTGTAATACTCATATTCATCAAGATCAATCAAGCAGGAAGTAGGGTATTACCTCCATAGAGAGGGCCCGAACCTGGGTAAACATTTTGTCCCCTGTCTCCTGTTACCATCGACCTTAGACGCACAATTCGGGACCGCCTACCCGAGATCCGCCAGTTTTGATACCGACAGCTTGCTCTTCACTCGGTGGGATATTGGAACTTAGGCGAAACTGATTCGCGGCTAAGCCTCCGAGTGAGAGGCTTGCTCTTCACTCGGTGGATTTTTTGGAACTTAGGCGAAACGGATTCGCGGCTAAGCCTCCGAGCGAGAGGCTTGCTCTTCACTCGGTGGGGTTTTTTAAACTTAGGCGAAACAGATTCGTGGCTAAGCCACCCACTGGGGGATTTTGAACACATATATAAGCAACAACAATCATTTAGGAGACTGTAAAATTGTGTCTTTGATAAACAAACTAAAAGGTATTTCTTATTACATCTCAACAGTCTGAATGCTTAAGTGTAAAAATGGCGGAGCATCTCCGCATTCCAAGCGCGTGGCTCGTCTTTATTGTGCTCCATGTTGTAGAGGTGATATGCTCCGTTGTGGAGCACCTTAGTGATGATGAAGGGACCTTCCCAAGCGGGAGCAAGCTTCTGCGGCCGTTGCTGATCCACTCGGAGAACGAGGTCCTCCTCTTGAAATGCTCGACCTCTCATGTTTTTAGCGTGGAATCGATGAAGGTCTTGCTGATAGATAGTCGATCGAATCAAGGCCATCTCTCTCTCTCTCCTCCAAAAGATCAACGGCGTCCTGCCTAGCTTGTTCTGCTTCAATTTCTGAGAAAAGTTCCACTCGGGGCACATTGTGAAGCAAATCACTTGGAAGCACAGCTTCAGCTCCATACACCAAGAAGAAGGGAGTATGACCAGTCGACCGATTTGGAGTTGTTCTCAATCCCCAAAGTACTGAGGGTAGCTCATCGACCCAAGCGCCTGCTGCATGCTTGAGATCACGCATCAATCGAGGTTTCAGCCCTTTGTGAATCAGACTGTTTGCTCTTTCAGCTTGCCCATTCGACTGTGGGTGAGCGACTGATGCATAGTCGACTCGAGTGCCTTGGGAAGCACAGAAAGCTCTGAACTCTTCTGAATCAAAGTTTGAGCCATTATCTGTGATGATGCTGTGCGGAACTCCATATCTGAATGTTAACTCTCTGATGAAGCTGACAACAGTAGTTGCTTCGAGGTTTTTGATAGGTTTAGCTTCAATCCATTTAGTGAACTTGTCGACTGCTACAAGCACATGGGTGAAGCCACTCCTGCCAGTCCTCAGAGGTCCGACCTTATCTAATCCACAAACAGCGAATGGCGCAGACGAGTGGAATGGTTTTCAAAGCTGAAGCAGGTTTATGGGACATGTTGGAGTAGAACTGACAGCTCTCGCATTTGTCAACTATTTCCTTTGCCATTTCATTCGCTCGTGGCCAGTAAAACCCCACTCGGTATGCTTTGGACACGATGGTCCGAGAGGACGCATGGTGACCACAGGTCCCCGAGTGGATATCATTGAGGATAATTCGGCCTTCTTCTGGCGTGATGCATTTCTGAGCGACTCCAGTAACACTCTCTTTGAACAGCTGTCCGCCTATCACAGTGAAGGCTTTGGATCGACGGACAATCTGACGAGCCTCTTCTTCATCCTCTGGGAGCTCTTTCCTGAGAATATATGCTATATACGGTACTGTCCAATCAGGGATGACGACTAAAACTTCCATGATCAAGTCGACCACGGCTGGGATTTTAATTCATTCTGATTAGTAGGGCTCTTAGGCTGTGGGGGCTCTTTAGTGAAGTGGTCCTCTTGAACTGAGGTGTGTGAAGATGCTCCAAGAACACATTACTGGGAATAGGGTCCCGCTTGGAACCTATCTTTGCCAAGTCATCAGCTGCTTGATTTTTCAGTCGGGGTATATGGTGGAGCTCTAGCCCTTCAAACTTCTTTTCTAACTTCCTCACTTCATTGCAATAGCCAGTCATAGCTAGACTCCTGACGTCCCACTCCTTCATCACTTGATTGACCACCAAATCTGAGTCGCCATAGACCATTAGGTGATGGGCGCCGAGTGAAATGGACATACACAACCCATACATAAGTGCTTCGTATTCAGCTTCATTGTTGGAGGAATCAAAGTGAATCTGGAGAATATAACTGAGCTTGTCTCCTCGGGGGATACCAATACTACCCCAGCACCAGAACCATTAACCATCTTGGATCCATCAAAAAAACATAGTCCAATGCTCCGAGTGAATCCGAGTCGGTTGTTGCTGCTCAACCCACTCGGCAAGGAAATCTGCTATGGCTTGGGACTTGATAGCTTTGTTTGCCTCAAACTTCATATCCAATGGAAGGAGTTCAATTGCTCATTTTGCCACTCGACCACTTGCATCTCTGTTGTTCAAAATTTCTGACAATGGAGCGTCGCTGACGACTGTAATCAAATGATCTGAGAAATAATGTGCAACCTTCTTCGTGGTCAAGTAGATTCCATAAACAAGCTTCTGATAATGCGGATATCTTTTCATGGATGGAGTCAAGACTTCAGAAATATAGTACACTGGGCACTGAACTTTATAGGCTTTACCTTCTTCTTCCCGCTCGACCGTGAGTACTGTACTGACACCTTGTCCAGTGGCTGCCATATAAAGCAGTAAAGGCTCTTTGCTGATTGGAGCAGCGAGCACCGGCTGGGTGGAAAGTAGGGTTTTGAGCTTTGCAAACGCTGCGTCGGCTTCAGGAGTCCAATCGAACTTATCAGAATTCTTCATTAGTCGGTAAAGAGGCAATGCCTTTTCACCGAGAAAAGAGATGAATTGACTCAAAGCGGCCAAACAACCAGTAAGCTTCTGAACGTCGTGTACACGCACAGGGCATTTCATTCGGAGGATGGCACCAACCTTCTCTGGATTTGCATCGATCCCACGTTCGGAAACGAGGAAACCGAGTAACTTGCCACCTGGAACTCCAAATGTACACTTCGACGGATTAGGCTTGATATCATATCTCCTCAGATTGGCAAAGGTTTCAGCGAGGTCAGTCAGCAGGTTGGAACCTTTACGCGACTTAACCACGATATCATCCATGTATGCCTCCACATTCCGACTGATTTGAGTGAGGCGACACTTCTCTATCATGCGCATGAATGTGGCACCAGCATTCTTGAGACCAAAGGGCATGGTGACATAGCAAAAGCACCCGAATGGGCTGATAAAAGTTGTTTTTATTTCATCGGGTCCATATAGTCGGATCTGAAGATACCCGGAATATGCATCCAGAAAAGACAGACGCTCACACCCCATAGTTGAGTCGACAATCTAGTCGATGCGGGGGAGTGGGAAAGGATCTTTCGGGAAGGCCCGATTGATATGCTTAAAATTAATGCACATACGAAGCGAATCGTCCTTCTTGGGGACCATGAAAACATTGGCGAGCCACTCGGAGTGGTAAATTTCACGGATGAACTCAACTGCCAGAAGCCGAGCCACTTCCTCGCTGATTGCCTTTCTCTTCTCCATGGCGGAACGACGGAGATGCTCCTTAATGGGTTTTGCTTTCGGATAGACTCGCAAACGGTGCTCAGCCAGTCCCCTGGGTACACCTGGCATGTCAGAAGGTTTCCATGCAAAGATGTCCCAGTTCTCACGGAGGAACTGGATGAGCGCTTCTTCCTATTTGCTGTCGAGTGTTGTTGAGATGTGAGTCGGAGCAGCATCAGGATCGGTCAGTTGAATATGAACTGCTTTTGTTTCACCGGACGACTGAAATGCAGAATCTGAGGCAGGCTTCTTGGCCCGCAACAAATCACTTGGATCTGCATTCTTCTGGTATTCTTGCATTTCAACTGCTGCCATCTGTTCATCGGCAATTTTCGAGCCCTTCTGGAGGCACTCTTCTGCTTTCTGCCGATTACCAGTAACTGTGATCACACCTCTGGGACCAGGCATCTTCAGCTTTAGATACACGTAACATAGTTGAGCCATAAAACGAGCATATGCGGGCTTGCCCAGAATAGCATGATAAGCACTTTGAAAATCCACCACTTCAAATGTCAACTTTTCCTTACGGTAATTCTTGGAATCACCGAAAACCACGTCAAGAGTGATTTGGCCGAGTGATTCAGCCTTCTTTCCAGGGATAACGCCGTGAAAACTCATGTTGCTCTCATTAAGCTAGGACATCGGAATGCCCATCCCCTTCAGGGTTTCAGCGTAAAGAATATTCAAGCCACATCCTCCGTCAATACTTTGGTCAGTCGAGTGCCACCAACAACTGGGTCGACTACCAACGCTTGCCGTCCTGGAGTGGCAACGCGTGCTGGTTGATCGGACTGGTCAAATGTGATTGCAGTTTGTGACCACTTCAAATATGTCGTCGTTGCCGGGGCAACCATGTTTACTTCTCTGTTTATGACTTTCAGTCGACTTTTGCTCTCAATGTCAGGAAAAATCACCAAGGTGGAATTGACATTGGGGAAACCATCATCCTCTTCTTTGTCCTCATCCTTATCAGACTCCTTCTCCTTCTCACCGGGTTGTTTCTCTCGGAATTGCTGGATAAGGAGTCGACACTGTCGAGTCGTATGCTTGGGATAAATCAGATTTCCCTCTTCGTCTTTCTTGGTGTGAATGGGACATGGCAAATCCAACACATCATTCCCTACTTGATCTTTCACCTTCTTGGGGGTCCAGGGCCCCTTAGGTTTCCCATTAAACTTTCCTTGGATCACTGCTGCAGTTTCACCAGGCCCTGCAGGCTCAGCTTTACGTTTTTGTTTCCTATTGGAATTACCTCCTCCAGTGTCTTGGCCGACTGGTTTGCTCTTGCCGCTGCGGAGTCGGTCTTCTTCTTCACCATTTGCGTACAGAGTGGCTATTTCCATCATTCGGGTCAGGGTCATGTCTCCTGTCCGACCGAATTTCAGGTTAAGCTCACGATACCGAACGCCCTCCTTGAAGGCGCACACTGCTTGATGCTGAGACACATTATCCACTGTGTGATGCAAAGTGGTCCACTCTGGATGTAATCTCTCAAAGTTTCATTTGGTTTTTGCACACAATGCTGTAATTCTGCCAACCCTGCAGGTCGTTTGCATGTACCCTCAATCGTTCTGACGAACACTCGGGCTATCTCTTCCCAGCTGAAGATACTGCCTGGAGTCAACTGATTCAACCAGGCTCTAGTTGATCCTTCGAGCATCAAGGGGAGGTGCTTCATGGCCACCTCATCATTGCCACCACCGATTTGTACAGCCACTCGGTAATCCTCAAGCCAAGTGTCAGGCTTGGAATCACCAGTGAACTTGCTAAATCCAGTCGCCAACCTAAAGTTGGGAGGAATCTCTGCAACCCTGATGGCTCTGCTGAAACACTCTGGACCAGAAACATGAACTCTGCTGCCAGTCGGGCGATCTCTGTCAAGTCCCTCTCTGTGCGCTCTATTCTTGTCGACCAGACCTTGAACGAGAATCGATCTCGCATCAAAACCTGGCTCCCTTGGGTCATATGATCATATTGCCAGGGCACATATGATCCACTCCTCGGAGGAGGTGTGGGTACCCGACGGCGGTCATCACAGCCGAGTCGGTGATCATACTGCTCGTGGTTCCGACCCACCTACTGATCCTGGTGATGCCCACGTCCCTCACGCCGCGGGGGCAATTTGGGCTATGGGCCGACTGAACTGTGTTAGCCATCACAGATCTCCTGTGTATTCTGTTACGCAACTGAGATACTGCCGTGTTCTGCTCTCCTACTGCTCGCAGCAACGCTCTGATTTGCATCAAACCTCTTCCAGCCTCCGACTAGGACGGCTGAATGGACTCTGCTATATGGGCAGCGGCTGTAAGATTCTGAATTGGAGTGCGGTATACCTGTGGTTCAGGCGGAAACAGTTGTCATTGCCGTCGACTGGACTCCGGGATCTGCCACGGAGCGCGTTCATTGAGTGCATGCTGAAGGTTCTCCAGTCGAGTGCGCTTAGCCAGAGTGTCTAGGCGCGTCGCCTCCAAGGCCCGAGCCTCAGAGGTCTCTCCAACGATGGGCGTGTGGAGTGCCTCCACGTTGCGGCGGTGAAGTTCCTCCCTCTGCTATGAGGTGAGGGCTTCGGGATGATACTCCTCATGAACATGTGATGAATCAACACCGCCATCACCGCCGTCACCGTGACGGAAACCTGGCGGGCTGTGCGGCGCGGTGACCACCAAGACTTCCGCCGCAGGATCGCTGCTGTCACACTCGGAAAGGGTATCGACGGAACCAGTCAAACAGGCCGTTGAGGGATTCATCGGGCTCGATTGCCGCGACTTGAGGGGTGGCCACTGACGTGCCACCACATGCTTCACCCACCGCTGAAGCCGTGACCGGCCGGATCGCTTGCGTCGGCGAACGGCGGGGAGCGAAGACATCACGGGAGCCGACCGATACTGGGTCGACGGCTGCCGTAAAAGGATGGCGCGAACACACGCACGAAAAGTGCATTGCCCCGCAGATGGGGAGCATGTCGACGTTGAGGGGGGCCTCCTGGAGCCAGGAGGATTCGTCGGCGACGAAAACGAGCTTGCCGAGACGGATCTCGTGGCCCTCAGCCAATCCACGGCCGGAAACCATGATGATGGGAGTCGGAAAAAATTGCAACCTCACCGAAAAGTCGCTAATACACCTGCCCCACGGTGGGCGCCAACTGTCGTGGGTGTAAACCTGACAATAGAATAGGGGGTATGAATGGAGAGGCAAGATCCAAGCTACGATGGATTGTGCACGAGAGATTTACAAGTTCACGCCCTTCGCAGAGGAAGTGACAGCCCTACGTCTCGGTGCCCGGAGGCTTGGTCGATTGGTTTTATGTGTGAAGTTATAGGGGGTGCGAACCCTTGTGCCTGAGGAGGGGGGTTGCTTATATAGAGTTCGCCAGACCCCTCCGGCCCTCAGTTACACAGGGTTCAATGTACATAAAGACAAGACGTTACTCATAACGCCAGCATTAAAGTCATATAAATGATCATTAAGACTACGGAGTAAACGCCTGACCGTTGTCATTCAGAGTGACCTTAGATCTTCTATACTCCGAGTGGTTTCTGATATGGTCGAGTAAGTATACCCCGGTTGAATGGAATTGGGTTATCCGAGTGGAACTCACAGTCAAGTGGGTTGCATCCCTTGATGATTTCAGTCGGTAGAACTTGCTATCCTTTGAATGTCCTTGACAATAAGGCAGTGTCCTTGGGAAGGGTGCTTAGATCACGTCTATTTCCCTACCCTAGGTACATGTCATCATCAATGCTTACCCATCGCTAAGCAAGACACTCTACCACCGGCAAGTCCCCCTTCGAGGTTGTCTACGACTTCAACCCTTTATCGCCATTGGACATCCTTCCTCTACTGCTTCAAGAACGAGCAAACATGGACGCTAGCGCAAGAGCCACCTACCTCAAGAAGATTCATGAAGAAACACGTTCCACGATCGAGCGCCAAGTACAACGACTCGCCTCAAAGCTCAACATCAACATGTCACCGATGGTGTTCGAACTGGGTGATCTAGTATGGTTACATCTACGCAAGGACCGCTTCCCCAAGGAGTGCATGTCAAAGCTACTTCCGAGAGCCGATGGACCATTCAAGGTGCACGCACGCTACAACGACAACGCCTACAAGATCGACATTCCACGTGACAAGTACAATGTAAGCGATATCTTCAAGGTCAAAGACTTGGCCAAGTACCATGGTGATGATAATCATGATCCATGGACGGATCTCTCCCAAGGGGGGGGAGATGATGCGGAGCATCCCTTAACCACCCACTCGGACACTCCATCACCACCACAAGCACCGAGAGGACCAATGAAAAGAGCACGTGCACGCGCCATCGAGAACGAGGTTAACTCCTTCCTCTTCGAGCTCCATTAAAATTCACACGAGAGTTGGGTCCTACCTCAAACAGAAATGTTATGCATCTTTAGGTACGAAGAAAATGACCGTGATGAGGCCAAGATAGAGACACAAGCTCCCAAGGAAAAGAAGGAGGAAGAAAGCCATGGGAAGCGACAAGAAGAAGTGGCCCTGGACACTCCGGGCGCCCAGCCCCCACTGCCCCGGGTGCCCGAGCCTTCGGCCGCGCCCAGGACCGGCCCTCTGGTCACCCCGGGTGCCCGGCCAACATGGCCCCGGGTGCCCGGCCAGAACCCTGGCCTCGCCCCAGCCAGCCTCGGGTGCCCGGGCCCTCAACCCCCGGTGCCCGCCCCCCCACGTGCCAGCCGCCAGCCCCTGCCCGGGTGCCCGGGCATTGGACCCCCAGGTGCCCGGCCACGACCGCCCAGCCAACAGCCCCCGCCCCGGGTGCCCAGCCTAGGACCTCCGGGTGTCCGGTCCTGCCTCCGTCGGTTCTCTGTCTGGTCCGGGTGCCCGGCCCCCTTTGCACCGGGTGCCCGGACCACTCAGCGAATGCCTGCGTGCAAGTTGGGGTTTTTGCCCTTGTATCCCTCTCCCCCTCTTATTTCGTCTCTAAATTATAAGTACCCCCACCTAGCTCATTAGAGGGAGAGAAAAGATTTAGATGAGATATTTGTGAGCTTTTGCTCTTCTCCCCACCTCCTTTGGAGATCAAGGCCTCCTAGGAGAGGATCCACTTGTGGAATCAAAACCTCCACCTTGGAGTAGACTACCACCATCAAGACCTCATCTCTAAGGAGTGGGATGAACATTATCATTGTATCTTTCCTTTGATTGTGTTTGTGAACTTGTGGATCTTGTGATACTATTCTAGTGGATGTGTCATTGGGAATTGTTGGAGTGATTTCCTCTTGTGTTCTTGTGTGTTCTTGCCCTTTTCCCCCTCCAAGTGAAAAGATCCCCTTTACGGTTTCACCCTACAACAAGGTGTGTCTTTATCACCAACGAAAACGACTTAGAGTTTGCAACACTTTCCATGCTAGATATATCACACACGGTACCCAAACAGAAAATAAAGTTTATCCCTTTTTGCACCATACTTTTACTTTCCATGGCTAACCGTATCCACGGGTGCCCTCCATACCAACACTTTCCAAGGAATTTATGATTTCACAACATAAAGTAAATTCATTTTTCATTTCGGGACTGGGCATCCTAATACGGTTGACTTACTCTCGTGCTATGACAAGTGAATAAGCACTCATCGTGAGAATAACACATGTAGCATGGAAAACATTAGCCACCCCTCACCGCTTCGCGAGCGGTATGAACACACAAAAGAGAAGTTTATTTTGAAAATTAGAGATGGCACATACAAATTTTCTTAGAACGGCAAAAGAATACCGCATATAGGTAGATATAGTGAACTCATGAGGCAAAACCGTTTAAAGGTTTTTGGATGCACAAGTAGTGATCATACTTATTGCAAAATGAAGGCTAGCAAAAGATTGAGAAGCAACCAACCAAGAAACGAATAATCTCATAAGCGAGCATTAAGAATAATTAACACCGAATAATGCACCACAAGTAGGATATAATTTCATTACATGACTATTGACTTTCGTGCTTGCATAGGGAATCACAAACCTTAACAACAATATTCTTACTAAAGCATAATTACTCATCAACATGACTCACATATCACATCATCATATCACAAAACTGTTACTAAGAATCAAGTTTATTTTGTCCAATGATCTTCATGAAAGTTCTTATTATATCTTTCTTGGATATCTATCACTTTGGAACTGATTTTCATGTGTTGCTTTTGATAAGCTCAAACAAATATAAGTGAAGATCATGAGCATAATATTTCTTTCTCTCAAATTAATTTAAGTGAAGCAAGAGAGAATTTCTTGAAAATTTTACAAACTCTCAAATAAATCTAAGTGAAGCAAGAGAGAATTTCTTCAAAAATAACTAAGCACACCGTGCTCAAAAAGATATAAGTGAAGCACTAGATGAAATAAATAGCTTAAAAAAAATTAAGTGAAGCATAGAGAGCAATTCTAACAAGTCATGGCATAATCTTGGCTCTCTCAAATAGGTGTGTCTAGCAAGGAATCAAGACTTAGAACACAAAATAAAATAAGCAAAATACTCATATCATACAAGACGCTTCAAGCAAAATACATAGCATGTGACGAATAAAAATATAGTTTCGAGTAAAATACCGATGGTCGTTAGAAGAAAGAGGGGATGCCACTCGGGGCATCCCCAAGCTTAGTTTCTTGCTCTCTTTGGATAATAGCTTGGGATGCCTGGGCATCGCCAAGCTTAGGCTCTTCCTACTCCTTATTCCTTCATCCATCGTAAGATAACCCAAAACACGAAAAGTTCAATCACACAAAACTCAACAAAACCTTCGTGAGATCCGTTAGTATAAGAAAATAAATCAGTACTATAAGTACTGTAGTAAACCAATTCATAACTTATTCTTGCATTATATCTATTGTATTCCAACTTTTCTATCGCAAAAACTTATCAAAGAAAACCATAGAATCATCAAAACAAGCACACAGCGCAAGGAAAACAGAATATGTCAAAAACAGAACAGTCTGTAGCAATCTGAATTGTTCGAGCACTTCTGTAACTCCAAAAATCCTGAAAACAATAGGACGACCTGAGAAATTTGTATATCAATCTACTGTAAAAAAATCAGAGTTTTTCGTCGCTTCTGTGATTTTTAAAAATACTAATTCTGGACGCAAAAGTTTCTGTTTTTTTCCAGCAAGATTAAACAACTATCACCCAAGAAGATCCTAAGGTTCTACTTGGCACAAACACTAATTAAAACACAAAAAACACGATCATAACAGTAGCATAATTGTGCAAACACTCAAGAATAGAAAGCAAAAAGCAAAACTAAATGTTAGTCATTGGGTTGCCTCCCAACAAGCGCTATAGTTTTACGCCCTTAGCTAGGCATAAAGCAAGGATCTAAGTTTTGTCATCTGTAGTTTTGGCTACTTTGGTAAGGGTTTTCTCAAACCCGGGAGGCTCTTTACGCTTCCCTAAATTCTCAGGAAAAGAAACCATCTTTAGATCCAAATTATCCAATCGCTTGTTACAAAGAGTAATCAAAGTAGTCATGCGATTGATGCTACCATTGAGATGTTTGAGGGATTCGTTATATTTTTGTAATTCAACCATGTGTTTATGAAAATCACCAAGTTTGTCCAACATTTGAACACCCTCTGGGGTAAAAGAGAACCCCTTCTTTTGAGGTGGAACACCCAAAATTCCTTCTAAAATTTCATAGGCAGCATTGGCATCAAGCTCAATAAAATTCCCTTGAGCGGCAAAATCTAGGAGTTGTCTATGATGCAAAGCCAATCCTATGTAAAAATTACGAAGCAAGATCTTAGCATCCCCCTTTAAATTGCAATACGATAAGATTCCATAAGCCTATACCAAGCATCTTTCAAATTTTCTCCTTGTCTTTGCTTGAAGTAAAGCACCTCAAAATCTGGTAACAAAGGAGGGTAGGCAAGCTAGCCATTATGACTAGAAAGCAAGAACACAGATAGATCTGACGAGAAAACGGCGAACGAAAAGGAGGGCGAGTAAAACGACAAATTTTGTGAAGTGGGGGAGAGGAAAATGAGAGGCAAATGGAAAATAATGTAAATTGCGAGGTGATGAGATTTGTGATTACGAACCTGGTATATGTTGAAGATCCTCCCCGGCAATGGAGCTAGAAATTCCTTTTGATGCGCCTTGAAGCTACGTTTGTATTTCCCCAAAGAGGAAGGGATGATGCAGCACAGCGACGGTAGGTATTTCCCTCAGTGATGAGACCAAGGTTATCAAACCAGTAGGAGGATCAAGCAACACAATGTAAACAGCACCAGCACACAAATAACAAATACTCGCAACCCGATGTGTAAAAGGGGTTGTCAATCCCTTTCGGGTAGCGGCCCAAGATAGGCAAAAGGATGTGAATAAATTATAGTACATTGATAGATCGAACACAAAATAAAATAAATAAGAATAAATTGCAGCAAGGTATTTATGTATTTTTGGTTTAATAGATCTGAAAATAAAAGCAAAGGAAAATAGACCGCAAAGGCAAATAATATGAGAAAGAGATCCGGGGGCCGTAGGTTTCACGAGTGGCTTCTCTCGAGAAAAATAGCAAATGGTGGGTAAACAAATTACCGTTGGGCAATTGATAGAACTCCAAATAATCATGACGATATCCAGGCAATCATCACTATATAGGCATCACGTCCAAGATTAGTAGACCGACTCCTGCCTGCATCTACTACTATGACTCCACACATCGACCGCTATCCAGCATGCATCTAGTGTATTAAGTTCATGGAGAAACGGAGTATTGCAATAAGAACGATGACATGATGTAGACAAGATCTATTTATGTAGAAATAGACCCCATCATTTTATCCTTAGTAGCAACGATAGATACGTGTCGGTTCCCCTTCTATCACTGGGATCAAGCACCATAAGATCGAACCCACTACAAAGCACCTCTTCCCATTGCAAGATAAATAGATCAAGTTGGCCAAACAAAACCCAAATATCGGAGAAGAAATGCGAGGCTATAAGCAATCATGCATATACGAGATCAAAGAAACTCAAATAACATTCATGGATATAAAAAGATAGATCTGATCATAAACTCAAAGTTCATCCGATCCCAACAAACACACCAGAAAAAAAGTTACATCATAAGGATCTTCAACAGACCATTATATTGATAATCAAACGGGAGAGAGGAAGCCATGTAGCTACAAGCTACGGACCCGAAGGTCTACAAAGAACTACTCACGCATCATCAGAGAGGCACCAATGGAAGTGGTGAACCCCTCCGTGATGGTGTCTAGAATTGATCTGGTGGTTCTGGACTCTGCGGCGGCTGGAATTGATTTTCGTCGACTCTCCTAGGGTTTCTAGAATATTGGGGTATTTATAGAGTAAAGAGGCGGTCTGGGGGCACCCGAGGTGGGCACAACCTACCAGGGCGCGCCTGGGCCTCCAGGCCCGCCCTAGTGGGTTGTGCTCCCCTCGGAGCTGCCCCCAAGTGCTTCTTCGGCCGATTGCTTGTCTTCTGGTCCAAAAAAATCTCCGAAAAGTTTCACTCGTTTGGACTCCGTTTGGTATTGATTTCTTGCGATGTAAAAAACATGCAGAAAATAGCAACTGGCACTTGGCACTATGTCAATAGGTTAGTACCAAAAAACTAATATAAAATGACTATAAAATGATTATAAAACATCCAAGATTGATAATATAACAGCATGGAACAATAAGAAATCATTGATATGTTGGAGACGTATCAATGACCTCTGTCCTGCCGTCCTGGCGGTCTTAATCGTGTTGCACTGGAATGGAAACCTTTGGCTGATTCCTCGGGACTCCGTGCCTGCGTTTGCCTCCTTAGCACCAAAGAGGAAACTGGTACACTGCGCCCGCTGGTGCCCGCTTGGCCTTGGTCGTCATGGCTCACATCATCTGGATCTCATGAGGTGAGCCTTGCATATAGATCTCCGCTCCTCGGGAGCCAGCCCGAGGAGGCCGCCCCTCGTGGAGGTCTTGGTGTTGTCCGCCTCACGAGGCTTGGTCGCTCGCAAGGGTCTTGAGTCATTGATGTCGAAGCTGGGCCGTACCAGGCCATCGATGGAGCCATGCCGTGGGCCGCAGACAGGCAAGTCTGGGCACCCCCGTTCCCAGGACGTCGACAGCTTGACAATCACAATATTGGTCTTACAAGCAATTCATGAATGATTGGTATAAGGAAGAGAACTTTCACATATGAATATATTATCTTGGACATCTTCTATGATTGTGAATACCCATTCATTATTTTCAACATTGAGCAAATTAGTTGAAGTTGGACAAGTAAGACAACGTAAAGAGTTATGTTTGGGTATATTTGCATAGAAGTTATATTGTTATGGACCCTCTAACATGTGGTGCTTCCGTAGGATCTTTTGCTAGCCAAAAATTTGTACTAAGTAGATATACTACTTGTGCATCCAAAAACCCTTAAACCCAATTTCTTTCTATGAGTGTCCACCATATCTACCTATGGATTGAATAAGATCCTTCAAGTAAGTTGTCATCGGTGAAAAAAGCAATAAAATTACTCCAAAATATGTATCATCTTTTAATGCAAGGGAAAATAGGTGTTGTACAAAATTTTCATGGTAAACAAATAAAAGCGATGGACTGCATAATAAAGGTTGCTATCACAAGGGGCAATACAACGTGATGTTCCTTTGCATTAAGAGCTTGCGCATCCAAAAATAAAAAGCGCATGACAACCTTTGCTTCCCTCTGCGAAGGGCCTATCTTTTACTTTATGTATTTTCTTTTATGCAAGAGTCAATACTATTACTTCTCATTTCAACCTCAATTATTCTCTACTTCGCAAGCATTATGTGGTGGGGAGAGACCCAGGCACATATGTCCAGTCAAATATATTTGATCATGAATTATTATTGTTCACAATTATCTCTATGATAAATAAGTTGGGAGGCGAAATTAAGCCCCTATCTTTCTCTGTGTTCGATGGATGCCATTTGTTCTAAAAATATGCTTTGAGTACTAGCAATCATAGAAGACTATATGATGATTGAGTATGTTGTCGTGGGAAACCACGGCCACCTATGGGACCAAGATTCCCTTGCTGGTTCGGCGGGGGGATGGCACGTTGCACAAAGAGCAGAGGGGCGTCGAACAGCATGGCAGGGATCACACAGGCAGTCTTTACCCAGGTTCGGGCCGCTGTGAGGTGGAAAACCCTACTCCTGCTTTGGTGGATTGGTGGTGAAAAAATGGTGGTGAGAACAACATGCTTTGCCCGGCAGGGTTGCATCATGGCAAAAACGGCTACGCGCATATGAATGTGTGAAGGGGTGGTTTAGCCCACCCTTTCTACGGTTGCCTTGGGCCTCCTTTTATAGGCAAAGGGGTCACCACAGTGGAAAATCATTCATTATGCACTGATAAGATAGCAAATAGTGCTATCATACTTAACTCTACAAGCTGACAGGACGCATTGAATGCACCGCTCAACGTCACATCGTACCTTGCCCGGCAGGACCCAGCTTCGCGCCTGCTCGCTCGACACGTCGCAGGACGGGTGTCGGTTGGGGGTATTTCCTGTAGGAAGTGGCTGCCATATGGCGAATAGCATCCTCTTAGTCACTTTGGAGCTTGACACCGCACCGATCGACGACATGCGTCGTGATGAGGTGGTGTGGTGAGGTGATTCTGCCACTGTAGGTCCCGGCAGGCATGCCGGGGCGACCTGGAGGCTTGCTTCCGGGGGTGACCTCGTCCTTGCCAGGTTCGCCTGCCCAGCAAGGGAGGCTTTCCCCTTAGTAATATCTTGCTTCTCTATCTAATCTTTGTCCTCTTGCGCTGCATGTTGGTCCTTCGAAGAACTGATCTCTTGTGCTCTATCTGACCTTGGTGTTGTAATCTTGTTCTCGTGTTTGTGGGATTCTTCGTCCGTGCACGAGTCAGGGGAAGATATATACCCCCATTTATGTTCCCCGACATAAGCCCTGGGGCCGGAGCCATACGTGTCCGCGACACATTGCGTTAGGCCCCAAACAGTGCACGGACACGTGGCAGGAGATGGCTGCGCATGGCGGTTCACCATGATGACCAGTCAATCCAACGTCCACTTCGCATAGTTATTGCGAGTCATGGGGTCATGGGACTGTTGCAGTGAAGGTAAAACGCTAACTTTCTGAAGCGTCACGCCCTTGCTCCATGTCTTTTTCCCCTTAAGATAGGAAAACGCGGAGCGGCACGGTTCAATTGTCACCTGTCCTGCCCTCCCAGCATCTTCCTCTGCAAGCCAAACAACTGCCCCTTCTTTCTCTCCCCCGTCTGCCGCCGCCCCCCACGCCGGATGCCCTATCCCACTCGCACCGCCGTTCACAGAAATGGGGAAATAATCTGCACTAAAAGGGAAGCAAACCGCCAC
This sequence comes from Aegilops tauschii subsp. strangulata, assembly GCF_002575655.3. Classification (NCBI taxonomy): domain Eukaryota; kingdom Viridiplantae; phylum Streptophyta; class Magnoliopsida; order Poales; family Poaceae; genus Aegilops; species Aegilops tauschii. The sequence goes on from NC_053041.3 coordinate 319,201,953, forward strand.
GGCGAAGGAGGTGGTTGCCGAGGGAAGCAAGAGGGCGACAGAGCTAGACAAGAAGCGGAGGGGAGACGTCATCTTCTTCCCGTCGAATCTGGACGGCCTGGTTCTGCAAGCAAGGTACGTGTACCTGTGGGGGAAGGATGTCCCGAAAGGGCATGGAGCACCCAAGGTTTTGGCGGAGGGGAAAGAGGATCCGCCCAATTCATACCGATTCTTCTTCGCCTATTTTATCTGCGGCCTCTGCACTCCTTTCTCAAAATTCTTTGAGGCGATCATGACGATTTATGGATTCCACCTTCTCGATTTCACGCCGAATGCAATGGTGACCATGGCCATTTTTGCTCATTTGTGCGAGAATTTCGTCGGAGTTGCCCCCAATGTAGATCTGTTCATGCATTACTTTGTCCCGCAGGTGGAGAACAAAGCTCACCGCTCCGGGAATATCAGCTGGATGCAACGGATGGCGAGGAAGTTCTGGGATTATATCTCTGGGAAGCAGCATGAAAGGTGGGATGAGTGGAGAAGAAACTGGTGCTGGATCCAGGATGAGGAAGCCCCAGAGTTCTGCGAAGCACGGATAGTGTGCGTCGAGGGCAGCAAGAAATGGAGTGCATTCGGCCACACCAACAATAGGCTTCGCCTGGCAATAAACAGGATCACCCGCCTGAAGGCTGCCGGGCTAACCATAGAGCATGTGGTGGCAGATTTCCTTCTCCGCCGCATCTCACCATTGTAGAAGAGGGACAGACCTGCCTGGTTGTATTGTGATGCTGGGGATAGGATGAGATTGCTCCCAGGTTTGGCCAACAACTTGTCTGTTTATGGCCACGCCTGGTTATGTGACCAGCTATTTGGCCGCTTCAAGTTGTTCAAGCTCCAGGCAACCATCATCCCTCTGAATTTCAATCCAGCCCGATATCACATGCTGAAGTGGATGTCTGATTGCAATGCTCATGGAGTGGCAGGTGATTGGCGACTGCCTACTCACGACGATGAACTCGAATGGTCCAGTGCCCTAGTGGAGAAAGTCGCTAGGGTTGAGGCTGGTATGTATAAACGCACCTCCTCCATGGAGGTAGCGTATATCAGGAGTGGGATTGAGGAGGACAAGGCTGCCCGCATCGCGAAGATGGCAAGGGCCGTGGAGTCCGGGAAGGGAAAAGGGAAAGCTGAGGATGAGAGTTCCTCTCATGGTGGTGGCGAGGCACAGGTCATGGAAGAGGCTGCCGGGGAAGATCTTGCCGGGGATGATCCTGCCGGGAACGGGACTTCCGGGCTCGACGCTCTAGCCACCGCGGCAGCAGATCTCCAAGAGGAGGAGGAAGTTGGTGAGGTAGCGGAGCCTGAGGCGGATTGGCTCGCGGCTGGACCTCAAGCCCCCGAGCCGATTTTAGATCAGCGTCCCCGCAAGCATGCTGCTAAACCGGGGAGCGGTGGCTCCAAATCCGGCGCCTGCCACGAAGAGGGTGAAGAAGACCACCACCAAAATCACCTAGACCGACGTGGCGTGTCACTAGTCTCATCGCCTTGCCGGGATCAAAGCTTCCCTCGCCAGGCAATCGAGGAATGTCAAAGTCGATTACAGCTCCCATTCTGGCTCAAGCCCGTCATAGAGCTCATCTTCATCGGAGCCCCCAGCGCCTCAGCTAGAGTCAGAGCTGCTAGAGAGCTCCGCCCCTTCGTCCCAGAAGAGAGGCAGGGCTCCCTCGCCTCCCATGGAGTTCAATTTGAACTCCATGCTCATTGAGGAAGAGTAAGGAAGATTTCCTTTGTTGTAAATAACTTTAGTATACTTGATTATTTTTGCTGACCGACCTCTTGTTTTGTTGTCATTGGCAGAGAGGTGGAGGAGGACACGGAGACCCTCATCCACTGGTCAAAGTGGCTCTGGCGCGCTGGGTCGCCGAAGACCGTAGAGAGCCTGGGCTTGGCGGGGAGCAATACGGAGGATCCCGCACCAAGCTCCCAGCCCAGCCCCCAGCCTGAAGGTGGAGGGCTGGTCCCCTCTGCCGGAGACGACGGAGACGTGCTTCCCATCCCCTCAGATGGAGGAGGCGGCGAGACGATGCAGGAGGAGTCCCCCCTCGGGAGGGCAGGTTCCTCCTACTACCTCAGCCGAAGAACCCCTAGTGAGGCCTACTGTGGACGAGACTGCACAGAGTGTTGCCGCGACTGCCCCAGTAGGGGGTGGAGTTCACGACCCGGCAACTGATGTTGCCGGGGAACCTGAGGCCTATGCCCGGCAGACTTCTCCAGGTTCTTAATTTCTGCTCTTCCTTCTTCTTTATTGTACATATCACCTTTCCCTATATCCCAGCGGTTTGAAACTTCTGCCTTTTTGCCATTCCCTCGTCCTCTCTTCTGAAGTCCCCCAGGCCGAATAGCCAGAACTACTGGAAGAGGTGGCCAGCATAGGGAGAGCTACTGCTGACGAGGCCGCCATGATTGCCACTACGGAGGAACATGACATTGTTGCCGAGCGTGCTCAGGATTCCTTGGTGGTGGTGGAGCATTCTTCGGAGAACGCCCCGGATGTGGAAGTAGTGGTCGAGGGGAAGATTCCCCTCCAAACCATGGATCTCCTTCCCTCCTTTGGTCCCATGATGGGGACCTCACCATACCCCTCAAGTCAATTGGCGCTGGTGTTGGTGCAGCCTGGGACTGGAGCCCTGGGCCCGTCAATGGTGACGGGCGCAGAGCTCGACGAAGAGCTCCAGCGCATCCTGGCGCGACTGCATCAAGGGGTTGGAGAGGTGGATGATTCAGTTGCTGTCACAATGGACTTGTCTTTCCTGGAGTCCATGGCAACGGGTGTCAAGGAAATGCAGGCCTAGTTTGACCAGAAGTGGCAGGCGCTCAAGGAGCCGCGCGAGTCCGTTGGCAGGGTGGATGAGAAGCTGAAGGACAAGTGTCTGGAGCTACGCGAGTGGCATGGCAAGCAATTCAAGGTGCTTATGAGGCAGCAAGAGGCGCTCCTGATGATGAGGGAAGGTGTCATGGCCCGTGAAGCGCGCTTGGCGGACCGCAAGGCGCACCTAGACGCCAGAGAGCAAGGGATCTCCCTCCGGGAGGAGAAGCTTGGAGCTACCCTCCGTGCCAAAGATGATGATCTAGAGGCCCTCTGATACGTCTCTGTCGTATCTATAATTTTTTATTGTTCCATGCCAATATTATACAACTTTCATATACTTTTGGCAACTTTTTATATTATTTTTGGGACTAACATATTGATCCAGTGCCCAGTGCCACTTCCTATTTGTTGCATGTTTTATGTTTCACAGAAATTCCATATCACACGGAGTCCAAACGGGATAAAACGGACGGAGAATATTTTTGGAATATTTGGAGAATATGGGAAGAAGAATCAATGAATGAAGGTGCCCGAGGTGGGCACGAGGCAGGGGGCGCGCCTGCCCCCCTGGGCGTGCCTGCCCCCCTCGTGGGCCCCCCATAAGGCGGTTGCTGATCTTCTTTGGCCGCAAGAAAGCTAATTTTCTGAGAAAAATCTGGGCGAAGGTTTCAATCCAATCGGAGTTACGGATCTCCATATATATACGAAACAGTGAAAGGGCAGAACACCAGAGCGCAGAAACAGAGAGAGATAGAGAGACAGATCCAATCTCGGAGGGGCTCTCGCCCCTCCCATGCCAGGGAGGCCAAGGACCAAAGGGGAAACCCTTCTCCCATCCAGGGAGGAGGTCAAGCAAGAAGAAGAAGAAGGGGGCCCCCTCTCCCCCTCTCTTCCGGTGGCGCCGGAACGCTGCCGTGGGCACCATCATCATCACCGCGATCTTCACCAACACCTCCGCCATCTTCACCAACATCTCCATCACCTTCCCCCCTCTATCTACAGCAGTCCACTCTCCCGCAACCCGCTATACACTCTACTTGAACATGGTGCGTTATGCTTCATATTATTATCCAATGATGTGTTGCCATCCTATGATGTCTGAGTAGATTTTCGTTGTCCTATCGGTGGTTCATGAATTGCTAAGATTGATTTAATTTGCTTGTGGTTATGTTGTTGTCCTTTGGTGCCCATCATATGAGCGTGCGCGTGGATCACACCATAGGGTTAGTTGTATGTTGATAGGAGTATGTATTGGAGGGCAAGAGTGACAGAAGCTTCAACCTAGCATAGAAATTGATGCATACGGGATTGAAGGGGGACCAATATATCTTAATGCTATGGTTGGGTTTTACCTTAATGAATGTTAATAGTTGCAGATGCTTGCTAATAGTTCCAATCATAAGTGCAAAGAATTCCAGGTCAGGGATGACATGCTAGTAGTGGCCTCTACCACATAATACTTGCTATCGGTCTAGTAAAGTAGTCAATTGCTTAGGGACAATTTCGCAACGCCTACCACCACTTTCCCACACTCGCTATATTTAATTTATTGCTACTTTATCTAAACAGCCCCTAGCCTTTATTTACATACTCTTTATTATCTTGCAAAACTATCCAACAACACCTATAAAGTACTTCTAGTTTCATACTTGTTCTAGGTAAAGCGAACGTCAAGCGTGCGTAGAGTTGTGTGAGGGAATATTTGTACTACCTTTAGCTCCTCATTGGGTTCGACACTCTTACTTATCGAAAGAGGCTACAATTGATCCCCTATACTTGTGGGTTATCAAGACCTTTTTCTAGCGCCGTTGCCGGGGAGCAATAGCGTGGGGTGAATATTCTCGTGTGCGCTTGTTTGCTTTATCACTAAGTAATTTTTATTTGTTGTTCTTAGTTGTTCTTTATCTTTAGTTATGGATATGGAACACGAAATACCAAAAAAATTAGGTGTACTTGCTGCTCATGGAGATGGGGAACCTCCTAAAACCCTCGTTACTCGTTATGTGATAGACATCATGTACTACTTTAATAATCCTGAGAAAACCCCATTCAACTATGTTATGGGAAACATGTTGGATCAACGTGAATACTTTAGGGATATCGTTTGACTCAAAAAGGGAAACTATTATGGGATCAAATTCACATGTTGCATTGGCATGCTAGGCCACTATGCTTGAGATATGATTATACTTGTTGCTCTAGGATGAAGTCTCCACACCTTCCCTTTTCATGCAAATTTAATGATAATGAAACCTTGGCTTCTTATGCTAGGGGTATATATGATTACTATGATGTGGAACAAATAGAAGAAATTTGTTGCTTTTATGGGTGCTTATGAAATTGAATCTATGTTCAAAGAGTTTGAAAATCTTTATGATGCTGTTTATAGACCTGAAAATTTAGCTATCCTTAAATATTGCTATGCCAATTATGAATTCAATTACAATATTGATGCATTTATTGAGAAAGTCTCTGCTGTCCAAAAGAGACTAATATTTTGCAGGAATCTATGGAAGAAGAAATTGATGAAACTGTGAGCTCATTGGATGAAAATGATTATGAGGAGAGTGAAGAACAAATGGAGGAAGAGCGGATTAGCTACCCGTTCCCACCTTCTAATGAGAGTAACTCTTCAACTCATACATTGTTTAATTTCCCTTCGTGCTTACCGAAGGATGAATGCTATGATGATTGTTATGATCCCGTTGATTCTTTTGAAATATCCCTTTTTGATGATGCTTGCTATGCTTGTGGCCAAGATGCCAATATGAATTATGCTTATGGAGATGAACTTGTTATAGTTCCTTATGTTATGCATGAAATTGTTGCTATTGCACCCACGCATGATAGTCCTATTATCTTTTTGAATTCTCCCAACTACGCTATATCGGAGAAGTTTGCCTTTATGAAGGATTATATTGATGGGTTGCCTTTTACCGTTGCACATGATGCTTTTGATGAACATAATATGCATGTGCTTGCTGCTCCTACTTGCTATTATTATGAGAGAGGAACTATATCTCCACCTCTCTATGTCTCCAACACGAAAAAATTGCAAGAAACTGTTTATACTATGCATTGGCCTTTACTATGTGTGCATGAATTGTTCTTTTATGACATGCCGATGCATAGGAAGAGAGTTAGGCTTCGTTTTTGCTTGATATATGTTGCTTTGTGCTCACTACTAAATGCCAAATCATTGCTAATTAAAATTGGCTTTGATATACCTTTGGGATCCGGGTTGATTCAATACTTGAGCACTATATGCCTAGCTTAATGGCTATAAAGAAAGCGCTGCCAGGGAGACAACCCGGAAGTTTTAGAGAGTCATTTATTTCTGTTGAGTGCTTTTATAAAGTTTAAAAATAAAAAAATAAAGAGGGAAACCCAAAACTTTCAAAAAGAAAGGTGAAAGTGAGATAGACGAGCATTGTGAAAGTGGGCGACGTCCTTGAACTTTGTTCATGCCCATGGAAACTTTGCGTGTCTTAATTACAGAAACTTTTCAACAAAAATAATTATCCCCTTGTACAATTCCATTGTATTATAAAAATTATGTGCCAAGGTTTGCCTTTAGGATGTTTACAATGCTTGTTGGTTTGTACGGTGCAGGACAGAAACTTTGGCTGTAGTGCGCGATTTTACATTTTTTACTGGAATGCCAAATGGTTCTGATTCGTTTTGCACTGTATTTCTATACAAATTGTTTATTTTTTCTAATTTTGGCAGAATTTTTCAAGTATCATAAGTATGGTGAATGTTCAGATTAGTACAGACTGTTCTGTTTTAGACAGATTCTTTTTTTGATGCATAGTTTGCTTGTTTTGATGAAACTATCAATTTATATCAGTGGATTAAGCCATGTGAAAGTGCAACTATCCCTGGGTGGTTTTGGTAATTCCTAACAACATATAGCTCATTGAGCTAATGCTATTCCAAGATAAGCATTTCATGAAAGCTCAATGATTGGCATGGCATGGATTAGAAAGTGGACCCTTCAAAATGCTAAGGACAAAGGATTGGCTCAAGCTCAAAGCACAAGACTCTACATTTTCTATTTTAGTGATCCAAGATCACATTGAGTCTATAGGAAAAGCGAATACTATTAAGAAGGGATGAGGTGTTGCTTAATGAGGATCTTGCTCAAAATGCTTAGTGATATGCTCCAAAACACTCCACTACTTTCTCATATCCACATATGTCCTAAACCAAAAAGTCCAACTTGGCCCCACCGAAATTTCATATTCGGAGCCACCGATTTCAGTTGACATAGCCACTGCCAGGAACCCTAATAAATTCGATCTCACCGATAGGGATCTCGGTCTCACCGAGATGGGGTTGTAATCTCTCTGTTTCCTTTTCGTAACATTTCGGTCAAACCGAGATGAGCGATCGGTCCCACTGAGATTGCAATGGAAACTCTCTGTTTCCCTTTCGTAACGTTTCGGTCCAACCGAGATGAGCGAATCGGTCCCACCGAGTTTGCCTGACCAACTCTCTGTTTGACTATTACCAAAATCGGTCTCACCGAGTTTGTGTAATTAGTCTCACCGAGATTACGTTATGCCCTAACCCTAATGACATCGGTCCCACCTAGTTGATCCAGTCGGTCCCACCAAGAATCCTAACGTTCACATTTTGAACTAAATCGGTCCGACTGAGTTTCATGATTCGGTCCCACCGAGTTTGGTGATTTGTGTGTAACGGTTAGATTTTGTGTGGAGGCTATATATACCCCTCCACCCACTCTTCATTCGTGGAGAGAGCCATCAGAACATGCCTACACTTCCAACACATATTTTCTGAGAGAGAACCACCTACACTTGTGTTGAGGTCAAGATATTCCATTCCAACCACATGAATCTTGACCTCTAGCCTTCCCCAAGTTGCTTTCCACTCAAATCTTCTTTCGACCAAATCCAATCCTATGAGAGAGAGTTGAGTGTTGGGGAGACTATCATTTGAAGCACAAGAGCAAGGAGTTCATCATCAACACACCATTTGTTACTTCTTGGAGAGTGGTGTCTCCTAGATTGGCTAGGTATCACTTGGGAGCCTCCGTCAAGATTGTGGAGTTGAACCAAGGAGTTTGTAAGGGCAAGGAGATCGCCTACTTCGTGAAGATCTACCCGAGTGAGGCAAGTCCTTCGTGGGCGACGGCCATGGTGGGATAGACAAGGTTGCTTCTTTGTGGACCCTTCGTGGGTGGAGCCCTCTGTGGACTCGCGCAACCGTTACCCTTCGTGGGTTGAAGTCTCCATCAACGTGGATGTACGATAGCACCACCTATCGGAACCACGGATAAAAAATCTCCGTGTCAACATTGCGTTTGCTCCTTCAAACTCATCCCTTTACCTTCATATGCAATTGTTTTACATTCCGCTGCTATACTCTTAGAATTGCATGTGTAGGTTGATTGCTTGACTTGTGCTAAGTTGCTAAAATCTGCCAAGAACTAAAATTGGGAAAAGGCTAGATTTTTATTTGGTCAAGTAGTCTAATCACCCCCCCCTCTAGACATACTTCCAATCCTACACCATGGAGAAGTTATATTATAGTAGCTACAATGCAAAAACAAAATATGAATTGGTTTGCAACAATACTTAGAGTAGTGATTAGCTTTATTATACTAACGGATCTTACCGAGTTTTCTGTTGAAGTTTTGTGTGGATGAAGTGTTCGATGATCGAGAAGGTATCGATGTGAGGAGAAGAAGGAGAGGCAAGAGCTCAAGCTTGGGGATGCCCAAGGCACCCCAAGTAAATATTCAAGGAGACTCAAGCGTCTAAGCTTGGGGATGCCCCGGAAGGCATCCCCTCTTTCTTCAACAAGTATCGGTATGTTTCCGGATTCGTTTTGTTCTTGCAATATGTGCAAATCTTGGAGCGACTTTTGCATTTAGTTTTCAATTTTCTTTTATGCACCATGCTGGTATGAGATAGTCCTTGGTTGATTTATAGAATGCTCATTGCACTTCACTTATATCTTTTGACTATTGCTTTATATAATGCTTCATGTGCTTCACTTATATCATTTGAAGTTTGGATTGCCTGTTTCTCTTTACATAGAAAACCGCCATTTGTAGAATGCTCTCTTGCTTCACTTATATTTGTTAGAGCGTGGGCATATCTTTTGTAGAAAGAATTAAACTCTCTTGCTTCACTTATATCTATTTAGAGAGATGACAGGAATTGGTCATTCACATGGTTAGTCATAAAATCCTACATAAAACTTGTAGATCACTGAATATGATATGTTTGATTCCTTGCAATAGTTTTTTGATATAAAGATGGTGATATTAGAGTCATGCTAGTGGGTGGTTGTGGATTAGTAGAAATACTTGTGTTGAGGTTTGTGATTCCCGTAGCATGCACGTATGGTGAACCGTTATGTGATGAAGTCGGAGCATGATTTATTTATTGATTGTCTTCCTTATGAGTGGCGGTCGGGGACGAGCGATGGTCTTTTCCTACCAATATATCCCCCTAGGAGCATGCGTGTAGTACTTTGTTTCGATGACTAATAGATTTTTGCATTAAGTATGTGAGTTCTTTATGACTAATGTTGAGTCAATGGATTATACGCACTATCACCCTTCCATCATTGCTTGCCTCTTCGGTACCGTGCATTGCCCTTTCTCACCTCGAGAGTTGGTGCAAACTTCGCCGGTGCATCCAAACCCCGTGATACGATACGCTCTATCACACATAAGCCTCCTTATATCTTCCTCAAAATAGCCACCATACCTACCTATCATGGAATTTCCATAGCCATTCTGAGATATATTGCCATGCAACTTCCATCATCATCATATACATGACTTGAGCATTCATGGTCATATTGCTTTGCATGATCGTAAGATAGCTAGCATGATATTTTCATGGCTTGTCCGTTTTTTGATATCTTTGCTACGTTAGATCATTGCACATCCCGGTACACCGCCGGAGGCATCCATATAGAGTCATACTTTGTTCTAGACATTGAGTTGTAATATTGAGTTGTAAGTAAATAAAAGTGTGATGATCATCATTATTAGAACATTGTCCCATGTGAGGTTATCAAAATAAAAGAGGCCAAAGAAGCCCAAATAAAAAAAGAGGCCAAAGAAGCCCACCAAAAAAAGAAAAAAAAAGGAAAAAAAGAAAAAAAAATGAGAGAAAAAGAGAGAAGGGGCAATGTTACTATCCTTTTACCACACTTGTGCTTCAAAGTAGCACCATGTTCTTCATATAGAGAGTCTCTTGAGATATCACTTTCATATACTAGTGGGAATTTTCATTATAGAACTTGGCTTGTATATTCCAATGATGGGCTTCCTAAAATGCCCGAGGTCTTCATGAGCAAGCAAGTTGGATGCACACCCACTTAGTTTCAGTTTGAGCTTTCATACACTTATAGCTCTTGGTGCATCCGCTGAATGGCAATCCCTACTCCTCGCATTGACATCAATTGATGGGCATCTCCATAGCCCATTGATTAGCCGCGTTGATGTGAGACTTTCTCCCTTTTTGTCTTCTCCACACAACCTCCACCATCATATTCTATTCCACCTATAGTGCTATGTCCATGGCTCACGCTCATGTATTGCGTGAAAGTTGAAAAAGTTTGAGAACATCAAAAGTATGAAATAATTGCTTGGCTTGTCATCAGGGTTGTGCATGATTTGAATATTTTGTGTGGTGAAGATGGAGCATAGCCAGACTATATGATTTGTAGGGATAACTTTCTTTGGCCATGTTATTTTGAAAAGACATGATTGCTTTATTAGTAGGCTTGAAGTATTATTATTTTTATGTCAAATGATAGACTATTGCTTTGAATCACTCGTGTCTTAATATTCATGCCATGATTAGATTATGTGATCAAGATTATGCTCGGTAGCATTCCACATCAAAAATTATGTTTTTATCATTTACCTACTCAACGACGAGCAGGAATTAAGCTTGGGGATGCTGATACGTCTCCGTCGTATCTATAATTTTTGATTGTTCCATGCCAATATTATACAACTTTCATATACTTTTGGAAACTTTTTATATTATTTTTGGGACTAACATATTGATCCAGAGCCTAGTGCCAGTTCCTGTTTGTTGCATGTTTTATGTTTTCGTAGAAAACCCATATCAAACGGGATAAAACGGACGGAGAATATTTTTGGAATATTTGGAGAATATGGGAAGAAGAATCAACACGAGACGGTGCCCGAGGGGGCACGAGGCAGGGGGCGCCCCTGCCCCCATCGTGGCCCCCCGTAAGGCAGTTGCTGCTCTTGTTTGGCCGCAAGAAAGCTAATTTTCGGAGAAAAATCTAGGTGAAGGTTTCAATCCAATCGGAGTTACGGATCTCCACATATATACGAAACGGTGAAAGGGCAGAACACCAGAGCACAGAAACAGAGAGATACAGATTCAATCTCGGAGAGGCTCTCGCCCCTCCCATGCCATGGAGGCCAAGGATCAGAGGGGAAACCCTTCTCCCATCTAGGGAGGAGGTCAAGGAATAAGAAGAAGAAGGGGGCCCCTCTCCCCCTCTCTTCCGGCGGTGCCGGAACGCTGCCGCGGCCACCATCATCTTCACCGCGATCTTCACCAACACCTCCGCCATCTTCACCAACATCACCATCACCTTCCCCCCTCTATCTATAGTGGTCCACTCTCCCGCAACCTGCTGTACCCTCTACTTGAACATGGTGCTTTATGCTTCATATTATTATCCAATGATGTGTTGCCATCCTATGATGTCTGTGTAGATTTTCGTTGTCCTATCGGTGGTTGACGAATTGCTATGATTGATTTAATTTGCTTGTGGTTATGTTGCTGTCCTTTGGTGCCCATCATATGAGCGCGCGCGTGGATCACACCATAGGGTTAGTTGTATGTTGATAGGACTATGTATTGGAGGGCAAGAGTGACAGAAGCGTCAACCTAGCATAGAAATTGATGCATACGGGATTGAAGGGGGACCAATATATCTTAATGCTATGGTTGGGTTTTACCTTAATGAACGTTAGTAGTTGCGGATTCTTGCTAGTGGCCTCTACCACATAATACTTGATATCAGTCTAGTAAAGTAGTCAATTGCTTAGGGACAATTTCACAACGCCTACCACCACTTTCCCACACTTGCTATATTTACTTTATTGCTACTTTATCTAAACAGCCCCTAGACTTTATTTACATACTCTTTATTATCTTGCAAAACTATCCAACAACACCTATAAAGTACTTCTAGTTTCATACTTGTTCTAGGTAAAGCGAACGTCAAGCATGCGTAGAGTTGTATCGGTGGTCGATAGAACTTGAGGGAATATTTGTTCTACCTTTAGCTCCTCGTTGGGTTCGACACTCTTACTTATCGAAAGAGGCTACAATTGACCCCCTATACTTGTGGGTTATCACCCTCATACAGCAACGCACCAAGGAGTTGGAAGACAAGCATAGAGCTGCCTTGGATGCCCTCACAACTGATTCTGCTGCCCAATTGAAGAAACTCACTGCTGATCTTTTTGTCGCATCTGCTGCCAAGACTGACCTCGACCAGCAGGTGACTAGGCTAACCGAAGAGCTTGCCGGGAGCACCAAGGAGGTGGAGGCCCTCAAGGAGGAAGCGCGAAAGATGGAGGCTCTCCTGACTGATATGCAGTCGCAGCTTTCCTCTAGGACCCAAAGTCTTGAGACCGCCAACGACACCATCACGGATCTGAAGGCCAGGGTCGGCACCTTGGAAAGCACGGCAGAGTCCAATGGATCCCGCCAACAACAGTTGTCTAGGGACCTGGACAATGCCCAGCGTCTCCGGAAGGATGTAGAAGACCAGCTGGCGAATCACTCTGAGCAGGTCAACCTCTGGATTAGGAGCCTGATTGATATCGCCATGCGTCTTGTTGCCCAGACCGTAGTGATGGGCATGGATGGGCTAGCTTTTTCAGTCGACAGGCATGAGGTCCCCAGCGTCAAGCTGGGAGTTTTCTTCAATGAGCTCATCGATAAGCTCAAGGTGCATGAAGAGGGGAGGGCCAAGCGCTTCGTGACCGAGTCCCGGAAGCTCGCCCACGACGCCCTCCTCATGGTCTTGAGCAACATCGCCTTCCGCCATCCGGATCTCGACCTTGATGACGGGTTCAGGAAGCCGCTGGCGCACGCCGATGTCTCTGCTGCAAAGGAGAAAGCCGCCCCTCGGGCCGCCAAGGTCCTCCGCGTCCCAACGGCTTCACATAGTCGTCAGACTAAGTGATGAGCCGTTGTTGTTCTCGTGCTATCCTGTAACCAAGACATGATGTATGCTTTGTGTTTAAGTACCGTACTGTTTAATGCTTGCGTAGAACTGATGTCCTTTTCTTAATCTTAAATGCACGTTTATCCCTCTGAACTTATATGTTTGTGTTTGTACGCCACTCATTCTGTGAGCAAGGCTTTGGACAGAACAAGGGTGCATGCAAAGAACTAGTCAAGGACCATCACATGAAGGATTTTGTAGTACAAACACTTACTAAAGCCAAGGGATAAACGAATGCAAAAATCTAAGATGCATCAAGAAGAAATTATTGCGTGGACTTAGCTTTTGTCCTTGTTCCTTCCCATCCCTTCCGGTTGCATGCATTTGGTGTGCTCGCGATATTCGAAATGACGGAGGCCAGGCGAATAACTTTCTGGTTCCCGGCAGGGACCAATACACGTTATGCGTGCCTGGCGGGTGGTGGGATATAGTGATGGGCTTTCCTGGTCCCCCTCCCTCCCCACTCCTATCGAACAATCCGACAGTGGCTGGCGCAAGAGTCTCGCTAGTGCGGACGGCCTTGCCGGAGCATGCTTGTCGGGGCCTCGAACAATCGATTCATACCAGCGTTTTGCTCAGGATTTCCCCAAACTGGGTAAATGTTGAACTGAGCATCGCGCGGTACTCATCGACATTGACCACGCCAGGGCCAGAGTAGCTCGATTGTCGATAAAGGAGAGGAATGGAAAATAGGAACCTCGTTCCCTCGCACCTTGCCCCACCTCCCCGAATAGTGCCCAAGCGGCGGTCGCGTCGCCTAGGGCACCTGGGAGGAGCATATCACCGCCGGTACTAATCTGCACCACGGTTGCGACCGTGACGGTATGAGATGATGATCGAAGCAGGTGCAGGGACGACCCCGCTCCCCCGCTCTGTCTTCTCGTCTCCATGGGCGCCACTGGAGACAAAAGCTTTGGTTGGGCTGCAACGGATACGACGCGCTGCTAGCGCTCTTAGGTTCGTGCAAGTGATCCCCCTACCTGGCGCGCCAAAGATGTCGCGGGAAACCATGGCCACCTATGTGACCAAGAGTCCCTTGCTGGTTCAGCGGGGCGATGGCACGTTGCACAAAGAGCAAAGGGACGTCGAACAGCACGGCAGAGATCACACAGGCAGTCCTTACCCAGGTTTGGGCCACGGTGAGGCGTACAACCATACTCCTGCTTTGGTGGATTGATGGTGGAAAAATGGTAGTGAGCACAACACGCTTTGCCCGACAGGGTTGCCTTAGGGCGAAAACGGGTACGCACGTATGAATGTCTGAAGGGGTGGATTAGCCCGCCCTTTCTACGGTTGCCTTGGGCCTCCTTTTATAGACAAAGGGGTCACCATAGTGGCAAATCAGTCATTATGCACTGATAAGATAGCAAACAGTGCTATCATAACTAACTCTGCAAGCTGATAGGGCGCATTGAATGCGCCGCTCAACGTCACATCGTAACTTGCCCGGCAAGTCCTACCAGGCTGTTTTGCCAGCTTCGCACCTGCTCGCTCGATACATCACAGGACGGGTGTCGCTTGGGGGTATTTCCTGTAGGAACTGGCTGCCATGTGGCGATTAGCAGCCACTTAGTCACTTTGGAGCTTGACACCGCACCGATCGACGACGTGCGTAGTGATGAGGTGGTGTGGTGAGGTGGTTCTGCCTCTGTAGGCCTCGGCAGCCCTGCCGGGGCGACTTGGAGGCTTGCTTCCGGGGGTGACCTTGTCCTTGCCAGGTTCGCCTGCCCGGAAAGGGAGGTTTTCTCCTTAGCAATATCTTGCTTCTCTGGCTAATCTTGGTCCTCTTGCGCTTCATGTTGGTCCTTCAAAGAACTGATCCCTTGTGCTTTGTTCTAACCTTTGTGTTGTAGTCTTGTTCTCGTGTTTGTGGGCTTCTTTGTACGTGCACGAGTCAGGGGAAAATATATACCCCCGTTTATGTTCCCCGACATATGTGGAGCTCTTACTTAAACTTTGTTGAATAAGTTGAATTGTAATTGTACGGTGACTAAGAATATAGGTTGTTAAGTTTCAAGAAAATGCATTATTTAAACCATAACATGTGAATGATTTTTACTTTATCATCATGAGTTTTATGAGAAAGAGTTGTTGTTATGATGCTAGGGAAAGGATTGAAATTATGATTGATCAAACTTATACACTATGCTAGCATTCACACTTCACAAGTTATTTCTTTTATTATTTAACTACTCAAGGACGGGCAGGAATTAAGCTTGGGGATGCTGATACGTCTCCAATGTACCTATAATTTATGAATTATTCATGCCATGTTTATAACAATTCTATATGGTCTTGGTATGATTTGAATGGAACTAACCCGGATTGATGCTATTTTCAGTAGAAACTACCATGGTGTTCTTTTTCGTGCAGAAATAAAAGTTCTCCAAATTCAACAAAACTTTTTGATGATTTTTTTGGAAGAAAAGAGGCACTAGAAGATTCATGGGAAGGCCAGAAGAGTCACGAGGTGGCCACCACCCACCAGGGCGCGCCTGGCGAGGGGGGGGGGTAATGGTCTGCTGGTGGGTGGTGGGCTCCCTGAGGCCCAACTTAGCATGAGACCGACGCCAAAAAATCCTATAAATACAGAAACCCCCAGAAATAACCATGGATAAGAAGTTCCGCAGCTGCAAGCCACTGTATCCATGAAAACTCAATCGGAGCCCGTTCCTGCACCCTGCCAGAGGGGGAAATCATCACCGGAGGCCATCTTTATCATCCCAGTGGCCACCATGATGAGGAGGGAGTAGTCCACCCTCGGGGCTGAGGGATTGTACTAGTAGCTATGTTTTTATCTCTCTCTCTCTTGTGTTCTTGATTTGGGATGATCTTGATGTACCGTGAGCTTTGTTAATATAGTTGGATCGTAAGGCGTTTCCCCCTCTTTATCTTGTTGCGATAAATTGAGTTTTTACCATTGAGGTTTCACTTTTATCGGATTGAATACTTTGTTGGATTTGAGAACACTTGATGTATGTCTTGCATATGAATACTCGTGGTGACAATGGGGTACTATATTGATTCACTTGATGTATGTTTTGGCACTCAACTTGTGGGCTTGATGCATGTTTTCATCCTACTTTCTTCGGTAGAAATCTTGGGGCACTCTTTGTAGTTCTTTGTGTAGGATTGTATATTATGAATCTGAAGTTGTTTGATGCATATCGTATAATCAACTCACGGATACTTGTGGTGACATTGGAGTATCTAGGTGACACTAGAGTTGGTTCATATGTATCATATGGTGTTATTTTAGTATGGTTTTGGTATTTGAGTATCCAGGTGAAACCTATAGGAATAGCTCGATAGATCGATCGGAAAGGATAACTTTGAGGTGGTTTCGTACCCTACAAACAATTTCATCTTATGTTCTCCACTAGATAAGAACTTTGGAGTGATTCTATATCGCATGCTGAGGGCTTGCCATATGATCTAATTATGTTAACACTGTTAGGAGATTACCCTAGTGAAAGTATGAACCCTAGGGGAGATGAAAACTAGAGGCAAATGGCAAATACTGTAAATTGCAAGGAGATGAGATTTGTGATTAGGAACCTGATAGATGTTGATGATGTCTCCCCGGTAACGGCGCCAGAAATTCTTTTTGATGTCGCTTGAACTACATCGGTATTTCCCCAAAGAGGAAGGGATGATGCACACAACTACGGTAGGTATTTCCCTCAGTTATGAAACCAAGGTATCAATCCAGTAGGATAACCAAGCAACACTATGTAAACGGTACCTGCACACAAAGAACAAATACTTGCAACACGACGCGTATAAGGGGTTGTCAATCCCTTCTTCGGGTTAGGGCGCCAGAAATTGTCAAGTTGATGGGATAAAATTGTGATAGATTGGATAAATAGATCTCGATAAAACACGAAATAAAATAAGTAATAAAAAAGCGCAGAAAGGTATTTTTGGGTTTTTGGAATAATAGATCTAAAAATAAAAGTGGAAAATAATAGATCAGAAAGCAAATATGATAAAGAATAGACCTGGGGGTCGTAGATTTCACTAGTGGCTTCTCTCAAGAAATAGCACACAGTTGGTAAACAAATTACTGTTGGGCAATTCATACAAAATCGAATAGTTATGACGATATCCAAGGCAATGATCAATATATAGGCAACACGTCCAAGATTAGTAGACCGACTCCTGCCTCCATCTACTACTATTACTCCACAGATCGACCGCTATCCAGCATGCATCTAGTGTATTAAGTTCATGGAGAAACAGAGTAATGCAATAAGAACGATGACATGATGTAGACGAGATCTATTCGTGTAGGAATAGCCCCCATCTTGTTATCCTAAATAGCAACGATACATACATGTCTTGTTGCCCTTTCTATCGTTGGGAAAGAACACCGCATGATCGAACCCATCAGAAATCACCTCTTCCCATGGCAAGAAAAATCGATATAGTTAGCCTAACTAAACCAAAGATTTGAAGAAGAAATACGAGGCTATAAATAATCATGCATATAAGAGATCAAAAGAAGACTCAAATAATATTCATGGATATAGATATGATCATAAACTCCAAGTTCATCAGATCCCAACAAACACACCGCAAAAAGAGTTACATCAAATAGATCTCCAAGAGACCATTGTATTGAGAATCAAAAGAGAGAGAGGAAGCCATCTAGCTACTTCCTATGGACCCGTAGGTCTATGATGAACTACTCACGTATCATCGGAGAGGCGCCAATGAGGATGATGAACCCCTCCGTGATGGTGTTTAGATTGGATCTTGTGGTTCTGGAACTTGCGGTTGCTAGAATTGTGTTTCGTCAACTTCCCCTAGGGTTTCTGGAATATTTGGGGATTTGTAGGGTGAAGAGGCGGTGCAGGAGGCCACCGAGGTGGGCACAACTCACCTGGGCGCGCCTGGGCTCCCAAGCGTGCTCTAGTGGGTTGTGCTCCCCTCGGAGCCCCCCTCTGGTACTTCTTTGGCCCAACAGGTGTCTTCTGGTCTAGAAAAATTCTCCAAAAATTTTTGTTGCATTTGGACTCCGTTTGACGAAGTAAAAAACAAGAAAAAAATTAGCAAGTGGCACTTTGTCAATAGGTTAGTCCCAAGAAATGATATAAAGTTGCTATAAAATGATTGTAAAACATGAAAGAATGATAATATAACAGCATGGAACAAGCAAAAATTATAGATACATTGGAGATGTATCACCCTACATAGCGCACCATGATCCTCAATGACGATGGCACATACGACTCCATGAGTGAAGAGGAAATGGAAGCCCTTGAACATGTGGCCATGTACCGGCAAGTGAATGAAGATGAAGACGACCAAGTCTTTTGTGACAATGATTCGAGCCCTGATCTTGTTGTCTCCAAGGTCTCGATACTTCAACACCAACAAGATGAAGATCAACGATGCCATATCTTCCACACCAAGGTCGGCATCAATGGTCATTCTGTGAAGGTCATCATCGATGGAGGAAGTTGTCACAACTTGGCAAGTGAAGAGCTATGTTCCAAGCTACAATTGGTCAAGATGAAGGATCCTCGTCCCTACATGGTCCAATGGCTTAGCGATTCTGCCACCATACAAGTGGAGCACACCATTCAAGTCTCCTTCAAGATTGGTGCCGAATAGACCTTGGAGTGTGATGTAGTTCCCATGTCCGTTTGCCATCTCCTACTTGGACGACCTTGGCAATTCGATCGTGGCGTCATCCACAATGAGCAAACCAATCACTATAGCTTCAAGATGAAGGGAAAGGACTACGTGCTACGACCTATGTCACCAAGTCAAGTGATCGCCGACAAGCAAGCAACCACCCATCATGGAGAGAATAGTGAGAGTGTGAACCACCAAAAAGAGAGTGAGCGCCACAAGTCAAAATTGAGTGCCTCCACGATGAGGGACAAGGAAAACCTAGTGCTATTCGCTACCAAAAGCAACATGAGAGAAGTGTGTGAGAACCCATCAGGTGTCATGCACTTTGTCTTATTGTGCCAAGATGAAGCGATAAGGACTAACACCCCTCACCATCTACCTTTAGCGTTGTCCTCTCTATTGCAGGAATTCAAGGACGTCTTCCCTGATGAGTGATGTCTACTACGCAACCTTCTTCTTGTAGACTCTAGTTGGGCCTCCAAGTGCAGAGTTTTGTAGGACAGTAGCAAATTTCCCTCAAGTGGGTGACCTATGGTTTATGTGACGCCCGGATAATTAAGCTACAGTAACCCTCACCAAATGATGCCACGTCATCTCGATTACTGTTGTTAATCATGCGTAGTTCAAAACCGATTCGGAATTCAAATTTAAAATAAAGTCAAACCAGTAAAGTTTTCAAATGTCAAAAACTAAAAAGTACAAACGGTGACAAATAAAGCATAGGTAATTACGGTGATGAAACCACACTTTTATAAAATGAATGCTTTAAAATGACTTAAGCAGTAGCTAAAAACAACTAAATAAATGCCTTTTGTATTTTATAAAATACTAAACTATTTTATTTGGGGGTTAAACCTTTTGTGACCGAGGTATAATTAGTAATACTAATTTAGGTGCAACTTTTAGGTTTTATAAAACTAAAATAATATAAACCCGTAGCAGGAAAATTAAGAAAAGAAATACAAACAAAATAATTAAAAGGGGGGATAACCCCCTGGCCAACTAGGCCAAACGGCCCAACCGGCCAGCCCACTGGCCCATCCGGCCCCCTCGCTCCCTTAACCCCCACTCCCCACCGAACCCTAGCCCCACCCGCAGCACCTCCCACTCCCCCCCGATCCCCATGCTCCTCTCCTTCCCCCGATCCAGATCGGGATCGGGGCACTCGCCCTCGCCGCCGCTGCCCGGTGCCGCCCCACCCCGTGCCCCACCTACCCACCCCCGGCGTCGCGCGTCCTGCCGGCGACCTCGTCGGATGCCCTTCGCCGTCCTCTGCCGCCTCCCTTGGCCGGCGTCGTGGGCGCCGGCGGCCTCGCCACGCCCGTGGCTGGCGCCCCCCTGCCTGTCGATTTGGGCGCTCGCCCAGTCGGGCGCCGACGCCCGACGCCCGGCTCCGCCCAGCGCCCGCTTACCCGTGCGCCCGTGAGGCCCCCTCGGCATATGACACGGGGGCCCCACCCCACAGAACGGTTTTATATTAAAAAAATATAAATAAATAAATAGTAAATAAATATATATATTAAAAATAATTAATTAATTAGAGAATTAATTAACTTAATTAATTTTGATTAATTAAACTAATCAAATAACTAAACTAATTAAACTATTAGTTAATTAATTAATGAGTCAATAACAATGGGGCCCACCCCTAATTAATCCTGATTAGGTTAATTAATATGTTTAAATAATATGTGTCACTAACTAGTGGGACCCACTGGTCGGTTGACCAGTCAACCCCTGTTGACCATTGACGTCGGCATGACATCATGCTGATGTCATAATTCCAATTTCGAATAAAATTAAATAATTAATTAAAATCCAGAAAATGATTAAATCTTTAGAAAATCATATAAATTAATCCGTAACTCGGATGAAAATACTTTCTACATGAAAGTTGCTCAGAACGACGAGACAAATCCGATTGCGCAGCCCGTTCGTCCGCCACACATCCCTAGCATAGCAAACACGCAACTTTTCCCCTCCGGTTCATCTGTTCGAAAACGCGAAACACCGGGAATATTTTCCCGGATGTTTCCCCCCGTTCGCCGGTACCACCTCCTACCGCGTTAGGGCACACCTAGCACCGTGTATTACCATGTTACGATTTGTGGTGCTTTGATTGCTCTGTTATTTATTGTGTTCCCCCTCCGTTACTTCTTTCCGGTAGACCCCGAGACTGCCGGCGACCCCCGATCGACTACGGTGTTGACGACCCCTCATTCTCGGCTGAGCTTCCAGGCAAGCCCCCCCCCCCCTTGATCACCAGATATTGCCTATTCCTTCTCTATACTGCTTGCATTATAGTAGTGTAGCATGTTACTGCTTTCGGTTAATCCTACACTGATGCATAGCCTGTCATTGTTGCTACAGTTGTTACCCTTACCTGCTATCCTACTGCTTAGTATAGGATGCTAGTGTTCCATCAGTGGCCCTACACTCTTGTCCGTCTGCCATGCTATACTACTAGGTCGTGATCACTTCGGGAGGTGATCATGGGTATATACTATATACTTTGTATACATGACACATGTGGTGACTAAAGTCGGGTCGGCTTGTTGAGTACCCGCAAGTGATTCTGATGAGGGGGCTGAAAGGACAGGTGGCTCCATCCCGGTAGAGGTGGGCCTGGGTTCCTGACGGCCCCCGACTGTTACTTTGTGGCGGAGCGACAGGGCAGGTTGAGACCACCTAGGAAAGAGGTGGGTCTGGCCCTGGTCGGCGTTCGCGGATACTTAACACGCTTAACGAGATCTTGGTATTTGACCTGAGTCTGGCCATTTGGTCTATACGCACTAACCAACTACGCGGGAACAGTTATGGGCACTCGACGTCGTGGTATCAGCCGAAGCTCTTCTTAACGTCAGCGACGGAGCGGCGCGCGCCGGATTGGACTGGAACGCCTGCTAGGCTAGGTCTGCTTCCGGCCGCGTACGCAACGTGCAGGTGTGCAATGGGCGATGGGCCCAGACCCCTGCGCGCATAGGATTTAGACCGGCGTGTTGACCTCTTTGTTGAGCCTAGGTGGGGCTGCGACGTGTTGATCTTCCGCGGCCGGGCATGACCCAGAAAAGTGTGTCCGGCCAAATGGGATCGAGCGTGTTGGGTTATGTGGTGCACCCCTGCAGGGAAGTTTATCTATTCGAATAGCCGTGTCCCTCGGTAAAAGGACGACCCGGAGTTGTACCTTGACCTTATGACAACTAGAACTGGATACTTAATAAAACACACCCTTCCAAGTGCCAGATATAACCCGGTGATCGCTCTCTAACAGGGCGACGAGGAGGGGATCGCCGGGTAGGATTATGCTATGCGATGCTACTTGGTGAACTTACCATCTACTCTCTTCTACATGCTGCAAGATGGAGGTGGCCAGAAGCGTAGTCTTCGACAGGATTAGCTATCCCCCTCTTATTCTGGCATTCTGCAGTTCAGTCCACCGATATGACCCTTTATACATATACCCATGCATATGTAGTGGAGCTCCTTGCTTGCGAGTACTTTGGATGAGTACTCACGGTTGCTTTTCTCCCTCTTTTCCCCTTTCTATACCGGATTGTCGCAAACAGATGCCGGAGTCCAGGAGCTAGAGATCCCGAGGATGATTCTACATGGAGTTCGGCTTCGAGGAATAGTTAGGAGGTCCCAGGCAGGAGGCCTTGCCTTTTCGATCGTTGCTACTTTTGTGCTAGCCTTCTTAAGGCAAACTTGTTTAACTTATGTCTGTACTCAGATATTGTTGCTTCCGCTGACTCGTCTATGATCGAGCACTTGTATTCGAGCCCTCGAGGCCCCTGGCTTGTATTATGATGCTTGTATGACTTATTTATATTTTAGAGTTGTGTTGTGATATCTTCCCGTGAGTCCCTGATCTTGATCGCACACATTTCGTGCATGATTAGTGTACGCTCAAATCAGGGGCGTCACAGTTTATCAATCTGTGGGAGGCGTAGGATGAAGATGGTCTCTCTCAAACAACCCTGTAACCAAATAACAAAGAGTCTTTTGTGTCCCCAACACACCCATATAAAATGGTAAATTGTATAGGTGCACTAGTTCGGCAAAGAGATGGTGATACAAGTGTAATACGGATAGTAGATATAGGTTTTTGTAATCTGAAAATATAAAAACAGCAAGGTAACTAGTAGTAAAAGTGAGCAAACACGATATTGCAATGCTTGGAAACAAGGCCTAGGGTTCATACTTTCAATAGTGCAAATTCTCTCAACAATGATAACATAATTGGATCATATAACTATCCCTCAACATGCAACAAATAATCACTCCAAAGTTTCTATCGCAGAACGTGGGACAAAAACGTGCATCAAACCCTATGCATAGATTACCGAATGTCACCATGGGAATACGCAAGTTGAGTGCAAAAACATGCATCAAGTGAATTAATAGAACATCCCATTTTCACCACAGATATCCCATCGCAAGAGATACATCAAGTGTTCTCAAATCCAATACTCAATCCAACATAACGAAACCTCAAAGAGCAAGACTCAATTCATCACAATAAGGTAGAGGGGGAGAAACACCATATGATCCAACTATAATAACAAAAAGCTCGCAGTACATCAAGATCGTGCCAAATCAAGAACACGAGAGAGAGAGAGAGAGATCAAACACATAGCTACTGGTACATACCCTCAGCCCCGAGGGGGAACTACTCCCTCCTCGTCATGGAGACCGCCGGGATGATGAAGATGGCCTCCGGTGATGGTTTCCCCCTCCGGCAGGGTGCCGGTACGGGCTCCAGATTGGTTTTTCGTGGCTACGGAGGCTTGCAGCGGTGGAACTTCCGATCTAGGGTTCTTTTCGGAGGGTTCTATATTTATAGAAATTTTTGGCGTCGGAAACAAGTCAGGGGGTTCCCGAGGAGTCCACAAGCCAGGGAGCGCGCCCTAGGGGGTGCCCCCTTGGCTTGTGGTCGCCTCGGGACTCTTCTGGCCCATCTCCGATGCTTCGTGGGTCTCTTTTGGTCCATAAAAAATCACCATAAATTTTCAGCTCGTTTGGACTCCGTTTGATATTCCTTTTCTGTAAAAGTCAAAAACAAGGAAAAACAGAAACTGGCACTGGGCTCTAGGTTAATAGGTTAGTCCCAAAAATAATATATAATAGCATACTAATGCATATAAAACATCCAAAACAGATAATATAATAGCATGGAGCAATAAAAAATTATAGATACGTTGGAGACGTATCAAGCATCCCTAAGCTTAATTCCTGCTCGTCCTGGAGTAGGTAAATTATAAAAACAGAATTTTTGATGTGGAATGCTACCTAACATATTTATCCATGTAATCTTCTTTATTGTGGCAAGAATATTCAGATCCATAATATTCAAAACAAAACTTCAATATTGATAGAAAAAATAATACTTCAAGCATACTAATAAAGCAATCATCTCTTCTCAAAATAAAATGGCCAAAGAAAGTTATCCCTACAGAATCATATAGTCTGGCTATGCTCTATTGTCGTCACACAAAATATTTCATCATGCACAACCCTGATGACAAGCCATGCAATTGTTTCATACTTTTTTTCTCAAGCTTTATCTACTTTTACGCAATACGTGAGCGTGATCCACTGATATAGCACTATAGGTGGAATAAAATATGGTGGAGGTTGTGAGGAGAGGACAAAAAGGAGAAAGTCTCACATCAACTAGACAAATTAATGGGCTATGGTGTATCTGTGCATGTGTGTGTGCCAGCATACTGATCCAGGGATGGCATAGGTACACAGAGGCTTGACCGTTTGAGGTCGGGTCGCTACAGATATGGTACCGGAACACATGTTGGCTGTAGGACGTGACCCTAGAAATCGGAAAGCCCCTTGGACAGGAAATCTCTAAAACTTTATTCTCAAAAACATCGTTTACCTCTCATCTTTTTGGATTTTATCTAATAGTCCATCTTACCTCAAATAGTTGGAATATACCCCATTCCCTTTTGACCACACGAAGGATCAACTAAGGCCGCTCCAAAAAGGACAACATATCGGACAACTGATGAACTCTTCAGAGTAAAGTGGATTTCACCATGCATTAGAAGAGTTGAAGCTACAACAGTTGAAGACTCTGAAGACTTGAAGAATTTGAAGGATCTGAAGATGTATTTGACCTTTAGAAGACCAAACCCCTGTTATATGCTTACGTTAGATGCGACAATTTGTGAGCTATCATTTGTTTGATGTTTTTCCGACAGCCACAAATAAAACCCGTTTCTTCAAAACTATTGTTTGTATTGTGTGTATATCCCTCCATTCTTCTCTTGTATCTCATCCCAAAACCCTTGGATCCATTAGATGAGGAATGAAGAAGGACTGGTATTCTCTGGACCGATGACTCGGTCGGAGGAAGAACTATGGATTAAAAACATGGAGGATCACTTCGGGAGAAATTTGATTTCAAAGAAGTATGAGGTTCAATATGCTCTTCAGTACTTTACAAAAAGTGCTGCAACCTGCCGGAAAATGCATCAAGCCATACAAGGATGCAATGGAGCAAAAACTTAGGAGGAATTCAAGAAGACTCTGTTAAGATCCCGTCTCATCCGGAAGCACTGTGACAACCCGAAGAAGAAACCTTGTGCCTACAAGTTTTGCGGAGAAATAGGACACACCCAGGAAGAACACGAGGATGGATGCCCTCATCGTGAGGAAAATCACCCAGCCAAAAAAATGACCGACTGGCCATGTTACTTGTTTCCTGTGTGAAGGAACTACGCACTACCCTGCTCAGTGTCACATTTACCCCAAGGTACAAGAAATTACCAAGCAGTAGAAAGATGCCCTCATGGAAAGTTTGGAAGTATCCGTGATGGAGGAAGTTATTGAAGACCCCGATGGAGAAGGCCTAAACTGATTTGACGCTGTTGCCTGCTATTCATGTGGAGAAGAAGGACATTCTTCACGGTATTGCACAAAGGGAAGAGAAGAGTATTTGGGAGATTTCCCAACAGCACAAGTGAAGTTTGACCCTCCGAAAGTAGAAGCTCTGATCATTATGGAGAAACCCAGGAAGAGAAAACGAAGGCATCCCCAGAGCAACCCAATTTCTACAGAGAAGGACCTGCGTCATATCACTTGTTACAGGTGCAAGGATTTGGGTCATTACGCTGACAAATGTCCAGAAAAGAAGCTAAAAATCCACGGAGCCTACATAATCACAAAGAAACCCCGAGACATGTTGGAAGTCATTTGTTTTCGCTGCAAGGAAGCAGGAAATTTTGCTGGGGAATGTTCAGATCAGATGAAGGCTAGAGCTGAGTACTTGAGATTTTGATATGGATAATGAGAATAGTAGAAAGCAATTTTATTTTCATAAGTTCGACCAGTTGAGTTATGTAATGGTTGCTCAGAGGTTGTAATGAATTCATGAAATCAATAAAGTTAATGTGTCATGATTTCATTCATGGATTTTTTGAGTTGTTACTCTATGAACAAAGATTTTGACCATTTTCGAGTGGCATTGTGCATTTCACTTTAAGGGTGGTAGTACCTTGTGAGAACAATAGATCTATGGAAATGAAAAATGTATTCTGCAGAGGAGTTTTGTTTTCGGTATGACGGATATGAAGGAACGAAATATTATTGGATTTAAATGGAGGTGTGATGTTTGAATATGGAACAATTGTAACTCCCAGGCTGAGTTAAAGCTATACAAGTGTTGAAGTGGATCCATAACCTACAGGCCTAGGAAGTTAATAAGGATCAAGAACTCCCGGGAAGAAAAAATATTGGAAGAATCTATGATTTGATCAGCAGACATTTTTTAGGAGAATACGAAAACCCGAGTGTTGGGAAGAAACGATAGATGTTTGGTTCAGGTTGCATAACCCATGTATTTACCCAAACCCAGTTCGAGGACAAGAGAAATTCTGCAATGCTTGTGAGAATGCCGAGTGTTAGAACTATGAGATTCGCTAAACCTTATACAGGGTTTTAATTTGGGTGCGGAATGGATTTATCACCATACCGACTTACTCATGTCATTCACTCTTGCTATTTGTAATGGTAAATCTGAGTGACTTACCCATAGTAGAGAGACAACGATACCAAAACCTTGTTTAAAACTTAGAATGGTAGGACGATTGATCCATGTACACGCAACCGTTGCCAATCGTAGGTTATATGGTGAGATTCAACCCAGACCCATTTCCTACAGGAGAAACCATAAATTGTTGACCACCAGGAGGTTTCGATAGTTGTTTAGTATTGGCGACAAACCTGTCAGATATGAAGACCCGGTCTTGGAAGAACCTCACCAGGATGAAAGGACACGTGTTTGAGGAAAAGGTTATGCCCCTACCGGAAGAGCCTCAGTGTAGGAGTTATTCCAGAGAATATGAGAAGACCGACACCATCAACCCAAATGGATGGAGTACATGAGTTTTGGTTGGAACCATAACCTTGCTTTTAAGTGTGGTAGCACACTAGACTATTTCGATCAATGGATTTACTGGAAGACCCCCAAACCCTTTTCTTTCTAGCCTCTTCGAATCTCGAGGAAGAGATTCATTTTAAGTGTGGTAGGTTTGTAACATCCCAAAATTCTAAATTTGGAATGTTATATTAAATAAATATTTATGATTGTTGGTTTGATTGTTGTGTGATTGATTGTGTGAAAGTGAGTGGAATCCGAAACATTTTGAAAGTTGAATGAGGGAATGAAATGACTTTCCCAAAATTTCATCATTGCATTATGATCTCAATGAATTAAAACTCAATTCAAACACAAAACCCTAGAGTGAAGATGACATGACTTCTTCCATTTGAAGTGAAAATGGTTTTTGAAAAGATTTGAATTCCATCTAAAAAACATTTCAAATTAAGAAACTTTACGCAACTCAATGATTTTCATGAGAGAAGATAAAACGACTTCTTCAAATTATATGAAATATGAGTTGGAAGTTTAAAAGAATCAAATTGAAAGCCCCTTTGAAGTTATTTTGAAACCCACTTTCAATTTGAAGTCATTCGAATTTTTAAATTTGAAAACCTCTGGAAATATTCAAAAAGAGAGAAGTGATATGACACTTCAAATGTTCAGAAGCATTTGAAATATTTTTGCCAATGGAATTTGAAATTGGTTTGAAATTCAAATTCAAATCCAATTGGGAGTTATTTGGATTTCATTCAAATTACTTTTCTCCTAAAAATGAATAAATGGAAATAAGGGTAAAATGATTCCCTTAAACGGAAAATTAGGAGAAAATAAATTTGAAATCATTTTGGCATTTTAAAAATGATTTTTATTGGGTTTTAATGCAATAATAGCATTGTTTGCTTTATTTAATTTTCTGAGGATTTTACTTGCCTCTGAAAATATGTTCATCTTTTCGGATATATTTTTCTGAAGATTATTATATACAATATGTCTATAGGGTATTTTTATTTTCTTCCTCTTACATTTGTTTTTCTCTCTCTGTCTTTATATAAAAGAAAAATGCGTTGTTCTGTTTTTTCTTTAACTGGCCGAAGCCCACTAGCACCGGGGCCCATCTCCTTGCACTCTCTCTCTCTCTCTGCCTCTCTCTCTCTACGCAGCCCAGCAGCACGCAGCCAGCGCCGAACCCCTTTCAATCGCCCGCTCCCTTCCTCGCTCACCTCTGTCGCTGACAGCAGGCCCCGCACTCATCTTCCTCCTCTGCACGCAATGAAAGAGTCCCGCTCGCACGTCTCGCCAGCCGCCACGGATTTCACGCGATTCGCGCTAAATCCTTGCCCCTCGCGCACGCACACCTCCCTATAAATATCCCTCACCTCCTCCTCGTTCGATTTTCGCAAAAATCACGACCTCCCATGGCCACTCCACCCTAAATCGATCTCGTCGGAGTTCATCACCAGAAGCTCCTATCGCCGCTTGTTTTTGACACCACCGAAGGTTCCTCGAACACCCTGGCCCTCTGTTTCTTCCTCCCTTGAACCTCCGCATCTCTCTGACCCCTGTTCTCCCACAGACGGACCCAAGAGCCAGCTCCCTGATCTCTCCCAAATCTCGCAGGAGGACCCCACCGATGCTCACGAGGACACCGCCGAGCTCGTCATCACGCGTCGCGCGCCGTCCGACCATCCACGAGGTCTGGCGACCACCAGGACGAGCGCCACGACCACGCCTGAGCAATGTCGTCATCCTTTTCTCCAAGTCCGGCAGCCCCGTTCGGTGAGCATCAACCACCACCATCCAATCTATGTTTTGCAGCGTTGATTAGATCGCAGGGAAGAGTTAGGTTTTTTTTGGTCGGTTAGTTTTGGTTTATTCACGGTTTATCCTAGACCGGCCAAATCATTTTTTAAGCCCGTACACGTTTTAGTTAAAGATCGTCGAGCGTCGTTTAGTTCAGATCGCCCACTGCTTAGGCCCAATAGCAGCCTGACGCGTAGCACCTGGCCGTTTGTTTTTTTGTTTAGTTTATTTTCGTTTCTGTTTTTAAAAACAGAAATAGTTTCAATTTTACATTGCTTATATAGTTCAGGTTTTAAGTCCAAATTGAATGATTCTTTTTGCATTAGATTCAAAATTTCTTGAAGCTTCTGTTGGTGCACTTGGATTCCAAATTTGAGTAGTTTTAATTTGAATTTGCATGAATTTGCTTCAAACACTATTTTGCCCATAACTTGAGTTTGAAAGTATATTTTAAGTTGATTCTTTTAGCTCCCGGTCACTAGGACTTTTGCGTATCCAGTAGAATATAGTGATTTACTAGTTTTTTTAGACTTTCCTCAGTAGTTTTTCTTTGTACTTTCTTTGATTTGCGATTGAGTTTTTATTATTGAGTTTCCTTCTGTTGGTGTACTAAAGTTTGGGCTCTTTAGCACCCTGTGGGCAGTCGTAGCCACACCCGCGGTGAGGCCTAAAGGGGGGCGACCGAGAACAAGATACAAGACAAAGAGGAAGCAACCGAGCCAGAAGACAAATGACAAACTGGACCCCCGGTAAGATCCTTCCCGGGGCAGCCCACAAGACCCCGGCGAGATCCTTGCCGGGATGACTTACAGATCCCTCACAAGGGCACCCTTGAGGTTGAGAGCTCTGACACCATCGACAACATTAAAGCCAAAACCCAAGGGGCACACATAGTGGCATACAAATCTTTGTGAGGGCTAGGAGACGAAGCACCTACTAAGATCCTCACCGGGACGCCTACGGGACCCCGGCAAAATCCTTGCCAGAGACGTCCGCAAGGCGCTGGCAAGATCCTTGCCGGGGACATTGGCAAGATCCTTGCCGGGGACAACGGCAAGACCGTGGCAAGACTCTGCCGCCCTGTCACCGCCCCAGCGCAGTGGTTAGCTCACCAGCCTGGCAAGCACCTGTGTGGTGGCATGCAGATCTTCATGAAGACCCTGCCACCCCTCTAATGCAGCAGCTGGCCAGCCAACTTGGCACTGCGTGCCTCGTTGGCATGGACGCGTGTCAAGACAGGGCGATGCGGAAACGGACGGGACGGGCTCTCCTCCGGTCCCCGATAAAGCTAGAGGGCACGTAAGCAGTGCATTTATGGCATTTGTCCTAAGACGCTGGCGATAAACATAGATACTGTAGCTACTTTACATCTCCTGTGCGTCTGTGGCAGCACCTTGGACATATGAAAGGAGGCCCACGACGTACTGGAGGAGGATTCGAACTTTTGAACCTCTCGGCCCAGCATGCATGCGAGCAGCTAGCCGAAGCTCATGAACACAAAATACACAATCAAGCAAGACTAGGGATTTACGCTGCTTAGCGGCCCGAACCTGGGTAAAGATCAGTCGTGTTGAACTTTAGATCCGCTCTTTGCACCACTCCTCCTCCCTGCCAAACCGTAGAAGGGACCCAAGTGATCCCATAGGTGTCGACCTTCTCTACGCCGACATCCTTGGCGCACCAGGTAGGGGCGTGAGAGTTCTGCAAACCCGATCTAAGGGTTAGCGCGTTGTTTACTTGATCACCATGGCTTCCAAGAAGAAGGGGATCATGGCGATCAGTTCTTCTGGGCCAAACTACCGGTGCCAACGCACACGGGCAATGGGGTGGCCGCGGATGGTGGCGGGGGTGCAGATCACGACCATACACGACACTCCGGCAACCGAAGCCAGGCGAGCGGTGTCATTCGTGCCCGAGACGACGAGCCCCACGCCGCCGCATCCAAGAGTGGAGCCGTACTGCCTACGGGCGGTGCAGGGACCTCCAAGACACCCCCGCTGGCGCCCGCGTCGCGGTCCTCTCAAGCCGTGGACGACGAGCAGCGCCGCGACGTTGGTGACCCCAGGCGCCATCGTGGGAAGAGCCCTCTGCAACATTCCGTTCCTCACGTTTGTCGCTGCCACCTATGCCAGCAGAAGCATTAGCGCGGGTACAGCTACTCCTCGACTTCCCTCCTGCTGCGGAGAAGCAAGAAGAGTGAAGGGCTGTTATCCAGAGCCTTATTGGCCACACCAATAAGGATCAGCACCAGGAGGCAGGCCCCTCGCGGCGTCGGTCCACCAAGTCGGCGCGTGCCGACGGCGGAAGGGCCGGAGGCGCCGCAACCATGGTGTACTCCCCTCCACCACAACAGCGGCGGTCGCCAACTCGACGGGACGACGCCCGTGACGATGGATCCACGGCTTCGTCCGACCCATGAGCTCATCGCGACCAACGTCAAGTTTTTCAGGAGCAGGTTAAAGAAAATGCTCGAACTACCATCGAGCGGCGGCGGGAAGCACGCCATCAGTTTGTTAGGCGTGCAGGGCCCACTGCGTACAGGCCTGCGCCGGGGGATTCTAGAGACCTGCCTTATGAGGTAGGTTGCCCAGCTTTTACCCGTGAGCTGGGGCAGTTCAAGTGGCCGACTACCCGCACGTTCAAACCTGAGGTCCCGGAGAAGTACGACGGCAAGACCCATCCGTCCGAGTTCCTGTGCGTATACACCATTGCGATGCAAGCTGCCGGGGCTCGGGACGGTAAGGTGCTCGCCAACTACTTCCCGTTGGTGCTCAAACCAAACGTCAGGTCGTGGTTGATGCACCTGCTGATAGATTCCATCTCCTCTTGGTCGGACCTGTGCCATGAGTTTGTTGGCGCCTTTATCGGATGCCATCAAGCTCCTAGCCAAGTGAGTGATTTGCATCTCATCCCCCAGAAGGATGGCGAATCCTTGTGCAAGTATATACAGAGATTCAGCTGTGTGCAGGACAACATCCCAGATGTTCATCCAGCCGCTGTCATCAGCGCGTTCCATCAGAACGTGCGGAGCCGCAAGATGCGTGGAGAGCTGTCCATGAACAAGGTCAGGGATGTTGCCGAATTGTATGTTCTGGCGGATAGATGTGCTTGTGCTGAAGAAGGAAGGAAGTACCCCGGCGAAGACGCCGGCACGGGAAGTGATTCCGGTGACGAAGACGCCGTCGCCCCGGCAAGGAAAGGCCAACGGCGTAATAGAAAGCGCAAGGGCAAGACCGTGCTTGCCGTCGAGGAATCCGGCGACCCCGGCACCGCAAAGAAGGCCAAGGTCCACAACCCAAGAAAAGAAGTTGCCGGGTGTGCCGCCTGCCAGGACTTGGCGGCTGCCGACAAGCTGGAGGGCTCCGACAAGCAATATTGCAAGATCCATCGCACCAAGGGCCATGACCTCCGAAACTGCCGGCAAGTTGAGCAGCTTGTGGACAAGCAGAAAGCTAAGTATGAAAGACAGGACAAGGAGAAGGGCCAGGATGGTGCCGAGGGGTCCGGCAAGAAGCACGGTGGCCAAGGGGGGCGCCGCGGCAAGGAGAAGCAACAAGAGAGGCCTGCTCGAGGCCGCGACAGGAAAGAGAGGGATGATGAACACGAAGAGTACGGCGAGTCCAGTGACCAAGAATTTCAAAAGGCCACAGAAGCAATGTGCATCGATGGTGGCGTCTCGTTGCATTCTTCTCACCGCCAGCTTAAACGGTGGGCACGTGAGATCAATGCGGCAGAGCCATCGATCGACGCCAGAAGCCACTGAAATGGTCCAGCACGCCTATCATTTTCGACACTGAGGACCACCCTAACCACACAACCGCGGTTGGGTGCTTGCCGTTGTTGGTTTCCCCAACAATTCACAACCTCAAGGTGACGAAAATGTTAGTGGACGGTGGGGCCGGTCTGAACTTGATCTGGCCACAGGTGATTAAGACGTTGCAAATCCCCAATGAAGATCTAGAGGAGACGGGCACGTTTCAAGGGATCAATCCAGGGAGAAGTCAACCCAAGGGTAAGATCACACTACCAGTTACCTTTGGAGGCGAGCTAAACTACAGAACCGAGAAGATCATTTTTATGTAGCCAAGATCCCATTGCCATATAACGGGATCCTTGGTCGTCCAACACTAGCCATGTTTATGGCGACATCACACTACGCCTACAATACGTTGAAGATGCCCGGCCCGATGAGCATCATCAATGTCGGCTCCGACAAGAAGGACGCACTCATCTGTGCCGACCAGCTTTACCGGGAAGCGGTGTAGCTCCTGCCGCCAAGGCACTTGCTTCTGCCACTGGAGCCCACAAGGGGAAGAAGACTGGCAAGACCTCAGTCGCCAGCAAGTCCTCTGGCCCCGAAAAACCTCTTGCACCCACTCCTGCAAGCGCGCCTCCTCGGTGTGTTGTGCTTCCGTTTGAGGACGTGCCAGAGAGCCCCACTGGCAAGAGCAAGAAATCCAAGGCTACACCACCGGAAACCAAGAAGGTGTCCGTCAAGGAGGACGGCACGGGTGGAGCTTTTCCTATAAGCTCCACCCTCGACAGCAAGTAGGAAAGCGCGCTCGTTGCCTTCCTCCGGGCGAATGTCGACTTGTTTTCATCATGCACGGGGTTACCAGGGAGGTGATTGAGCACCACCTTGCCGTCTGTTCTCATGCACGGCCCGTCAAGCAGAAGGTCAGGAAGCAAGCTTTGGAGCGGCAAGAGTTCATCATCGAGGAGATTAGAAAGTTGGAGGCGGCGGGCTTGGTCAGAGGAGTGCTCCACCCAACATGGTTGGCCAACCGGTGGTGTTGCGCAAGGCAAATGGGAAATGGAGGCTGTGCATTGATTATACAGATATCAATAAAGCCTGCCCAAAGGATCCTTTCCCTTTGCCACACATTGACTAGATCAGGGACTCCACTGCCGGGTGCGACCTGCTATCTTTCCTTGACGCCTATTCGGGATACGATCAAATCTTTATGACGAAGGAAGATGAAGAGAAGACCGCCTTCATCACCCCATGTGGTACGTATTGTTTTATATGAATGCCTTTTGGGTTGAAAAGTGCTGGTTCGACATTTGCAAGAGCAGTTCAGATTGGTTTTGAGCCCTAGCTCCATAGAAATATGGAGGCTTACATGGACGACATAGTGGTCAAAACCAAGGACAGGGCAACCCTGGTGCAAGATTTGGAGGAAAAATTTACAAATTTGCGCAAAATCAATCTCAAGCTCAACCCTGAGAAGTGTGTGTTCGGTGTTCCATCCAGCAAACTTCTCGGGTTCTTTGTGTCTCAGCGCGGGATCGAAGCAAACCCCGACAAGATCAAGGCAATTGAGCAGATTGAAGCGCCAAGGCGAGTCAAAGATGTGATTGACTTGCCGACTGCATTGCTGCTTTAAGTAGGTTTATCTCCAAATCTGCTAAGCGCGCCCTCCCCTTCTTCAAGATTTTGAAGAAGGTGGGGCCCATGAAATGGAACCCGGAGGCCGAGGCAGCGCTGCAGGATTTGAAGAGGTACCTCTCCTCTACGCCAATACTGGTTGCGCCCAAACCACAAGAGCCATTGCTGCTATATCTAGCGGCAACAAATCAAGTGGTCAGTGCTACGCTAGTGGTGCAGAGGGAAGATGACGAAGAAGCGGTAGCAGTGGCAAGGCTGACAGACGACGAGCCAAAATTCCCCTCGGCAGGGTCTGGTGCCGGCAAGGCAGGACCCCCGGCAGAGTCTGTCACCAGCAAGACAGGAGCCCCGGCAAAGTCTGGCGCCACCAAGGCAGGATCTCCACAAGCAAATGAAGTGGTATAGAGGAAGAAGATGATGCAGCACCTGGTTTACTTCGTCAGCTCCCTCCTGCAGGGGGCTTGATCAAGGTACTCTGGTGTGCAGAAATTGCTCTTCAGCCTCCTTATGGCCTCCAGGAAGCTGCGTCATTATTTTCAAGCACATGAGATCACCGTCATCACTCGCTTCCCATTGCAACGGATCTTACACAACCCAGATGCAACCGGAAGGATTGTTGAATGGGCGTTGGAACTGTCAAGCTTGGTCTCATTTTTGAGAGCACTTCGACAACCCAGAGCAGGGCTTTGGCGGAGTTCATTGCAGAATGGACCTCAACGCCTAAAGAAGAAATTCAAGAGACCACTCTCCCTGGCAAGGAAACAAGCCGCAACTGGATTATGTACTTTGTTGGGGCTTTATCGCTGCAATGCGCCGGTGCCGGCGTGCTGCTAGTCGCGCCCACCGGAGAGCACCTCAAGTATGTAGTCCAAATGCATTTTCCCCGGGAGAGATCAACGAACAACACCGTGGAGTATGAGGGGCTGCTTGCTGGTCTCAGGATCATGGCAGACCTTGGGATCAGAAAGCTGATCGTCCGTGGAGATTTGCAACTCATGGTGAAGCAAGTGAACAAGGATTATCAGAGCCCGCTGATGGAAGCTTATGTAGATGAAGTGAGGAAGTTGGAAGATCGTTTTGATGGTCTACAAGCAGAGCATGTTCCTCGAGCACAGAACAACATTGCTGACGACCTGTCAAAACATGCTACCCTCAAGTTACCTGTGGAACCAGGGACCTTTGTGCTCCAATTGACTCAGCCATCCGTTGGACCATCGGCAGGACAGAATAAGCAAAGAAAATCAGGCCCCGGCAAGTACTTTCCCGCCGAGCTCCCAGGAGCTGACGGCAAGGATGTTGCCGTGGACGCCAAGCTTGCCGAGGACGCCAAGCTTGCCGAGGAGCAACAGTCTCCGGCAAGGCCTCAAGCCCTTGCCGTGGAGACAACCGCCCCTGCGGCAGAAGACACGCCTCTAGTCCTTGACGTCAAGCCTTAGGCTCCAGCATGGGTGCGGCCCACCATTCAGTTCCTCCAAACAGGGGAACTCCCCGAGGAACTAGAAGAATCGGAGAAAGTAGCCCGTCGGTCTGCCATGTACCAGTTTGTGGACAACGTCCTGTACAGGAAAAGACCGAACTGTGTGAAATTGAAGTGCATTCCCCGGGATGACGGACTGGAGCTGTTGGCAGAGTTACACGGGGGCGTATGTGGCTCTCACATAGGACCAAGGGCCCTTGCCGGCAAGGCATTCCGGTAAGGTTTCTTTTGGCCCACTGCTCTCCAGGATGCAACTTCACAAGTAACCAAGTGTGAAGCGTGTCAGTTCCATTCAAAGAAACTCCATCAACCAGCTCAAGCTCTTCAGACAATCCCACTTTCCTGGCCATTTTCGGTCTGGGGCCTCGACATACTAGGCCCCTTTCCCCGTGCCGTCAGGGGCTTTGAGTACTTGTACGTTGCGATCGACAAGTTCACAAAGTGGCCAGCAGTGGAAGCAGTGAGAAAGGTGACAGCATAATCAGCCGTCAAGTTCTTCAAAGGACTAGTTTGCCATTTTGGTGTGCCAAACAGAGCCATCACCGACAACGGCACGCAGTTCACAAGCCGCACCTTCATCCAACACGCCCAAGACCTCGGCAGCAAGATATGTTTTGCTTCTGTTGCACATCCACGAAGCAACGGCCAGGCAGAAAGGGCAAATGCTGAAGTGTTGCGGGGCCTCAGGACGAGGACTTTTGATAGGCTGCACAAGTGCGAAGGCGCTGGGTTGACGAGTTGCCGGCGGTTCTTTGGTCAATCAGGACAATGCCAAATCGAGCCACCGGCCAGACACCTTTCTCCCTCGTGTATGGGGCGGAAGCAGTTCTCCCCACGGAACTCACAAACGGGTCACCTCGAGTGCTCGCTTATGATGAGCTTGAGCAAGAGTAGTTGCGGCAAGATGATGCTATGCTCCTTGAGGAAGATCGTCTTCAGGCTGCTGTGTGAGCCGCGCGCTACCAGTAAGCCTTGTGCCGCTACCATAGCCGCAAGGTTCATGCCCGAAGCTTTGAGGAAGGCAACCTTGTTCATCGGCGCGTTCAGTCGGCCAAGAATTCCAACATGTTGACGCCAAAGTGGGAAGGCCCTTATCGGGTAATACGAGTCACCAAGCCCGATGCAGTCCGCCTGGAGACCGAAGATGGTATTCCGGTGAGCAACTCCTGGAATATCGAGCATCATCACAAGTTTTACCTGTAAGGGGCGGTTGTCGGGCCCCCCAGCAAACCACCTTTTGTATGAGCCTTGTCGGCAAGGCATGTAACCCTTTGTACAAAGCCAGGCGCAGAACCTGAGCAACAGCTGGATAAACGAAGCGCTGGCGCCCTTAGAATTAGCATGCATGTTAGATTGAGTCTCTCTCTGGTAGGGTTGATAGTGCTTAGCGGCAACTAACCCCTAGCATGGAGGTCGATTGTGCGTGTCTTTTTGTCCCTTCTAGTCCTCTTTGGTTCGTAGGCTGCACAGGCGCTTTAGCAGAACTTTTTGAAGGAAAGGAGACGAACTAAAACCCCCGCCCCGGCAAGCCAAGGCTGTCGGGGGCAGCAGATTCAGATAAGTCTTTTTCCCCAGCTACGTACTTCCGTATGAAACATGAACGTACAAACCTTCACTTTATCTCATGCCATCGTGCTCCCTCTTTCCTGTGCCCAAAATCCCTTTTGGGCCGGGAATTGGTCGTAGTTGCGGTGGAAAGGGGATGGGCAAAAGGCCTAATCATACTCTACCCCTGTCTCCGCCAAAGGCGTGAGCATAGTCATGGTATAAAACGGGAGGACGGCAAGGTCGGTTGCCGGGTGGAGTTGTCTACTTAAAAATAGCACGGACCCGTTCCTTGGGGTGAGCCTTGCTCACGCACGAAAGAACCTGGCAAACACCCTTTTTCTTCATTAATACATTGATTAACAAGTACAATTCATACGAAATGTAAGGATAAGCTAGGGGTTACAGAGTTCAAATTCGACAAGTGCCTGCAGGCTTAAGATCTAAAAAAAGATAAGATGCCCGTAATCCCTTTTCTTGTCCCTCTCCTCAGGAAGCAGACCAAGATAGCAGGAGGGCAAAAAGAGCGCCTAGGCGAGGTACACGTGGCAGAAGAAACCAAGAGAATGGCCCGGCAGCCGTCCAGAAGAAGGCTGGTGATGACGGTGCCGGGAGAGAAGCCGAAATATGAGGCAGCAGGCCGCCAATACGCGATGAAGGCATCGGTGTCATCGTACTCTGACTTGACGGCCTGCCACCCGCCTTCTTCGTCTTCTCCGGCCTTCCACCGGCCGCTAGAAGCAGCGGCCCCGAGAAGTTCAAGGAGCTGTCTTGAGAGGCCACCGCCAAGAACCACCCCCCGGCAAATCGCTCTGCCGGGGAGAAGACCAAGTGCAGATGATGGTGCTGCTGGCGCCACCCGAGGACGGTGCGTCCGACGTTTAGTCAGACCCGTCCCCGTCGTCCTCCCCATCGGTCTCCTCCTTGTCACTATCACTCGAGGAGGAGCTCTCATCGTCGGTCGAGCTCTCCGCGCAGCACCCTAGCCGGATTCCCGAGCGCCCAAAATCCTTGATGGAGAGCAGGTCGGCCTCCACTAGTTTAAAGTGGAGGACGTGCCCCTTCATCATGCAGTGGGCACATGCGAAGGTTTTCCATCCACGACGAAGGAGCATCACATGAGGGACGGGGAACCTCACGTTCGCCCACATGTCGCCATTGCAACATCCCTTCATGTGAAGCCTCAACCTCGATGGCTGGTCGACCTCTAACACCCTCGCAAAGGCCTCGGGAAGGCGAAGACGGCTACATGGCAGTTCGCGCAGATGCAAGATGAACTCCAGCGCCCTGTCCTCGACGTAGTCGCTTGGCGAAGCGGGAGGAGACGGTGGCGCCGCAGGTGCTCCTCTTCCGCGCCCTCTTCTACCTCGACCACCTCACTGACCGCAACCCCGTCTAGCGCCTCCGTCTTGGGCGTCTAGCTCTTCCTTAACCGCCGCGGCTCTCTGGCGAGAGGAAGACCTCGTCGCATCTGCATGGGGATGACCGCGGCCAAGCCCTCTCGGCATGATGATGAATGGAGGATGGGGAAGAAGAGAAGACGCAAGGGGATGCCCTTCCTTCCTCCCCATAGCTCCCCTTTTATAGCCAAGCAGGAAGGGCTAGGAGTTGATGCTATGCCTCCCCTGAAGGGCCCATTCGAGTCCGGCTCATTAAATCCATTGGCAACGAGCGCGGCTGTCGACCTCCCTCCCCGCGCCAATCAAAGGCACATGAGTATCTTCCATGGCACGCCTTCACATATCCCGTGCGTCCGCCACCTACCTCGCGCCGTGTATGCGGTGTACGTGGCGAAAAAGGCGGGCGTGGTGGGAAGCGTGGAAAGATGATTACCACCCCGTGAATAAAGGCTATTCACAGGCCACTGCAAGCACGACAGACGAGAAGAATATAGTAGTTATCCCCCTGCCACGCATGCCCGCGCACTGTTTGGGTCTAGCCTAGCGACGCCTCGCACCCGTGTATGGCACAGGCCCGGGGGCTCCTATCGGTGTACAAAAGTTTGGGCTCTTTAGCACCCCATACTTGTGCACGGGCAGTCATAGCCACACCCGCGGCGAGGCCTAAAGGGGGCGACCGAGAACAAGATACAAGACAAAGAGGAAGCAACCGAGCCAGATGACAAAGAACAAACTGGACCCGTGGCAAGATCCTTGCCGGGCAGCTCACAAGAACCTGGCGAGATCCTTGCCGGGACGACTTACAGATCCCTCACAAGGGCACCCTTGAGGTTGTGAGCTCTGACACCATCGAGAATGTTAATGCCAAAAGCCCAGGGGTGCGCATAGTGGCATACAGATCTTTGTGAGGGCCAGGAGATGAAGCACCTAGCAAGATCCTCGCCGGGACGCCTACGGGGCCCCGGCAAAATCCTTGCCTGAGACGTCCGCAAGGCCCCGGCAAGACCGCGACAAGACTCAGTCGCCCCATCACTGCCCGAGCGCAGTGGCCAGCTCGCCAGCCTGGCAAGCACCTGCGTGGTGGCATGCAGATCTTCGTGAAGACCCTGCCACCCCTCCAGCGCAGCAGCTGGCCAGCCAACTTGGCACTGCATGCCTTATCGGCATGGACGCGTGTCAAGACAGGGCGAGGCGGCAACGGACGGGACGGGCTCTCCTCCCGTCCCCGATAAAGCTAGAGGGCACGTAAGCAGTGCATTTATGGCGTTTGTCCTAAGACGCCGGCGATAAACATAGATACTGTAGCTACTTTACACCTCCAGTGTGCCACTGTGGCCGCCCCTTGGACATATAAAAGGAGGCCCACGGCGTACTGGAGGAGGATTCGAACTTTTGAACCTCTCGGCCAAGCATGCATGCGAGCAGCTAGCCGAAGCTGAAGAACGCAGAATACACTATCAAGCAGGACTTGGGTTTTACGTTGCTTAGTGGCCCGAACCTGGGTAAAGATCCATCGTGTTGACCTTTAGATCCGCTCTTTGCACCACTCCTCCTCCCCGCCAAACCGTAGAAGGGACCCAAGTTATCCCATAGGTGTCTCCCTTCTCTACGCCGACACCTTCTTGTTTTGATTGTTATTTATGATTGCTAGAAATTGCTTGCTAGAATGATTTCTTATGTGAATACAATGTTTGACTATATAGACTTTCTTCGAAGAGTGATGAATAGTATATCAGGATTTCTCTAAGAGGGATATAATCTTCATCAAGTATTACCAGGCAAGTTCAGTTTGACCATGTTATTCATACCTATGTTTTTATTGCATTTAGTGTCACCATTCATATTCCCTCCAGTAGTTTATTGAATTCTTGTAGTTGAGTAGTATGCATGAGGTAGGAATCCATCACCCTGCTACCAAGCCTGGGACATTATATAGTTTTAATGCTCCGCTATAGTAGATGGGGTTTGGTATGAGTGCTCAGGAGTGGTGTGAAGAAGGAGGACTCTACGTCAATGACGACAACTCCATGATGGTATCTGCAAGGACTGCATCTTCAAGGCCTTAAGACTTCAAGACTCGAGACAAGAATTCAATATACCACTGTGTGAAGAATGGTTAAGAAGGGCACAATGGTGCTTCCACTACTCAGTGATTTCGGAGAAGCACCGTGATATCATGCGTAAAGCTTAACCCGGGCTCAAAGAGACGAAAGAATACTTCATGCTCAGAAGCTTACCCGTGCAACCGCAAGTGACTATGGGATCTGGCTTGGTTGACCTTAGTGGTGACTCTGGCTGGGACGGTGCTAGCGGATGTAGAACTACGGTAGGAATTGATGAGCACCGGATAGTGGTCAGAGGAACTCTTCGGAAGACCATGTTTCGGTCATCTTGTTCTCAAACACCTTAAAGTGCGAGAACGTAAAAAAGAGGGATCGAATCTTGAGGGTAATGTGCACAACACTGTGTAGAGTTAAGAAACCTAATCGATTAGCCGTGTCCCTGGTTATGGACAATTTGAGCCTCTGGACTTGGATCTATCTCGGAACTCTCGACACTAGACTGCTAACATAATTGTCGGCAACTTATGATGTTTTATGCTGAAAGACATCGGTTGGTGGAACCATGTCATGATAGCAAACTCCAAAGTATAGACTCCAGTTATTCCTTTGATGTAAGGAAAATAAAACCTGCTTTTATGAAAAACAATTCAGACACAGAGCCACAAAACCATATTGCATATAGAATAGTTTTATCATCTGCTTTCTCTTATTGTGATCTTGTCGGTACATTCAATGTACTGACCTATACGGCTGAAACATAGCATGATGCAGGATTATTTCTATGTTGAGTGAGTTTTGCTGTTGGGTTACGGTCTACAGTCAACCTGCCGATGGCGTTGATGTGAATCCACACCCGTTTGTCTGTTTCCGCTGAGATTTATGAGGTATATATCAGTTTTACGTTTTTTATATGTGTGATTGCACTATGATATATACATTAATGTACCGTGTGTGCCAGCATACTAATCTAGGGATGGCACAGATACACAGAGGCTTGACCGTTTGAGGTCGGGTCGCTACAGACTTCATCACATAACGGTTCACCATACGTGCATGCTACGGGAATCACAAACTTTAACACAAGTGTTTCTTCCAATCCACAATTACTCACTAGCATGACTCTAATATCACCATCTTTATATCTCAAAACAAATGCAAGGAATCAAACTTCTCATATATTCAATGCTCTTTATGAAAGTTTTTATTATATTGGTCTTGAATACCCATCATATTAGGACTAAATTCATAATAAAACCAGCGTCGTGCTCTAAAAAGATATAAGTGAAGCACTAGAGCAAATGGCCTAGCTCAAAAGGTGTGTACAACAAGGATGATTGTTGCAAATTAAAAAGCAAAGACTCATACATACAAGACGCTCCAAGCAAAACACATATCATGTGGTGAATAAAAATATAGCCTCAAGTAAATTTACCGATGGATTGAAGACGAAAGAGGGGATGCCATCTGGGGCATCCCCAAGCTTAGATGCTTGGTTGTCCTTGAATATTACCTTGGGGTCCCTTGGGAATCCCCAATATTAGGCTCTTGCCACTCCTTATTCCTTTGTCAATCAAAAGTTTACCCAAAACTTGAAAACTTCACAACACAAAACTCAACACAAAATACATATCATGTTGTGAACTCATTCTTTATTTATATTGTGCAATATCTACTGTATTCCAAATTCTCCATGGTTCCTACCCCCCGATACTACCCAAAGATTCATTAATATAAGCAAAAAACACATAGAAAACAGAATCTGTCAAAAACAGAATAGTTTGTAGCAATCTGAAAACTTCGTATACTTCTAGGTATACAGTCTGTAGCAATCTGAAAACAGAACAGATCCGTTAGTGAAACAAAGCAAATAACCACTTTTAGGTACTGTTGTAAACTCATTCCAATTTTATATTGGTGTTATATATACTGTATTCTAACATCTCCATGGTTCCTACCCTCCGATACTACCCATAGATTCATTAAAATAAGCAAACAACACATAGAAAACAGAATAAGTCAAAAACAGAACAGTCTGTAGTAATCTCGAAACTTTGTATACTTCTGTAACTCCAAAAATTCTGAAAAATTAGGAAAATCTAGGCAATTTGTATATAAATCTTGTGTAAAACATTCAGATCAAAATAACACTTCTGTGATTTTCTATACTTCTTGCAATGAGCGCAAAAGTTTTTGTTTTTCAGCAAGATCAAATCGATTATCACCATAGACCACCCCAAAGGTCCTACTTGGCCTTTATTGAAACAAAAGCTATAAAACATGATTACTACAGTAGTATAATGATGAGAACACACAAAAACAATAGGGGTAAATATTGGGTTGTCTCCCAACAAGAGCTTTCCTTTAATGCCTTTTTAGCTCGCATGATGATTTCAATGATGCTCACATGAAAGATAAGAATTGAAACATAATGGGAGCATCATGAAGCATATGACTAGCAAATTTAAGTCTAACCCACTTCCTATGCAAAAGGATTTTGTGAGCAAACAATTTATGGGAGAAAGAATCAACTAGCATAGGAAGGCAAAACAAGCATGACTTCAAAACTTTCAACACATCCAGAGGAAACTTGATATTATTGCAATATGTAAAAACATATATTCCTCTCTCATAATAATTTTCAGTAGCATCATGAAGTAATTCAACAATATCTATCACATAAAGCATCATTTTCATGATTCATAAGCATATAATTCTTATTACTCTCCATATAATTATTTTTCTTCTCATCCGGAATAGTGGGAGTATCATAAGAAACTTGAATACTATAAATTGTTTCCACATTAAAAGAGTAACGTTCAGAAAAAGGGTAATCATAATTATGACAAGTTTTATAAATATGATCGTCACTACTTTTTATAACATAAGTGTCATCACAATAATCATCATAAGTAGCAACTTTGTTCTCATCATAATCAATTGAAACCTCTTCCAAGATAGTGGAATCATTACTAAATAAAGTCATGACATCTCCAAATCCACCTTCATCGTTATAATAAGATTCAACACCCTCCAAAATAGTGGGATAATTATTATCTAAATTTGACACTCTTGCAAACCCACTTTCATAAATAATGCAATCATCATAAATAGGAGGCATGCTATCATCATAATAAATTTGCAAATCAAAACATGGGGGACTAAAAATATCATCTTCATCAAGCATAGCATCCCCAAGCTTGGGACAAACATTAATTGCATAAAATAAATTCTCAAACATGTCATTCTCATCAAACATAGCATCCCCAAGCTTGTGGCTTTGCATATCATAAGCATAATCACTCTCATCATTAATAGTATGAATAGTAGCAATTGTATACACTGGTACGCGTCGATACAAACGGTTTTTAATCCCTTTCCGCGTCGGCATTTGGAACCATCGCCAAGTGAGTGTGGTCAATAGGGGGGTCCTTCCCACATGACCCAGAAATCGTCGAGGATTGGCCCTCCCGGGACACAGGCTGGGGCAAAATGAGCTCGTGTGCGATCGGGCGAGGCATCGAAACCAAATCATTTCAGATCGTATGTACATCCCACACGGTGAATCCCAGAAAAACATTTCCGTTCGTATGTATATCACACACGGTCAATCCAAAGAATACA
This sequence comes from Aegilops tauschii subsp. strangulata, assembly GCF_002575655.3. Lineage (NCBI taxonomy): Eukaryota > Viridiplantae > Streptophyta > Magnoliopsida > Poales > Poaceae > Aegilops > Aegilops tauschii. The sequence goes on from NC_053041.3 coordinate 319,246,412, forward strand.
TTTTCATTCTTATGTACATCCCACACAGTCAATCCAGGGAAAACGTTTCCGTTCATATGTATATCACACACAGTCAATCAAAGGAATACGTTTCTGTTCTTATGTACATCCCACACAGTCAATCCAGGGAAAACGTTTCCGTTCATATGTACATCCCACACAGTTTTTATGTGTAGGCTCGTGTGTGAAAGGTGTAATTATCACACATGCTTGCTTTTATCAACTACATCACACACGATTTGATGAAGAAAACTGCGTGGTATTGGGCTAGCCATCACAAGCGCTTTTACTCCTAGAACTGTTTGCAAAGTTCCATGACACATTTAGTAGGTTTATTAGTTTACAATTAATAATTCTTGCAATACGCAAATTCGCATTTCTTATCGAACAGTTGTTTGCCAATTTCATATCAGGCACATAAATATATTATAACATCGCAGTACTATAGCTACATGAAAACAACACAGTACAACATATAGCTAGTTCAACTTCATAAGAATAATATTAGACTAATATCTTCATTTCCCTAATCAAGATCATCCAGGCTCGTCTTATCCACCTCTGCTTTCAGTTCAGTAAGAACCTGTTTTGCACGGGCCAACTGGGAAAGTGCCTCCTCCTTCGCCAACACCATCTTAGCAAAGTCTGATTTAAAAAATCTGAGCTCATTCTCCACCTTCCTCTTTTTATCCTGCATCTTCAAATATTCTTCAGCGTTGACTACAAATTCTCTAAGCATACGTCTGTTCTCTTCCTCATACATGCTCTAGAGCTTCGCTAGGCACATCTTCAAAGACTGTAGCCACTCTTGATCAATCCACTCCAAGTAAGAACACGCCCGTTCATCCTATAATATTTAAAACTAATCAGTAATAATTGTAGGGGAAACGGGTTTATAGCAACATACAAAATCACCGATGCTTATTTTGAAAAACTGAAGAAGCATGTTAATTATGACATATCTTCTCAAAAACATCAATGTGCAAATGAATTAATTGCTATTGAGACAACAACCAAATTCTGGAACATCAGAAGCTATAATTAACTACAACAACGCTACAAGTTCTTACTCATGTACAATAAATAACAATTTGAACATTTTATGAAGAAGGTAAATATAACTGCAACAACATAGCGACAGTGTTTGGATGACAGCAAATTGATACTAACAGGTGTGTACATGCACAAATTTAGTAACATAGAACTAATAGCACTAAGGTCGTCCACTATGTATGCCAAAACTGGTGTAAAGACAACTGTTGCTGCATCTCGCACCGGTGCCCTGCACTGGCGAGCCGATGCAGCAGAAAGAATCAGGGACCCGGATTCCGGAGCACCCTCCAATGCCCAGTTCCTTCGTGCCATAAAGATTTAGTATTTTACTGCTTGGCTGCTTGGATGTGTGGACCAAAGTTGGCTGCACAAACTGTTGAAGCGGTGCCAAATAATTTTCTAATGGCACCGCTGATGAGATGGCAACAATTTTAGATGCTTGGTACAAACTGTGACACTGTCTTAGGATGCATTTGGTTGAAAGTGTGGTATGAATTGGTTGGGACCGTGATAGTGTCTGAATCACATCTAACAAATGATTTGTAACAACGAAAGAGGGTCTAACCTTCTCTGCACATGCCAGAAACTTCCTCCCACTATCCACAGATTCAAACGCAACTAGCTTCATGCATGGAGATTGATGGAGACAACGAGCAGATAGATCTTCAGCCACCCCGCTCCGTTCGTTGCCACTGATGGTCCTAGGGAGCTACAAGAGGAAGAAATGACTCAAATCGACTACTGGTAAAAATCCTTCATTCCAAGTCATAGCCCGAGAGAGAGAAGAGAGGCATACCCGGGTGGTGAAGGAGTCATCGCCGGAGGAGGAACCGCTGGAGAGGTGTTTGAAGAAGACCATGGCTACCCCGGCGGTAGGATGCGAGACAGCGAGAGCGAGGAAGCGGCTATAGCTTAGGAAGGAAGGAAGGAAGGAGGAAACATGGGAAATGTGACTTGTGGTCGGGGAGAAAAGGGGGCGGGGAAGGGGGGAGGGGGCGGGGTAGATATTTTGGTGGTAGGCCAAAATTTTGGAAATGTGGAGGGAACTTTGCGCGCGGTGCCGCCGGACCATACACTTTGAACGATTGTGTGCATCGCAAATGATTCTTCTGCTTTACGTGCATGGGATGAGTTTGATAATTCAAATTTTGGTGGAAATTTCCCCGGGTACGTCATTGCATAATTTAACATCGCTTGCTAATTTGGCCACACAAAAGAGCGTACAGCAGACAGACCACACTTACTGAGTCGAGCAAATTTAGTAATTAAACAGACCCAGTTGACCTAAACATTGCTCTAACAAAAGACCAACATTAAAAAAAAGCCTAAGTACGCATAATTTTAACAAATCCGCCACCGCGCCGGCCTATGCATCACCGGTGTGAGATGAGATTTCGATGACTTGTCCTGGCGACATGCCGCCGTTGGTGGACTCCGCGTCCCCCCTACTAAAGTCGACCTCGTCTTTGTCCTTGTCCTTGTCCTCATCCTCGGCACCGTCCTCAAGGTTGTAGTACTCATAGTAGTGGTTGCGCCAGAGCTCGTGTTGGTACTCCACCGCCGATTCCTCGACGGACAGACTCTTCTCTACCTCGACCTCGGCCATGCGCAAATCCTCCTCCCGGCGCTCCTCGATCTCCGCGGCCACCTGCATCTCCAGCTCCCGCTCGGCGACCTCCTGAGGAAGCAGGTGCTCCATGGCCACCGCCGCCTTTTAGGACATGGGTTGCATGCTGGAGCCCAAGGTGGCCTGTAATATCTTGGCGTGTGCATCCTCGATCATGGCGTGGATGGCCTCGACCCGAGCCAGGGCGACATCGGCGGCACGGACGGCAGCTCGAGCGCTCTCGGCGTTTGTAGCCGCCGTCGCAACAGCACATGCAGCCGTCCCGGCTGCTGCAGCTGCCCTGTCGGATCCCGTAGACGCCCTCTCGGCGGAAGCAGCCGCGCTCAATCCGGATGCGACGGCACTCTCGGCGTAGGTGGCGGCGCTCGGGGGGGGGGGGGGCGGCCGTCGTACGGGCCTCCACGAAGCGTTCCCATGGCATCATCTTTGCAAGAAGGGGGTGCGGGAATGGGGATCGGGATTCGTGGGTTTGGGGGTTGCCGGCACTAGAGCAGACGAGCCGACGAAGCTTAAGGAGGGAGACTTAAATAGACCTAGATATTTTCATCGCAACCGGTTCCTAGAGAACAACTGTGTGTGATGTTGTAGATATTTTTTATTAGCTGTGAAAGACAAATTTGGAGTGAAGTGGCAACGGATGGTGTTTTAAATGTACGATTAATTTTGTAGTACTAATACAACTATCATGTCAAATTTTAGAAAATTTCAGGGGTCATTTAACCTTTTAAAACATTTAAGTGATTTTCTAGCCATTTAATGACCGTAATTGAAATTTAAACTACATGTACATGCAACAGCTAACCATAATGGTATGAAAAGTCATATATTGTGTACTCGTGTGCGATTTAATTCCATATGTAGTAAATTGGAAGGAATTTACAAACATATTGGTCTAATGGCTATGACACGATTAAGCATGGAGTGCCATGGCATTTAAATTCCAGAAAATTAAAAAAATCATAAACAGATGAAACTGTGGTTGATGTAATGTCATTCCACCAAGATGATGAGGTAAAAAATTTGGCATGTGTGACGAAAGTTTGGACACACACCCCTCACAAACCGGAGCAACTCACTAGAAGGCTCGTGATTCCGAGAGGGAACAATGCATGTTTGATGATGAACGGGAGATAGCTTCCTCTTACGGCCTTCAAATTTTTTCTACGTGTAACGTGCACTAATACAACTGTCATGTGAAAATTTGGAAAATTTCAGGGGTCATTTAACCATTTGAAGACATTTAAGTGATTTTCTAGCCATTTAATGACCGTATTTAAAATCTTAATTACATCTACATGCAATGGCTAACCATAACGGTTTGAAAATCATATTTGTGTACTTGTGTGCGAGTTAATTCCATGTCCAGTAAATTAGAAGGTATTTTCAGACATATTTGTCTCACGACATGGACACACATGCATATGTATGCATGAAGTGCCATGGCATTTAAATTCCAAAAAATTAAAAATATATCAGAAACACATGAAAACTTGGTTGATGTAATATCATGCCACAGAGATGATGTAGTAAAAAAATTGGCATGTTTGACGAAAGTTTGGATACTCACCCCTCACAAACCAGAGGAACTCACTAGAAGGCTCGTGGTTCCGAGAGGGAACAATGCATGTTTGATGATGAAGAGGAGGTAGCTTCCTCTTACGGCCATCAAATTTTTCTACGTTTAACGTCCACTACTACAACTGTAATGTGAAAATTTGGAAAATTTCAGGGGTCATTTGACCTTTTAAAGACATTTAAGTGATTTTCTAGCCATTTAATGACCGTAATTCAAATTTGAACTATATCTACATGCAACGCCTAACCATAACGATTAGAAAAATCATATTTGTGTACTTGTGTGCGATTTAATTTCATGTGCAGTAAATTAGAAGGAATTTTCAAACAAATTGGTCTCACGACATGGACACAGGCATATGTATGCATGGAGTGCCATGGTATTTTAATTCAAAAAAATAAAAAAATGATCAGAAACACATGAAACCCTGGTTGATGTAATGTCATGCCACCAAGATGATGTGGTAAAAAAATTAGCATGTTCGACGAAAGTTTGGACACACAACGCTCACAAACCGGAGCAACTCACTAGAAAGCTCGTGGTTCCGAGAGGGAACAATGCAAGTTTGATGACGAACGGGAGATAGCTTACTCTTACGGCATCCAAATTTTTTCTATGTTTAACGTGCACTAATACAATTGTAATGTGAAAATTTGGAAAATTTCAGGGGTCATTTGACCTTTTAAAGACATTTAAGCGATTTTCTTGCCATTTAATTACCGTAATTGAAATTTCAACTACATCTACATGCAACGCCTAACCATAACGGTTTGAAAAATCATATTTGTGTACTTGTGTGCGAGTTAATTCCATGTGCAGTAAATTAGAAGGAATTTTCAAACATATTTGTCTCACGACATGGACACATGCATATGTATGCATGGAGTGCCATGGCATTTTAATTCTAAAAAATTAAAAATATATCAGAAACACATGAAACCATGGTTGATGTAATGACATGCCACCAAGATGATGTGGTAAAAAAATTTGCATGTTTGACGAAAGTTTGGACACACACCCCTCACAAACCGGAGCAATTCACCAGAAGGCTCGTGGTTCCGAGAGGGAACAATGCATGTTTGATGATGAATGAGAGATAGCTTCCTCTTATGGCCTTTAAATTTTTTCTACGTGTAACATGGACTAATACAACTGTCATGTAAATATTTGGAAAATTTCAGGGGTCATTTGACCATTTGAAGACATTTAACTGATTTTCTTACCATTTAATGATCGTAATTCAAATTTGAACTACATCTATATGCAACGGCTAACCATAACGGTTTGAAAATCATATTTTTGCACTTGTGTGCGAGTTATTTCCATGTGCAGTAAATTAGAAGGAATTTTCAGACAAATATGTCTCACGACATGGACACACATGCATATGTATGCATGGAGTGCTATGGCATTTAAATTCCAAAAAATTAAAAATATATCAGAAACACATGAAAACTTGGTTGATGTAATGTCATGCTACCAAGATGATGTAGTAAAAAAATTGGCATGTTTGACGAAAGTTTGGACACACACCCCTCAGAAACCGGAGGAACTCACTAGAAGGCCCGTGGTTCCGAGAGGGAACAATGCATGTTTGATGACGAAGAGGAGATAGCTTCCTCTTACTCCCTTAAATTTTTTTCTACGTTTAACGTGCACTACTACAACTGTAATGTGAAAATTGGGAAAATTTTAGGGGTCATTTGACCTTTTAAAGACATTTAAGTGCTTTTCTAGCCATTTAATGACCGTAATTCAGATTTGAACAACATCTACATGCAACGCCTAACCATAATGATTAGAAAAAAAATCATATTTGTGTACTTATGTGCGAGTTAATTCCATGTGCAGTAAATTAGAAGGAATTTAAAACATATTGGTCTCACGACATGGTCACATGCATATGTATGCATGGAGTGCCATGGCATTTTAATTCCAATAAAATAAAAAAATGATCAGAAAAACATGAAACCTTGGTTGATGTAATGTCATGCCACCAAGATGATGTGATAAAAATTTTTGGCATGTTTGACGAAAGTTCGGACACACGGCCCTCACAAACCGGAGCAACTCACTAGAAAGCTCGTTCTTCCGAGAGGGAACAATGCACGTTTGATGACGAACGGGAGAGAGCTTCCTCTTACGGCCTCCAAATTTTTTCTACGTTTAACATGCACTAATAAAACTGTAATGTGAAAATTTGGAAAATTCCAACGGTCATTTGACCTTTTAAAGATATTTAAGTGATTTTCTAGCCATTTAATGACCGTAATTGAAATTTGAACTACATCTACACGCAACGCCAAACCATAATGGTTTGAAAACTCATATTTGTGTACTTGTGTGCGAGTTAATTCTATGTGCAGTTAATTATAAGGAATTTCCAAACATATTTGTCTCACGACATGGACACATGCATATGTATGCATGGAGTGCCATGGTATTTTAATTCCAAAAAAATAAAAAAATGTTCAGAAAGACAAGAAACCTTGGTTGATTTAATGTCATGCCACCAAAATGATGTGGTAAAAAAATTGGCATGTTCGACGAAAGTTTGGATACACACACCTCACAAACCGGAGCAACTCACTAGAAAGCTCGTGGTTCCGAGAAGGAAAAATGCATGTTTGATGATGAACGGGAGATAGCTTCCTCTTACGGCCTTCAATTTGTTTCTATGTTTAACATGCACTAATACAAATGTAATGTGAAATTTTGGAAAATTTCATGGGTCATTTGACCTTTTAAAGACATTTAAGCGATTTTCTAGCCATGTAATGACCGTAATTGAAATTTGAACTACATCTACATGCAACGCCTAACCATAACGGTTTAAAAAAAATCATATTTGTGTACTTGTGTGTGAGTTAATTCCATGTGCAGTAAATTAGAAGGAATTTTCAAACATATTTGTCTCACGACATGGACACATGCATATGTATGCATGGAGTGGCATGGCATTTTAATTCCAAAAAAATTTAAAAAATATCAGAAACACATGAAACCATGGTTGATGTAATGACATGCCACCAAGATGATGTGGTAAAAAAATTGGCATGTTTGACGAAAGTTTGGACACACACCCCTCACAAACCAGAGCAATTCACTAGAAGGCTCGTGGTTCCGAGAAGGAACAATGCATGTTTGATGACGAATGGGAGATAGCTTCCTCTTATGGCCTTCAAATTTTTTCTATGTGCAACGTGCACTAATACAAGTGTCATATAAAAATTTGGAAAATTTCAGGGGTCATTTCACCATTTGAAGACATTTAAGTGATTTTCTTACCATTTAATGACCGTAATTCAAATTTGAACTACATCTATCTACAACAACTAACCATAACGGTTTGAACAAAATTCATATTTGTGTACTTGTGTGCGAGTTAATTCCATGTGCGGTAAATTAGAAGCAATTTCTAAACATATTGGTCTCACGACATGGGCATATGCATATGTATGCATGGAGTGCCATGGCATTTAAATTCCAAAAAATTAAAAATATATCAGAAACACATGTAAACTTGGTTGATGTAATGTCATGCCACCAAGATGATGTAGTAAAAAAATTGGCATGTTTGACGAAAGTTTGGACACACACCCCTCAGAAACCGGAGGAAATCACTAGAAGGCCCGTGGTTCCGAGAGGGAACAATGCAAGTTTGATGACGAAGAGGAGATAGCTTCCTCTTACGGCCTTCAAATTTTTTCTACGTTTAACGTGCACTACTACAACTGTAATGTGAAAATTTGGAAAATTTCAGGGGTCATTTGAGCATTTAAAGACATTTAAATGATTTTCTAGCCATTTAATGAACGTAAATCAAATTCGAACTACATCTACCTGCAACGCCTAACCATAATGATTAGAAAAATCATAATTGTGTACTTATGCGTGAGTTAATTCCATGTGCAGTAAATTAGAAGGAATTTTAAAACATATTGGTCTCACGACATGGACACATGCATATGTTTGCATGGAGTTCCATGGCATTTTAATTCCAAAAAAAATAAAAAAATGATCAGAAACACATGAAACCTTGGTTGATGTAATGTCATGCCACCAAGATGATGTGGTACAAAAATTGGCATGTTTGACGAAAGTTTGGACACACAGCCCTCACAAACCAGAGCAACTCACTAGAAAGCTCGTGGTTCCAAGAGGGAACAATGCATGTTTGATGACGAACGGGAGATAGCTTCCTCTTACGGCGTCCAAATTTTTTCTATGTTTAACTTGCACTAATACAACTGTAATGTGAAAATTTGGAAAATTTCAGCAGTCATTTGACCTTTTAAAGACATTTAAGTGATTTTCTAGCCATTTAATGACCGTAATTGAAATTTGAACTACATCTACACGCAACGGCTAACCATAACGGTTTGAAAAATTATATTTGTGTACTTGTGTGCGAGTTAATTCCATGTGCAGTAAATTAGAAGGAATTTTCAAACATATTTGTTTCACGACATGGACACATGCATATGTATGCATGTAGTGCTATGGCATTTTAATTCCAAAAATAATAATAATAATGGTCAGAAACACATGAAACCTTGGTTGATTTAATGTCATGCCACCAAGATGATGTGGTAAAAAAATTGGCATGTTTGACGAAAGTTTGGACACACACCCCTCAGAAACCGGAGGAACTCACTAGAAGGCCCGTGGTTCCGAGAGGGAACAATGCATGTTTGATGACGAAGAGGAGATAGCTTCCTCTTACGCCCTTAAATTTTTTTTCTACGTTTAACGTGCACAACTACAACTGTAATGTGAAAATTGGGAAAATTTTAGGGGTCATTTGACCTTTTAAAGACATTTAAGTGCTTTTCTAGCCATTTAATGCCCGTAATTCAGATTTGAACTACATCTACATGCAACGCCTAACCATAATGATTAGAAAAAAAATCATATTTGTGTACTTATGTCCGAGTTAATTCCATGTGCAGTAAATTAGAAGGAATTTTCAAACATATTGGTCTCACGACATGGACACATGCATATGGATGCATGGAGTGCCATGGCATTTTAATTCCAAAAATATAAAAAAAATGATCAAAAAAACATGAAACCTTGGTTGATGTAATGTCATGCCACCAAGATGATGTGGTAAAAAAATTTGGCATGTTTGACGAAAGTTCGGACACACAGCCCTCACAAACCGGAGCAACTCACTAGAAAGCTCGTGCTTCCGAGAGGGAACAATGCACGTTTGATGACGAACGGGAGATAGCTTCCTCTTATGGTCTCCAAATTTTTTCTACGTTTAACATGCACTAATACAACTCTAATGTGAAAATTTGGAAAATTCCAGCGGTCATTTGACCTTTTAAATATATTTAAGTGATTTTCTAGCCATTTAATGACCGTAATTGAAATTTGAACTACATCTACACGCAACACCTAACCATAATGGTTTGAAAACTCATATTTGTGTACTTGTGTGCGAGTTAATTCTATGTGCAGTTAATTATAAGGAATTTCCAAACATATTTGTCTCACGACATGGACACATGCATATGTATGCATGGAGTGCCATGGTATTTTAATTCCAAAAAAAATGTTCAGAAACACATGAAACCATGGTTGATGTAATGACATGCCACCAAGATGATGTGGTAAAAAAATTGGCATATTTGACGAAAGTTTGGACACACACCCCTCACAAACCGGTGCAATTCACTAGAAGGCTCGTGGTTCCGAGAGGGAAAAATGCATGTTTGATGACGAACGGGAGATAGCTTCCTCTTACGGCCTTCAATTTGTTTCTATGTTTAACATGCACTAATACAAATGTAATGTGAAATTTTGGAAAATTTCATGGGTCATTTGACCTTTTAAAGACATTTAAGTGATTTTCTAGCCATGTAATGACGGTAATTGAAATTTGAACTACATCTACATGCAACGCCTAACCATAACGGTTTAAAAAAAATCATATTTGTGTACTTGTGTGTGAGTTAATTCCATGTGCAGTAAATTAGAAGGAATTTTCAAACATATTTGTCTCACGACATGGACACATGCATATGTATGCATGGAGTGGCATGGCATTTTAATTCCAAAAAAATGTAAAAAATATCAGAAACACATGAAACCATGGTTGATGTAATGACATGCCACCAAGATGATGTGGTAAAAAAATTGGCATGTTTGACGAAAGTTTGGACACACACCCCTCACAAACCAGAGCAATTCACTAGAAGGCTCGTGGTTCCGAGAGGGAACAATGCATGTTTGATGACGAATGGGAGATAGCTTCCTCTTATGGCCTTCAAATTTTTTCTATGTGCAACGTGCACTAATACAAGTGTCATATAAAAATTTGGAAAATTTCAGGGGTCATTTCACCATTTGAAGACATTTAAGTGATTTTCTTACCATTTAATGACCGTAATTCAAATTTGAACTACATCTATCTACAACAACTAACCATAACGGTTTGAACAAAATTCATATTTGTGTACTTGTGTGCGAGTTAATTCCATGTGCGGTAAATTAGAAGCAATTTCTAAACATATTGGTCTCACGACATGGGCATATGCATATGTATGCATGGAGTGCCATGGCATTTAAATTCCAAAAAATTAAAAATATATCAGAAACACATGTAAACTTGGTTGATGTAATGTCATGCCACCAAGATGATGTAGTAAAAAATTTGGCATGTTTGACGAAAGTTTGGACACACACCCCTCAGAAACCGGAGGAAATCACTAGAAGGCCCGTGGTTCCGAGAGGGAACAATGCAAGTTTGATGACGAAGAGGAGATAGCTTCCTCTTACGGCCTTCAAATTTTTTCTACGTTTAACGTGCACTACTACAACTGTAATGTGAAAATTTGGAAAATTTCAGGTGTCATTTGACCATTTAAAGACATTTAAATGATTTTCTAGCCATTTAATGAACGTAATTCAAATTCGAACTACATCTACCTGCAACGCCTAACCATAATGATTAGAAAAATCAGAATTGTGTACTTATGTGCGAGTTAATTCCATGTGCAGTAAATTAGAAGGAATTTTAAAACATATTGGTCTCACGACATGGACACATGCATAAGTTTGCATGGAGTTCCATGGCATTTTAATTCCAAAAAAATAAAAAAATGATCAAAAACACATGAAACCTTGGCTGATGTAATGTCGTGCCACCAAGATGATGTGGTACAAAAATTGGCATGTTTGACGAAAGTTTGGACACACAGCCCTCACAAACCGGGGCAACTCACTAGAAAGCTCATGGTTCCTCTTACGGCCTCCAAATTCTTTCTACGTTTAACGTGCACTAATACAACTATAATGTGAAAATTTGGAAAATTTCAGCGGTCATTTGACCTTTTAAAGACATTTAAGTGATTTTCTAGCCATTTAATGACCGTAATTGAAATTTGAACTACATCTACATGCAACGCGTAACAATAACGGTTTGAAAAATCATATTTGTGTACTTGTGTGCGAGTCAATTCCATGTGCAGTAAATTAGAAGGAATTTTCAAACATATTTGTCTCACGACATGGACAGATGCATATGTATGCATGGAGTGCCATGGTATTTTAATTCCAAAAATTAAAAAATGATCAGAAACACATGAAACCTTGGAAGATGTAATGTCATGCCACCAAGATGATGTGGTAAAAAAATTGGCATGTTCGACGAAAGTTTGGACACACACCCCTCACAAACCGGAGCAACTCACTAGAAAGCTCGTGGTTCCAAGAGGGAACAATGCATGTTTGATGACGAACGGGAGATAGCTTCCTCTTACGGCCTTCAACTTTTTTCTATGTTTAACATGCACTAATACAAATGTAATGTGAAATTTTGAAAAATTTCAGTGGTCATTTGACCTTTTATAGACATTTAAGCGATTTTCTAGCCATGTAATGACCGTAATTGAAATTTGAACTACATCTACATGCAACGCCTAACTATAACGGTTAAATAAATCGTATTTGTGTACTTGTGTGCGAGTTAATTCCATGTGCAGTAAATTAGAAGGAATTTTCAAACATATTTGTCTCACGACATGGATACATTCATATGTATGCATGGAGTGCCATGGCATTTTAATTCCAAAAAATTTAAAAAATATCAGAAACACATGAAACCATGGTTGATGTAATGACATGCCACCAAGATGATGTGGTAAAAAAATTGGCATGTTTGACGAAAGTTTGGACACACACCCCTCACAAACCGGAGCAATTCACTAGAAGGCTCGTGGTTCCGAGAGGGAAGAATGCATGTTTGATGACGAATGGGAGATAGCTTCCTCTTATGGCCTTCAAATTTTTTCTACGTGTAGCGTGCACTAATACAACGGTCATGTAAAAATTTGGAAAATTTCAGGGTTCATTTGACCATTTGAAGACATTTAAGTGATTTTCTTACCATTTAATGACCGTAATTCAAATTTGAACTACATCTATATGCAACGGCTAACCATAACGGTTTGAAAATCATATTTGTGTACTTGTGTCCGAGTTAATTCCATGTGCAGTGAATTAGAAGGAATTTTCAAAAAAAAATTGTCTCACGACATGGACACACATGCATATGTATGCATGGAGTGCCATGGCATTTAAATTCCAAAAAATTAAAAATATATGAGAAACACATGAAAACTTGGTTGATGTAATGTCATGCCACCAAGATGATGTAGTAAAAAAATTGGCATGTTTGACGAAAATTTGGACACACCCCTCAGAAACCGGAGGAACTCACTAGAAGGCCCGTGGTTCCGAGAGGGAACAATGCATGTTTGATGACGGAGAGGAGATAGCTTCCTCTTACGCCCTTCAAATTTTTTCTACGTTTAACGTGCACTACTACAACTATAATGTGAAAATTTGGAAAATTTCAGGGGTCATTTGACCTTTTAAAGACATTTAAGTGATTTTCTAGCCATTTAATGACCGTAATTCAAATTCGAACTACATCTACATGCAACGCCTAACCATAATGATTAGAAAAATCATATTTGTGTACTTATGTGCGAGTTAATTCCATGTGTAGTAAATTGGAAGGAATTTTAAAACATATTGGTCTCACGACATGGACACATGCATATGTATGCATGGAGTTCCATGGCATTTTAATTCCAAAAAAATAAAAAAATGATCAGAAACACATGAAACCTTGGTTATGTAATGTCATGCCACCAAGATGATGTGGTAAAAAAATTGGCATGTTTGATGAAAGTTAGGACACACAGCCCTCACAAACCAGAGCAACTCACTAGAAAGCTCATGGTTCCGAGAGGGAACAATGCATGTTTGATGACGAACGGGAGATAGCTTCCTCTTACGGCGTCCAAATTTTTTCTACGTTTAACGTGCACTAATACAACTGTAATGTGAAAATTTGGAAAATTTCAGCGGTCATTTGACCTTTTAAAGACATTCAAGTGATTTTCTAGCCATTTAATGACCGTAATTGAAATTTGAACTACATCTACACGCAACGGCTAACCATAACGGTTTGAAAAATCATATTTGTGTACTTGTGTGCGAGTTAATTCCATGTGCAGTAAATTAGAAGGAATTTTCAACCATATTTGTCTCACGACATGGATACATGCATATGTATGCATGGAGTGGCATGGCATTTTAATTCCAAAAAAAATAAAAAAAATGATCACAAACACATGAAACCTTGGTTGATTTAATGTCATGCCACCAAGATGACGTGGTAAGAAAATGGCATGTTTGACGAAAGTTTGGACACACACCCCTCACAAATCAGAGCAACTCACTAGAAAGCTTGTGGTTCCGAGAGGGAACAATGCATGTTTGATGACGAACGGGAGATACCTTCCTCTTACGGCCTTCAAATTTTTTCTATGTTTAACATGCACTAATACAACTGTAATGTGAAATTTTGGAAAATTTCAGGGGTCATTTGACCTTTTATAGACATTTAAGCGATTTTCTAGCCATGTAATGACCGTAATTGAAATTTGAACTACATCTACATGCAACGCCTAACTATAACGGTTAAATAAATCATATTTGTGTACTTGTGTGCGAGTTAATTCCATGTGCAGTAAATTAGAAGAAATTTTCAAACATATTTGTCTCACGACATAGACACATGCATATGTATGCATGGAGTGCCATGGCATTTTAATTCCAAAAAATTTAAAAAATATCAGAAACACATGAAACCATGGTTGATGTAATGACATGCCACCAAGATGATGTGGTAAAAAAATTGGCATGTTTGACGAAAGTTTGGACACACACCCCTCGCAAACCGGAGCAATTCACTAGAAGGCTCGTGGTTCCGAGAGGGAACAATGCATGTTTGATGACGAATGGGAGATAGCTTCCTCTTATGGCCTTCAAATTTTTTTTACGTGTAACGTGCACTAATACAACTATCATGTAAAAATTTGGAAAATTTCAAGGTTCATTTGACCATTTGAAGACATTTAAGTGATTTTCTTACCATTTAATGACCGTAATTCCAATTTGAACTACATCTATATGCAACGGCTAACCATAACGGTTTGGAAATCATATTTGTGTACTTGTGTCCGAGTTAATTCCATGTGCAGTAAATTAGAAGGAATTTTCAAACAAATTTGTCTCACGACATGGACACACATGCATATGTATGCATGGAGTGCCATGGCATTTAAATTCCAAAAAAATAAAAATATATCAGAAACACATGCAAACTTGGTTGATGTAATGTCATGCCACCAAGATGATGTAGTAAAAAAATTGGCATGTTTGACGAAAGTTTGGACACACACCCCTCAGAAACCGGAGGAACTCACTGAAGGCCCGTGGTTCCGAGAGGGAACAATGCATGTTTGATGACGGAGAGGAGATAGCTTCCTCTTACGCCCTTCAAATTTTTCTACGTTTAACGTGTAGTACTACAACTATAATGTGAAAATTTGGAAAATTTCAGGGGTCATTTGACCTTTTAAAGACATTTAAGTGATTTTCTAGCCATTTAATGACCGTAAATCAAATTCGAACTACATCTACATGCAACGCCTAACCATAATGATTAGAAAAATCATATTTGTGTACTTATGTGAGAGTTAATTCCATGTGCAGTAAATTGGAAGGAATTTTAAAACATATTGGTCTCACGACATGGACACATGCATATGTATGCATGGAGTTCCATGGCATTTTAATTCCAAAAAAATAAAAAAATGATCAGAAACACATGAAACCTTGGTTATGTAATGTCATGCCACCAAGATGATGTGGTAAAAAAATTGGCATGTTTGACGAAAGTTTGGACACACAGCCCTCACAAAACAGAGCAACTCACTAGAAAGCTCGTGGTTCCGAGAGGGAACAATGCATGTTTGTTGACGAACGGGAGATAGCTTCCTCTTACGGCGTCCAAACTTTTTCTATGTTTAATGTGCACTAATACAACTGTAATGTGAAAATTTGGAAAATTTCAGCGGTCATTTGACCTTTTAAAGACATTTAAGTGATTTTCTAGCCATTTAATGACCGTAATTGAAATTTGAACTACATGTACACGCAATGGCTAACCATAACGGTTTGAAAAATCATATTTGTGTACTTGTGTGCGAGTTAATTGCATGTGCAGTAAATTAGAAGGAATTTTCAAACATATTTGTCTCACGACATGGACACATGCATATGTATGCATGGAGTGCCATGGCATTTTAATTCCAAAAATAATAAAAATGATCAGAAACACAGGAAACCTTGGTTGATTTAATGTCATGCCACCAAGATGACGTGGTAAAAAAATTGGCATGTATGACGAAAGTTTGGACACACACCCCTCTCAAATCGGAGCAACTCACTAGAAAGCTCGTGGTTCCGAGAGGGAACAATGCATGTTTGATGACGAACAGGAGATAGCTTCCTCTTAAGGCCTTCAAATTTTTTCTACGTTTAACGTTCACTAAAACAGCTGTAATGTGAAAATTTGGAAACTTTCAGGGGTCATTTGACCTTTTAAGGACATTTAAGTGATTTTCTAGCCATTTAATGACCATAATTGAAATTTGAACAACATCTACATGCAATGTCTAACCATAACGGTTTGAAAAATCATATTTGTGTACTTGTGTGCGAGTTAATTCCATGTGTAGTAAATTAGAAGGAATTTTCAAACATATTTGTCTGACGACATGGACACATGCATTTGTATGCATGCAGTGCCATGGCATTTTAATTCCAAAAAATTAAAAAATATCAGAAACACATGAAACCTTGGTTGATGTAATGACATGCCACCAAGATAATGTGGTAAAAAATTGGCATGTTTGACGAAAGTTTGGACACACCCCTCACAACCCGGAGCAACTCACTAGAAGGCTCGTGGTTCCAAGAGGGAATAATGCATGTTTGATGACGAACGGGAGATAGCTTCCTCTTACGGCCTTCAAAATTTTTCTACGTTTAACATGCACTAATACAACTGTAATGTGAAAATTAGGGAAAATTTCAGGGGTCATTTGACCTTTTATAGACATTTAAGCGATTTTCTAGCCATTTAATGACCGTAATTGAAATTTGAACTACATCTACATGCAACGCCTAACCATGACGGTTAAATAAATCATATTTGTGTACTTGTGTGCGAGTTAATTCCATGTGCAGTAAATTAGAAGGAATTTTCAAACATATTTGTCTCACGACATGGACACATGCATATGTATGCATGGAGTGCCATGGCATTTTAATTCCAAAAAATTTAAAAAATATCAGAAACACATGAAACCATGGTTGATGTAATGACATGCCACCAAGATGATGTGGTAAAAAAATTGGCATGTTTGACGAAAGTTTGGACACACACCCCTCACAAACCGGAGCAATTCACTAGAAGGCTCGTGGTTCTGAGAGGGAACAATGCATGTTTAATGATGAACAGGAGATAGCTTCCGCTTACGGCCTTCAAATTTTTCTACATTTAACGTGCACTACTACAACTGTAATGTGAAAATTTGTGAAATTCTAGCGGTCATTTGAACTTTTAAAGAGGTTTACATGATTTTCTAGCCATTTAATGAACGTAATTCAAATTTGAACTACAGCTACATGCAACGGCTAACCATAACGGTTTGAAAAATCATATTTGTGTACTTGTGTGCGAGTTAATTCCATGTGGAGTAAAGTAGAAGGAATTTTCAAACATATTGGTCTCACGGCATGGGCACATGCATTGAGTGCCATGGCATTTTAATTCCAAAAAATAAAAAAATGATCAGAAAAACTTGAAACCTTGCTTGATGTATTGTCATGCCACCAAGATCATGTGGTAAAAAAATTGGCCTGTTTGACGAAAGTTTGGACACACCCCCCTCACAAACCGGAGCAACTTACAAGAAGGTTCGTGGTTCGAAGAGGGAACAATGCATGTTTGATGACGAACGGGAGATAGCTTACTCTTACGGCCTTCAATTTTGTTTTCTATGTTTAACGTGCACTAATGCAACTATCATGTGAAAATTTGGAAAAATTCTGGGTCAATTGACCTTTTAAAGAAATTTAAGTGATTTTCTAGCCATTTAATGATCTTAATTCAAATTTGAACTACATCTACATGCAATGGCTAACCATAACGGTTTGAAAAATCATATTTTTGTGTACTTGTGTGCGAGTTAAAAAAACATCAGACGATGTAAATATCTGGTGTCCAAAAAAGAAAATGTAAAGATCTGGCAAGACAACCGGGCCCCGCACCATTGGCACTCTATCTCGCGGCTCGAGGTTTGGTAGGTGAGTGGCGGGGATCATTAATCAGACATGGTTCTGTATTGGAAAATGTGAGCTATTATGTTCACACGCGGATTTTGCCGCGGGAATCGTGTGTAATTCAAACTACAGTACTCGTAAATTCCGGTGACCGGGTGTGTACTCTTCCCGTCGATCTAGATTCCGGCCGCCAATAAATACTACCTTGCTCACGTCGTCTAGCCTGCATTCTCATCTATGTCCTCCCCTCGCTCGCCCTCTCTGTCTCTCAAATCTCTTCCATGACGCCACCGGTCCGCCCACGCGACGATGAGGAGTCACCGCCCCCCGAGGACGCTCACTCGAATAGCAGCGACGAGGACCCCTATGCGCTGCCGGACGGGGTTGCGCCAGACCCCCCAACTTTGGATTGGTTTTGGGGCCAGTACAATCTTTGTCTGCGGAAGTCGCTGCCACCGACTGAGAAAGCCAGGCAAGTGGCATTCAAGAAGGAGACGGCGGAGGAGGAAGCCAGGTACCAGGCGTCCTGTGAAGCCAGTGATACCGCCTAGAAAAAGGAGGTGGCGGAGCTTTGGGGGCGGGCGCGTCGAGGTGCGGAGGAGGTGTACGAAGATGGGTACTTCGCGAGGAAGGTCAAAGGCACTGGGCACCTCGTCGCTGCGTGGAGGTGGGCCGATAAGCTCCAGCATGCCACCGACGAGGAGCTCCAGAGGGCGCCCAACGAAATGGCAAGATCGTTCGCGCTCGTCCGCCAGAAAGAGGCAGATCGGTACGTCAAGCGCTGCGAGGCGGAGGAGGCGGAGTACTGCCTTCGCACTGGGAAGACGCCATGCACCAGGGAGCTGCTGGAATACTGGCCCAGGAGGGATTATTAGTTTTAGTATTGTTCGTTTTCAATTTTATGCATTGTACCTAGTAGTTAAGTATCATCACGTATATGTGACGATATTATATGTATATATTCTGTGATGAACTAACGAACAATTAATATATATATATATTATGAATTCCATTTTCTATCTGTTTTTGTATACTAATTTGAATCTAGATGTTATCATCCACATATATAGAATGGAAAGCGTATATACACACATTGAAACAGAACATATAAGAACAGAAAACAAAGTACACACACTGAAACAGGGCAATAAACAGAGCAATACTATGATTGCTGTGAATACATAGCTATCCACGTCGAAAAGACTCAACAAAATAAAACGCGTCCATGAGACCATGACCAGCAGCCCTTGCCACGGTAGCTCTTGGCTCTGCCTGAACTCGTGCAGGCGTTCGTCCAAGCGATCGACACGCTCGTGGTACATCTGGACTGCGTTCTCGAGCTCCAAGTTGGCTATTTCATCGGAGATCACCAGCTCCAGGATGCGATGGCCATGTTCCTCTACTGCGCCAGGTGGGCACCTGGGCCAAGGAGGCGGTCATGCCTACCGACCAGTGCGTTGGCATCGAGCGTGCCGCGGACAAGGCGATTGGCGCGACCCATGCGAACGGCGTGGCGGGCGTCCGGTGCAAGTACGGCGCGGCCGGCCTCTGGTGCAAGTATGGCGCAGAGGATCTCTGCCCACTCCTGGCGTGGAATGGGGATACTGACCGGACGTGTACCCAGCTGCGACGCCGTGTCGACAGCAGGAAAGCGCCGATGGATCCGCTCTTGCTGTGCGGCGCACCGCACCTCTCGCTCTGTGACGCTCCAACGGTCTCGCCGTGCGGCGAGCCGCAGCCTATCGGCGTGGACGCGCCTAGCTTGCTCTGCGGCGCGCCATCGATCATGTTGTGCGATGAGTTGCAGCCTGTCGGCGCTGACATGGCTATCTTGATCCGCGGCGCTCAAGCGCCATGTGCCAAAGGTCCGCTCAACCCTTGCGAGGACGCGCATCATGGCGTCGTCCATCCCGTTGCTAGGGAGCGCCTCGGCCTCGACGGGCTGTGGTGCCTGCTCGTTTTCCTCGTCGATGAGTTTGATGGCAAAAGCGGCGCTTTGGTGGGTTGGCATGCTTGGAAAATGTGGATGTGCTACATGCTGCGCTTGTCGCCTCTGTGCATCGCGCGCCGCCTAGGTTTATGCGCAATATCGCTAGATGGCGGGAAACAGGTGAGGAAATGGCGGGAAACAGTAGCGTGTTCGTAAAATGCCATAAATTAATGGAAACTTAGCATAGAAGGAACATCGAGCTAGCACAAGAAGTAGATGATGATCAGATGAACACGGACCACACTAGGGAACCCGTCGGTGATGAATTCATCAATCGCAAACAGTTGAATACTAGTAAGCGTTTGCCCACAACACACACGGCTTATTCCATCACAAACAGGTCGGATGGATCAACTGTATGCCACGTACCGCACATTGTCAAAAAGTAATGCGGTAGACCTTCTTTAACATGTGTTAAAAAATAAAAAATAAAAAACAAGGACCTTGAGGTTAAATTAACTCATGGGATGGGGCATATCAGTCATTTAATTGACAGATATGACCCATCCTATCAGTTAATTTAACATCAACACAACTTCCCATCCAGTCACCCATCTGATGGCTGCTCCATCCTGAGCACACCTAACTTGAGAGTTCTCTTACATGAGCTACTGGTGGAACAGCTAGTCCTTGCTGATATAGGATACCTCTTCGCATCCTTATGGCCTATCCAGATGACCACCCATCCCCGAATGGCCAATAGATGTTGTGTATACAGAGCATATCACATATGTCTTATTAGAAGCAATCGTCTGTGTTACTATCGGTCTTCGCACACATTTCTGATTACAGACCTGTTTGCCGCGTATCACACACATCTTGATATGTTGAGCCGTTTTTGTTCTCTTGTCTCAACGCAAACAATTCATCCGAGTGAACCTTGATCTGGCTGACCCTTTCTTTTGTGTTGCCTAATCACAAATAGTTCATCCGAGTGAACTGTATGTTGTATATCGGACACACCTTCATCTGGCTGCCCGTTTCTTTTGTTCCTCCTCATCGCAAACAGTTAATTGAATTAAACTATATGCCCTGCATCGCACACGCAACTAAAATCTGAACCGTGTTTGATGCATCCTCCATGGCAAACGTTATGCAGCTTTTTTGACGGTTTTTTACACCACCGTTTGCGATTATTGCATTGCACATAGTTTCGTCGAAGGGTCTCTGATCGTAGTGTTGCGTTAGCAGCATCCTGCAATAGTGATAGCAATTATTATCATCACAATTTTCTAAGTTGGTGCCAAAAAGATTTTCATGACTATAAGAAGTATCATTATTTTCCCAATCATAATCATCACGGTGAGTAACAGGCGTAACAAAATCAGCCTCAAGAGTTTCTTCGGACATTGTACCATAAGAAAAAGAAGAAATATCGTCATCAAGCATATCAACTTCCACATTTATTTTTGATTCATTCTCATGAGGCATAACAGTAATAGGAGCAATATCATTTGGGAGGGATACCTTTCTACCTTTGCTTCTCCGTCTTTTCTTTTTCTTCTCCACATCATGTGTGGGTTTAATCAACTTTTTGGAGCTCCTTATTGATGAGATTGGTTGCATAGGAAGCTCATTCTTGTAACCTGTTTCATCACGACAGACAATAGGAGGGAAAGTGGAGAGCTTTACCCTCTCATTAGTATTTCTTTTATATTCTATTGGTTTTCCTATCTTTCTATAGTTGGCAATATAAGCATTTTCATTGCAATTTACCATGCAAAACATATATATATATATATATATATATATTTCTTTAAGAGTAGTTTCAACATGGTCGGTGAACATGAATGCTTCAAAGCAACTTTTTTTGTGTGACAATTCTTCACACCCCAAAAATAAACAAAGTTCATTATAAAGCTCAAGGGTGATCAAGTTATTGCTATATTTAGCCACGATTCGATCATGAAAAAGTGTGCATTGGAAATTAAGATAACCAACTCTATTGCAAAGTTCACAAGTAATGGGATGACGAGAGCATAATTTTGTAGCAAATGTATCTATCATCTTAAGCCACCGATTGGTTTCATCATGTTTATGCTTCTTACAAAATCTATAATCCCTATAAGGCATGTCTTCACAAACTGTATTCACTCCACAAAAACTGACCTGCTTATAAGAAACACCTTTATCATGACTAGTGCAATCATCATTAGTATGATAAATATTCATAGCAGGCACACTAGAAACATTGCAATCATGTTTATCATTCAAAGATTTAGTGCAAAACATTTTTTTGACTTCTTCTTCTAACACTTGAGCACAATTTTCGTTTCCATCATTTTCACGGAAGACATTAAAAAGATCAAGCATATGAGGCAACCTCAATTCCATTTTTTGTAGTTTTCTTTTATAGACAAAACTAGTGATAAAACAAGAAACTAAAAGATTCAATTGCAAGATCTAAAGATATACCCTCAAGCACTCACCTCCTCGGCAACGGTGCCAAAGAAGAACTTGTTGTCTACTACGCAACCTTCTTCTTGTAGACTCTAGTTGGGCCTCAAGCACAGAGTTTTGTAGGATAGTAGCAAATTTCCCTCAAGTGGATGACCTAAGGTCTATCAATCTGTGGGAGGTGTAAGATGAAGATGGTCTCTCTCAACCAACCCTGCAACCAAATAACAAAGTGTCTCTTGTGTGCCAAACACACCCAATAAAATGGTAAATTGTATAGGTGCACTAGTTCGGCGAAGAGATGGTGATACAAGTGTAATATGGATAGTAGATATAGGGTTTTGTAATCTGAAAATATAAAAACAGCAAGGTAACTAGTAGTAAAAGTTAGCAAAAATGATATTGCAATACTTGTAAACAATGCTTAGGGTTCATACTTTCACTAGTGCAAATCTCTCAACAATGATAACATAATTGGATCATATAACAATCCCTCAACATGCAACAAAGAATCACTCCAAAGTTTCTATCGGCGAACGTAGGATGAAAATGTGCATCAACCCCTATGCATAGATTACCCCAATGTCACCACGGGAATCTGCAAGTTGAGTGCCAAAGCATACATCAAGTGAATCAATAGAACGTCCCATTGTCACCACAGATATCCCATCGCAAGACATACATCAAGTGTTCTCAAATCCAATACTCAATCCAACATACCGAAACCTCAAAGAGCAAGACTCAATTCATCAGAAGAAGGTAGAGGGGGAGAAATACCATATGATCCAACTATAATAACAAAGCTCGTGGTACATCAAGATCATTCAAAATCAAGAACATGAGAGAGAGAGAGAGATCACACACATAGCTACTGGTACCTACCCTCAGCCCCGAGGGTGAACTACTCCCTCCTCGTCATGGAGACCGCCGGGTGATGAAGATGGCCTCCGGTGATGGTTTCTCCCTCTGGCAGGGTGCCGGAATGGGCTCCTGATTGGTTTTTCGTGGCTACAGAGGCTTGCGGCGGCGGAGCTTCCGATCTAGGGTTCTTTTCGGAGGTTTCCATATTTATATGAATTTTTGGCGTCGGAAACAAGTCAGGGGGGTTCCCGAGGAGTCCACAAGCCAGGGGGCGCGCCCTAAGGGGGGCTCCCTAGGGGGTGTGCCCCTAGGCTTGTGGTCCTGTCGGGACTCTTCTGGCCAAAATCCGATGCTCCGTGGGTCTCTTTTGGTCCATAAAAAATCACCGTAATTTTTCAGCTCGTTTGGACTCCGTTTGATATTCCTTTTAAAGTCAAAAACAAGGAAAGAACATAAACTGGCACTGGGCTCTAGGTTAATAGGCTAGTCCCAAAAATAATACAAAATAGCATACTCATGCATATTAAACATCCAAAACAGATAATATAATAGCATGGAACAATAAAAAATTATAGATACGTTGGAGACGTACCAATGAGCTACCTCCAGGACTACCTCCACTACGAGGCATCGAGCACCACATCGACCTCATACCCGGCGCACCGTTGCCAAACAAGGCACCCTACCACGTCAACCCCTAAGAAACCAAGGAAATACAAAGGCAATTACAACAACTCATTGACATTGGGCATGCGCGTGACAGTTTAAGTCATTGTGCCGACCGGTTATTCTTGTGCCTATGAAAGACGGTAGTTTTTGCATGTGTTCCAATTGTTGTCCCATAAATGCTATCACCATTCATTATCGATATACTATTCCTTGCCTTGATGATATGCTAGATGAGCTTAGCGGAGCCACAATTTCTCTAATATTGACCTTAAAAGTGGCTACTATCAAATACGCATACAACAAGGTGACGAATGAAAAACCGCTTTCAAAGCAAAGTTTGGCTTGTATGAATGGGTGGTCATGCCAATGGGCTTATCCGAAGCACCCGACACCTTTATGCGTGTGATGCATTTTTTTCTTCTCCCCTACATTGGTGTATTTGTTGTGGTCTACTTTGACGATATACTTGTGTTTAGCAAATCTGACAAAGATCATGTCACTCATCTTAGAACTTTTTTGCAAACTCTTAGAAAAGAGTGCCTTTATGCTAACATGTAGAAATGCAAATTTGGCATTGACAAACTTGTTTTCTTGGGTTTCGTTGTGTCTACTAAGGGTGTTCATCTAGATGAAGCTAAAATTGATGCGATTAAAACTTGGCCACAACCAACCAACTTGCAACAAGTGCAAAGTTTCCTTTGCTTAGCCGGTTTCTATCGTAGATTTGTTAAGGATTTTAGCACCATTGCATCTCCTTTGCATGATTTGAGTAAGAAAAATGCACCATTTGTTTGGGGACCATCCCACGATACCGCATTTGATGAGCTTAAGAATTTGCTTACACGTGCTCCTTTGCTTGCTTTGCCCAATTCTGACAAAACTTTTGAAGTTCATTGCGATGCTAGTGGCAATGGTATAGGAGGTATGTTGATGCAAGAGCAGTGCCCAATTGCTTATTTTAGTGAAAAACTTTCCGGCACGCAACTTAATTATCCCATATATGATAAAGAGTTGTATGCATTAGTCCGAGTGTTGCATGTGTGGGAGCATTATCTCCGTCCTCATGAATTTTTCATCCATACGGATCATGAAACGCTTAAGTACCTTAAGGGTCAAACTAAATTTAATAAGTGACATGCCAAGTGGAGTGAGTTCATAGAGTCATTTCCTTATGTCATCAAGTATATCAAAGGTAAGGAAAACATTGTGGCGGATGCTCTTTCCCGCAAATGCATGCTTGTAACTAAAATTGAATTGAATGTCATTGGCTTTGAGCACATAAAAGACTTGTAGGCGCATGATCCTACTTTTTCTATTCCTTATGCCAAATGTTTGATGCATACATCTTGGGAACGATATTACATCAAGGATGATTATCCAATGAGAGCTAACAAACTATGTATACCCGAGTCTTCTCTTCGTTTGTTCCTTTTGCAAGAAGCTCACGGAGGACTTATGGGACACTTTGGACGCGACTAGACATACTCTATGCTATCCAAGAACTACTTTTGGCCCAAGATGTTCTGCGACGTCTCCCCCTACACCAACCGAAGCTCTACATGTCGCCAAGCTAAGTCTAAAGCTCAATACCATGGTCTCTATATGCCACTTTCTATTCCCTATCACCCATGGGAAGATATTAGTATGGACTTTGTGCTTGCTTTGACTAGAACTCAAAATGGAAAGGATTCCGTGTTTGTTGTTGTGGACCATTTCTCTAAGATGGCACATTTTATCCTATGCAACAAGATAGATGATGCTTCACATGTTGCAAACCTCTTTTGTAGGGAAATCCTACGTCTACACGGAGTGCCAAGGACTATTGATTTTGACCGCGACGTCAAGTTCCTCAGCTACTTTTGGAAGACGCTATGCGCCATGCTCGAAATCAAGCTCTTGTTGTCTTCGGCATACCATCCACAAACCGACGGCCAGACAGAGGTCACAAACTGGACGCTATCTACCCTCCTACGCGTGTTGATAAAGAAGACTATCCAGGAGTGGGAGGAGTGCTTACCCATCGTCAAGGATGCCTACAATCATGCAAGAAAATCGACTACCGGCAAGTCCCCATTCGAGGTCGTCTACGGCTTCAATCTGTTGTCCCCATTGGACATTCTACCTTACCACTACAAGAGCGCATCAACATGGACGCAAGCGCTAGAGCGAGCTATCTCAAGAAGGTACATGAAGATACAAGGCACACCATCGAGCGCCAACTACAACGCCTCGCGACCAAGATGAACACTAATAAGAACCCCATGCTATTCAACACCGGAGATCTTGTGTGGCTACACCTTCGCAAGGACCGCTTCCCCAACGAACGCAAGTCCAAGCTTCTACCTTGAGCCGATGGACACTTCAAGGTGCTACATGCTACAACAACAACGCCTACAAGATCGACATTCCACGCGACAAGTACAATGTGAGCGATATCTTCAACATCAAGGATCTCTCTCCCTGCCATGGTGACGAGGTTTTCGATCCGAGGTCGGATCATTCCCAAGGGGGGAGATGATGCAGAGCATCCTATGGTAATCCCCACGGACCTACCATCGTCTCACCAAGTGCCAAGAGAACCGATGACACGAGCACGGGCTAGAGCTCTCTAGACCGAGGTGACATCTCGAACCTTTTATTACATGATGTGAAACCAATCTTCTATATGCACCTCTTCCGCTAAACGTCGAGCCGGCTCTCTTGAGTAGCGAACTCCAAATCCATTTACCCGTTCGTGTGGCACCTTTTCAAACATGACCCTGTAGAAAGGAACACAATGTTAGATGAGGACATGAATACCTTGGATCCAAAATAACATATTGCCTACATGCATATTTGTGAGGTGTTTTCTAATGCAAACTATGCAATAATTTATTTATGTTATCCAGGACAAAAATTCTTCACAGATTTTTGTGCCAGGTTTACTTGTAGGTGTATGGGACGTTTGTACAATTCACATATGAAGATAAGGGGAAAAGACGTTTAGGTTCTGTTCAAAAACTCCTCTCGCGTCACTTTTGTGCCAAGAGAAAATAGAGTCCAAGACACACAAGTTCCGGACTCAGATTCAGACCACACACACACATACCCGACTCAAAACGCCAAGATCTCTTTCATCCGGACTCCGAATTAGGTGATTCTTTTTTGTTTGAAATTTTATTTCATGCACTTTCCAACCCAATTGGATTCAACTCCAAATTCGTCTAGAGCGTTGAGATATTGACGAAACAATTTGATGCTACAATAGAATCCAAGTTAAACTAAGAGTCCAAAGGTGTTGCATCATCTCTACTTGGACCCATGAGCCTTGTACGACCTAGGGTTAGTTTTAGGCTGCCCTTGGATGTCCTCCCACCTCCTTGTCCATGACGCCTTGACCTGAAGGATTGGAGTATCACCAAGGAGCTAGCTATGGACAGGGGTGCGTGGAAGCTTACTATCCATGTGCAAGAGCCATGAGTTGGTTGCGAGATATTATGGGTTTCACCTCTAGCCTACTCCAACTTGTTTGGGACTAAAGGCTTTGTTGTTGTTTGTTGTTGTTGTTGTTGTTGTTGTTGTTGTTGTTGTTGTAATCTAGTAGATTTTTCTTGGGTTTTATTTAGCTAAAAGTTAGCCATTGCTGCTACTTCGTGTACTTCGTTTGCGCCCAACGACCAGGCCAAGACCGCTTTTGAAACCCCACTTGATGTAGAATGAAACTCGATGGGAGGTACAATCTGTTGTTCTGGCCCAATCTTTCATGGTACTCCATCGCTAACAGCAGTAGCCTTTCACCCATGCACGCGATGTACACAAAGTAGAGGGTTTGAACCTTGCGGCACAACACGAGAGAAACAATCTAGATGACGGCACCTCACGCGCAAAACAATTTCTTCACAGAAATCGCAACAAAGTGATTTTATAAAGTTACCTGAAAAACTTGATACGGGTGTCTACTCTAAAAAACACATCCATCTTTTTCATCCAAACATAACCTGCGTACATGGCCGAAGCCTGCCCCTTTTATAGGCGAAGCTAACCTCTAAGCAAACCGACTAAAGAAAACAAATCTAGTCGGACTCTCTCTCTCTCCTCTATCCAAACTGACTAAAGATTTTTTCTAATTAACTATCGGGCCACTTTAAATGCAATGGCTAAAAAATAAACTAGCGCAACGTAACTAGCTAATCTTGCATGTTATCTCTTGTAGCATCGGTGGACCCCAACCAAACTCCATCAAACACGTGAAATCCCAAGCGTAGCAAGTCCTAGCGAAACTAACGTGGTCTTTCTCCTTCCTTGGTAAAAATAGAAATAGAAAATATTTGTTATCTTCAATCTGTACGCCACAAGTCACCTCAAAGTTGATCTCCAGAAAATACTTGTTGTGTTCCATCGGTCATGGCTTACCAAAATATTTGACAGATTTGTTTCTTTGATTTTCCAGCATGGCATGCATGTGAAATCCTAAAATAATTTCCATCTGAACCTGAGCATATTTTTCTACTTGGCCCATGCACATCTCCTGCAACGCACCATCATGCATGTGTGGAACATGAGTTGGTGCAGTTTCATCAGTGTAGTTGATCTGTAAATACGTTGGAACATATACATGACCAACCGTGACTAACGGAGTTACGGTACCCTGATTCTGAAATGCGGCCAGTACATTGTCATTGTCGCAGGTACAACAAGGAATATAGTTGGTTGTATCATCCTCTCCCCCTTGAAACGAAACCGTCCTTGGTTTCGAGTCTTCCTCTTTACTATTATTTTTGTCTCAAGACCGAACAACGATAATGAAAATATCAGCAGCTTCATCATTCTTCTTCTTTGCGTCTGATGTAGCTTGAGCAACATCTCGCTTGTGACGATCAGCCATTTACTTCTCGGATGTGTTCGAATCAAGTGGTACGTATTGTCCTCGACAAACAAAATAAAATTTGCCAACTTAAAGATATGTCAACTATGCGTTGTCTGTCCATGGTTTTCCTAACAGTATTGAGCATGTATGCACATATGACCAGATCACCATATCCACATAGAATAAACCGTACCTCAACGCGATGCATGATCTTGACAAACTTGTCCTTCCACAAAAGCTCGTACTGTTCTGGATGTTCAATCAACAGTAGTGATGCAGAGCATCCTATGGTCATTCCCACGAACCTACCATCGTCTCACCAAGTGCCAAGAGGACAGATGACACAAGCACGGGCTAGAGCTCTCGAGACCGAGGTGACATCTCTCCTTAGTGATATTTCATATGACCCACTCGAGACATGGCTACTACCTAAGTCTGGAATGTTGTGCATGATCAGGTATCAATAAGACCCTCTCGAAGATGCACGTGAAGATGGACAAGTCCTCAAGTTCATGGATGAAGAGGACCAACGGAAATTACCAAAGGAGTCCCCAGGACCCGGACATCCGCATCAGCCAAAGCAGCCCAGCAGTTAATGCTACAGGGCCCGGACATCTAGCCCGACGCGAGCCTGGACATCTGGCCCCAGCCCGGAAATATGGCACCCTTCACAGAAACTCACCGAAGCCAGCACCCGCCAGCCCGGACATCTGGCTCAGGCCCCGGACATCCGGCCCGACATGAGCCTCCAGACATCCGGAACCCAACCCGGAAATCCGGACCGCGCCGAAACTGGACCCTGCCAGCCCGGACATCTGGCCCTCCTGTCCTGGACGTCCGGCACTCCTTCGAAGCCCCGGACATCCGGCCCCTGTCTGCACACAGTGAAAAGGGCCGAAGCCCATGTACCCTTCACCCCCCCTAGACTATATATACTCGTCTCCCACCTACATTTTAGGGTTAGTATTGGTTTAGCTCATATGAGAGATAGAGCTTTGCTCATCCACTTGATACATACTCCATTGGAGGCCAAGCCCTCCATCTAGGAGAAGATCACCCAAGTGGATTCAAACCCTCCGTCTAGGAGAAGATCCCCTCATGGATTCAAGACCCCATCTTTGGATCGGGAAGAACTACCGCCTCTTGTATCGTCCTTTGTTGCGTTTGAATCTTGTATCACCCTTTGTGTCCATGGATCTAGCACATGTGTGCTTGTTCTCGTTGATTCGAGTGTTACCCCTCGTGTTTTCCTCCGTGTGTTCATCGTGTTCTCCGTGGGATCCCCTCCAAATCATGAAAGATCGGCCCTAGGGTTTCCACCTTATATCAGGTAGGTTCAAAGCATCAACCATAGTCTGACTCACTAAGTTCATTCCAAAATAGCAACTCATCAAGGTCGCACAACTCGCCGGCCCTATACGCACACGCGTAGAGCATTGGTACCACGACAAGGCACATAATGGGTCCTTCACCACCATCATCATCATTTGCAGCTACAATATTTCCTCATGATAAAAAAATTCAATACCATGAACAACCTTTGCTTTGATACCACCTGATGTAGACCGAAACTTGATGTGAGGTCCGATCTATTGCTACGGCCCGATCTTTCACGGTACACCGCCGTTAACAGCAGTAGCCTCTCACCCATGCACGTGATCTACACGAAGTAGAGGGTTTGAACCTTGCGGCTCAACACGAGAGAAACAATCTAGATGATGACACCTCACGCACAAAACAATTTCTTTGCAGACATCGCAACAAAGAGGTTTTCTAAAGTTACTTCAAAAACTTGATACGGGTGTCTACCCAAAAAAACACATCCATCTTTTTCATCCAAACATACCTATGTACATGGCCGAAGCCTTCCCTTTTATAGGCGACACTAACCTCTAAGCAAACTGACTAAATAAAAAAATCTAGCCAGACTCTCTCTTTCCTCTATCCAAACTGACTAAAGATTTTTCTAATTAACTATCCGGCCACTTTAAATGCAATGACTAAAAAATAAACTAATGCAACGTAACTAGCTAATATCTGTGTTGTCTCTTATAGCATCGGTGGACCCCAACCAAACTCCATCAAACACATGAAATCCCATGCGTAGCCAAGTCCTAGCAAAACTAACGTGGTCTTTCTACTTCCTTGGTAAAAATAGAAATAGAAAATATTTCTTATCTTCAATCTGTACGCCACAAGTCACCTCAAATTTGATCTCCACAAAATACTTGTTGTGCTCCATCGGTCGTGGTTTACCAAGATATTTGACAGATTTGTCTCATTGATTTTCTGGCGTGGCATGCATGTGAAATCCTGAAATAATTTCCATCTGAACCAGAGCATATTTTTCTACTTGGCCCATGCACTTCTCCTGCAATGCATCATCATGCATGTGTGTAACATGAGTTGGTGCAGTTTCATCGTTGTAGCTGATCTGTAAATACGTTGGAACATATACATCACCAACCGTAACTAACAGAGTTATGGTACCTTGATTCTGAAATGTTGCCGGTATGTTGTCATTGCAGGTACTACTAGGAATATAGCTGGTTGTATCACCACTTTTATCAATACTTCATCCGTATTCACAATATTCAGTTTGCTTTATCATATACTTACTTGTTCTTTGATTGCTTGCAGGAGTAGACCTTCGTGGTCAGGTTCATCGTGCTCTGGCATGGTCAATAACCTCTCGGAGTTAGTTTAGCGATTGCTAAGGCGCAACGTCATTGCACGTTTGTAGTCAGATCGTCAAGGTCATCTCCACCAAATCGATAGTTATGACCTCATTCAAAGATCTGGACCATCGCCCACTATCAATTTTCACTTTCAGACCAAAAGTATCTCAGCCTTTTGGAGTTGTACTATAGCTATCATGATTCATGATTTAGTGGCTTGGTTGGGTAAATGCTAAATTTTCATCCTAAAAACTAATTCTTCCACCTAATAAATAAATAATGAAATTCAATAAGAAATACATTTCATCTCTTAATCTTACATTAGGATCAACAGAGACTGCAGCGGTCACTATGGAAAAGTTTCAAGGGAAGAGGCAAAACAATTGAAATCGAGTCAACCTTATATCAGGCTTTGTCCTTATCAGTAACTGGTTGCATAGTCAGTGTTCTTGTTTTGTAGGACTAAAAATAACAACAAGCAACAAACCAATTTTTCAGTGGCACAAGAGCCAACCACAATTCCATCGATGAGAAGAGGGCACACCACTATTAACCAGAGTACTTGTGAGTGTGGACACTGTTGCTACTTGTGAGATGCGTTGGGATTTCCTCGAAGAGGAGAGGATAATGCAGTATAGTAGAGATACGTATTTCCCTAAGTTAAGAGCCAAGTTTATCACACTACTACATGATGCTGCTAATGCGACACTACGATCAGAGCCCTTTGACGAAATTGTGTGTGATGCATTAATCGCAAACGGGGATGTAAAAAACCCGTCGAAGAAGATGCAAAACATTTGCGATGGCGGAGGCATCAAACACGGTTCAGATTTTAGTTACATGTGCGATGCTGGGCATACGGTTTATCCATATGAACTATTTGCGATTAGACACAACAACAGAAACGGTCAGCCATATCAATGTGTGTGCGATATATGGCATACAGTTCGCTCCGATGAACTGATTGCTATTAGGGAATGCAATCGAAACGGTCAGCTAGATCAAGGTGTGTGTGATATACGGCATATGGTTCACTCAGACGAACTATTTTCAATTAGGGAACACAACAGAAACGGTTCAACTTAACAAGATGTGTGTGATATGCGGTAGACAGTTCACATAGATGAACTGTGTGCGATGACGCAAAAAAAACACAAACAATTCGTGTAAACAAGATGTGTGTGATACGCGGCAAACAGCCCACTCAGATGAACTGTTTGCGATGAGAAAATATAACACACACGGTTACTAGAGTTAATTCGTGTGCGATTCTCTGTGTACTAAAAACTTTGAAAATGCATACTAGTTGCTTGCGATGGCTAGGAGTATCGTACACGATGCATGTGCGAGTACTCGTGTGCGATGATTAGTAACTTACACATACGTTTCCTTATCTTAACACGTGTGTGATAAATAACACTTGGCACCGCATATGGTATTCGGGTTGTGTGTGTGCTCCACTTAGTCTTCCCATGCTCAAGCGAATGCTTCCCGCGCTCCACATGGGTGAATTGTAAATTCCACGCCTCTTCCCTCATCGATTACCCACTACCAGCTAATGGCTTGCTGCATATAACCCAGGCGGCAACGCACTGTCGTGACACTCTGCGCAGATCTAGTCCTCACCCAACTACCATTAGTTATTCCAAGCATGCCAGGCAACGACCAAAGCTTCGACTTCGACCCCTACCTGTATTACATCTTCGGCGAGGAGAACGAGCTGGAGCAGGTCGGGGAGCAAGAGCTTCATCGGCCAGTGCAGGCACCATGGCCCATCGGTAGCGATATCGGCATGACAGTCCTTGGGCGCACAATCGACATATTGTAGAGGAGGTGAGATAAGCAGTTTGCCATCCACCGTGCAAAAGATCCAGAGCTTCTCGGCGGCATGACCGACGACCTACCCGAAGAGCCGCCGTCACCAGTGCTCATCGAGAGCTTGATGCCCCGCAAGGAATGGGCAGAGGACCTCTGCGATTCAGTCAAGACACAGGCAGCCTGCGACTTCATCATTGCCCGCGGCGGCCGTGTCAACCTAGATCCCGACGATGTGGTGGCCATGCTCGAGCGTATCCTTGGCGGAGTTGACGTCCCCGATGAACTAGAACATCGCCAACGTGATATCTTGAGGATGCAGGTGATGGACAGGATTTGCTACCAGGCCAGAGACATGGAAGTGGAGCGGTTCCGCGGAGATATCATGCGCGCGATTGCACGTTGTCAAGCTCTTCTGGAAGAGGCCCAGTAGCCCCAAGAGCCTCCCAGCACCAGCAGATCCGTAGGCGGAGGCGGGTCGAGACACTTGGAATGAACGGCCGCAAGGGTGCTATGCTAATCATGGAGTCCGAGAAGACCGTCGTCGGAAGGCCGCCAACTTAGCCTTTTAGCCTATATTTTTTTATAATTGTATGCATATGTAGGTCGTGAGTGTTTTGGGCGTTGCCGCATGTGGCATTTTAAATTATCCTGAATATGTAAGACAATTATTAACCATTGCCATTGTAAATTTGCCTCAACGGCGAGCAGAGGCGCGCAGGAATGCCAGAGCGAAGCGCGCCGTGGCCGCCTCAACGGCGAGCAACCACGTGGTCAACCTTCTGGCACCCCGTGGGAGGCGCGACGGTGCATCCATCGGACACAATGGTGATATCTTGATCATGTGTGATAGTGGGCAGACACGTACACGTACATCTGAGAACGCGGGCCCACGTTTCGGGCTTCCGATGCATGGCATACAGTTGATCCAAAAAACTGTTTGCGATGAGCCCAGAACCATCAATAAATTTTGACCTTGTTTCTTGTCATGTTGCAGATTACAACGCAATAAGTAATTGCAAATCTGTTCACACCGATCAAACTAATATGTGTTCACACTTAGCACCAGGCTATAAAAACTACCCACTCGAAAATTACTTCACAGTTCCTCTCCTCATCACCCACAAAACTGGTCTTTCCTGTCAAGTCGTTCCGCCATGACTGGTAGGAGGAGTTTTGGGTGGAAATATAACCAGGCAGCAAAGACCAAGGCCGCGAAAGCAATAGAGAGGTCCCGTCGCGAAGCGGCAGGCACGGCAGAGATGTCTCGACGCGTCGCAGAGCCCTCGAACGAGCTCTCACGGGCACGCAAGGGCTCTCACAAGCGCACTCGCCGCGTCAGCGATCGCGACGAGCTGGCGTTGCTGAAGTCCTTGTCGACGATGAGAACATTCTCGCTGGCCTCATTAAGCAGCAGGAGTTGGTCGACGGCTTGATGAAGCTACCCGAGATCAGCGAAGCCTAAGGCATAGCCTAGTGGTGGGAAGGGGCTGATGCCTTCCCACCCACCCAGGTTCAAGGCATGGTACTTGCAATTTGGGTTTGTTGCACCAATTATACTGTAGGGGGTTCCCTTACAGTCTTCATGTCAAAAAAAGACAAGGCGACCGGCCTCGTCGAGCAACTCATTGGTGACAATGCGAAGCTCCTCAAGGTGCTCGCTGAGAAGGAGGAGGAGGCCGTCGGCTGGAAGATGCTGCATGAGCAGAGCAGTGCCACGGGGATGACACGGACAGCGGTCGTCGAGGAACTCATGGGTGACTTGAGGAAGCTCCGGATCAAGCGCGTGCAGGAGGTGGAGGAATCCGTGGCTGCTTTCAAGCAAAGTCGTGAGGAATTGAAGAAGGAGCCGGAGGACGTCGTCACTTGGCGATCCATCAATGATTAGAGATAGTAGTGACCCAGATCATTGTCTGTGATTTCCTTCTTCTCTTGCCCCCGTGTCTTCCGGGCTTTGCCGCGTGTGGCATTTTAAATTATTCGGAATATGTAAGATAGTTATTATCCATGCCATTGTAAATTTATTGTTGTATTATCCGTTGCCATTTTATTTGTCGTCTTATTATCAGTTTCCCTATGTGGCATTTTAAATTAGGACGCAATACGAGTTGAAAACACGAACAAAGCAAATGCTAACATTGAGCGGGGCCATGGGATCACAAGCAAACACTCTCCATCCAGGTGTTGTAATTAACCATGTGTTAAATAGCGGCTCGACCGCCATTAATGGAGAAGTTGTGAATGAGGCAGGCGGCTGTCGATGGAGGTCAAAGAGTTCGCTTCCCGGTGAGCATGGGCGGCATTGCTGCTCGCATGTGTCCCGTCAAGCCTGCGAGGTGGACAGGATGCACGCGTCCCGTCGAGCCTGCATGGCGGACTTCTCGCGCTCATCCCGTCTAATCAAACAGCTGCACGCACGCCACCGAGTATGGTTAAATTTTGGCGGAGGTAGTACTATCCCATAAGAAAAGAGGGACGCGTGGCCGCACTTAAATGGTTATGGGAACACACGGTTCATATAATACAACCGTTTGCGACATTAACGTGTTAGTTATTTGTTTCAAAAGGACTTCGTTGGCTATTAATGTGTGCGCCTTCACTACAGGAAACAGCTATTTTGCCGTCTGCCACGGCAGACGGCAAAGGCCTTTGCCGTCAGCCGCGGACGGCAAAAGGCTCCGGCAAAGTAGGCTACGGTAAACAGGTCCTTTGCCATCTGCTTTTTATGGCGGACGGCAAAGAGTCCTTTGCCTACAGCAGCGGACGACAAAGAGGGCGGACGGCAAAAATACTGGATGTCCGCCAGCGTTAGTCCGTTAGGCGGCTAACGGCGGCCTTTGCCGTCCACCAGCGGACGGAAAATTTGAGCGCCTCTTTGCCGTCCGCCAGTTGACGTCATCAATGCGTCAGCGCCCGCTGTTTTTTGCCGTCTGCCACGGCGGACGGCAAAGGCAAAGTCTTTGCTGTCAGCTTAGCTTTGCCGTCTGCCACGGTAGGCAAATTTGCCAAATGGTCCATCTCTCAGGAAGCACAGGTGGGCACCACGTGCCCCCTTTGCCGTCTACCACCGATGGCAAAGGTGTCTTTGCCGTCCGCGGCAGACGGCAAAGAGCCTGCACTGCCTCTTTTTATTCTGTTTTTCTTATATCCAACAATTATCACAGCAAATATATCATAGGAGCCAGCACATATATATCCAACATAATAAATATCCAGCACATATATATCCATACATACATAGTAGGTTGCACATAGTTCCATCGATCCATACATATTACAATATGCAAAGTTTCATCATAGCAATCTAGTTTCATCATAGCAAGCGAGCAGAATACAAGAAGTGCATCAAAGGAAAAAACAAGCAATCCATCATAGAAAGCTGGCTTCCGTGAAGTGAACGAAACCTGCAAAATGACAAATAAGAAAGTTAGAAAAAGAAGACTAGAAGAAGAATTAGACTAGAAGAAAAAGAATAGAAGAAGAAGAAGACTAGAAGAAGAAGTATATGCCATTTATTAGCTAACTTAGGTGAACTGGATCATTTATGAGCTAAATTAGTTGAAATGGATCGTTTATGAGCTAACTTAGGTGAAATGGATCGTTTATTAGCTAACCTAGGTGAAATGGATCGTTTATGAGCTATCTTAGGTGAAATGGATTGTTTATGAGCTAAGTTAGGTGAAATGGATCGTTTATGAGCTAACCTAGGTGAAATGGATCGTTTATGAGCTAACCTAGGTGAAATGGGTCGTTTATGAGCTAACCTAGGTGAAATGGGCCGTTTATGAGTTAACCTAGGTGAAATGGGTCATTTATGAGCTAAGTTAGGTGAAATGGATCGTTTATGAGCTAACCTAGGTGAAATGGATCGTTTATGAGCTAACCTAGGTGAAATGGGTCGTTTATGAGCTAACCTAGGTGAAATGGGTCGTTTATGAGTTAACCTAGGTGAAATGGGTCGTTTATGAGCTAATTATGCAATTTTTGACAAAATGGTTGGTTTATCAGGTCAGTAAGCTTATTAAGTCATTTTGGAGGAAAAGAAGCTAACTCTAGGTCATTATGGTAAGCATATTGGAGGAAATAAAGCTAAGTCTAGGTCTTTATGCATTTGTTAAGCAAAACACTAGAGAAACTTACCGTGATCAGGGAAGTGTAGGAGCGGGGTGGCTAGTGCCGCTACCTGGAGAAGGATCGTGCGATGCGTTTCTGGGGTTAAGCTGCACCAAAGATCATTTCCAATGTCTCGTTAGCATTACGACACTCAAATGTTAAGACTAGCAAGTAATGTCCATTCAAATTAAACTCACCGTGTCCCAGGAGCAATCACTGGCATCGGCGGAGTGGGCTGACCGGACTTCTCGCACACAGACTGCACATTTGGTTTTCAGAACAGAGTCATACTAGTTAGTAATGAGACTCAAATGTTAAGACTAGCAAGTAATCTGCAGAAGAAACTTACCACAAGGAGCTCGTACATGGCCCTTGCCTGCATGTCATTCCGTGCCCTCTCCTCCTCCATCATCTTTCTCGTCCTCTCCTCCATCTCCCGCTGCCTCTCCGCCGCCTCCGCCAGAAGTTTCTCCGTTCTATCTCTCTCAGTCTGTATAGCAGCCTGCAACACCACTCACATGACCATTTGTAATCATTGATGGAAGCGCACACAATGTAATGGAGAAAGATAACTGAGTACGTATCACTAACCTTGATGGCGAGTTGCACTGGCCGTTCACGAGGCCTTATCTCAGGAGCGGAGCTCGACTGGCGCGCCTTGATCTCCGGGAGAGTGCTAGGACAACGGATATGTCCATCTCCAATGGCTATGGAGCCATGGGACCTCCCGCCACCAGATATCATCACCAGCTCTGGATCAATGGGACCCTGGCCAACAACTGTATTGGGCTGCCGTCATACCAAACACACTGAACCCATCCGTGCTTATGCCGACTCGAGGATGCCTCGGATCTGCCGCTTTGTCACCATGTAATTCATCAAACTTTTTCCACGCAACACCATCCGATGTGTGTACAATCATCAGATTCCCATCTGCATCTAGTTCGGTTCTTTTGCCCGTTTTGTGCCATGTCATCTGTCTGGCCGTCTCTTCAACCATGAAAAGACGTTGAAGTCTTGGTACGATTGGCATATACCGAAGAACACTAACGGGGATTTTGGTCTGTGTCTTCTCACCCATACCGTTGTCTACCACAACATACCTGGAAGACTTGCAAATGGGACAATAGTTCAAGTCCGCATAGTCAAGCCTAAACAAGACACATCCTTTCTCACAGGCATGTATCTTATCATAGGGCATCTTCAGTGCACGGAGGATTTTGTCCGACTGGTACAGGTTTGCAGGCATTACATGGCCTTTGGGTAGAAAGCGTCCAAATACTATCATCATTGCATCGTAGCATTCTCTGCCCAAGTTGAACTGAGCCTTCAGAGCCATTACTTGTGAGATGGCATCCAACTGACAAAGCTCAGTGTGCTCATGGAGCGGACGTTTTGAAGACTCCAACATTTCATTGAAGGCCTTTGCAGATTCCTCCATCTCCTCGTCCGAATCCCGAGCATCATCAAAGTCT
The DNA here is from genome assembly GCF_002575655.3 of Aegilops tauschii subsp. strangulata. NCBI lineage: Eukaryota > Viridiplantae > Streptophyta > Magnoliopsida > Poales > Poaceae > Aegilops > Aegilops tauschii. The sequence continues at coordinate 319,285,228 of NC_053041.3, forward strand.
TGCACCATGTTTTCCATCCCGGTACCATGCTCGTCGGTGCGACGACGATCCACCTCAGCTCGGTCACGTTGGGCAGACTCACCATGAAATGTCCACACCGTATAATCGGGCGTAAAACCACTCTTCTGCAGGTGTTTGCCCATTTCAGCCTCTGTCCTCTTTTCCCAATTGCCGCACCGTAAACAGGGGCACCAGGTTTTCCTCTGGCCATTTGCAAATGCGGCTCGCACAAACCCCTTGGTTTTTGTGAACCATTCAGTGCTCCATTTGTTCTGACCAGTGTGACCGGTGTACATCCACGCACGATCACTCATCTTGACTTTCAGAGCTACTAGACACACAACAAATATATATATATATATATATATATATATATATATATAATTCACCATGTATATATTCATCAGTTGATCTACTTTGTCAATTTTATTACGTCCATGCAACCTACACTCTAATAGGTAATGATAGGTCCTAATCCCACCCGAGTATGTTTAGATTGGGTTCATTTTCCCATGCTATGCTCCGGATCCTACGCAAAATTTCGGCAGCACCTCCCCGCTGTTCTCCTGATACACGTCTCTGCAATAAACAGAGAGGATGTGTACCCGGAGAACAACAGGGGAGGCACTGACGAAATTTATGCGTCGGATCCGGAGCAAAGCATATGGGAAAACGAACCCAATCTAAACATACTCGGGCTGTTCATGGATAGCTTGGACAATTCGAAAGAATCAAGGTTATAAATATGCAAATGCATGCATATTTATAACTATGACGCTTTCGAACGGGAGACACATATTGGTTACGCATACTGATGATTCAAGACACATATATAGCTAGCTATCAAGTTTCATCGGAATAGATCAAATAATTAATGGGGGAGGAGGACATGTCATTTGTGCTCACCCACGAACGAAGGGGCAGAGCTCGTCAAACGCACGGCGAGGTCGTCGAACACCAAACCTCGCAGCGATGAAACAACTGCACATTTAAAACTACCCGATCAACACAATTATATATGATGTTTTTCATAACAAAATCGAAAAATATATGACCTAACTAATAATTCACAAATATATGACCCCGTCGGCCTCTGGAAGGCCAAAGAACACCTTTTCGGGAGGTGTCGGGGGTCGGGGTGTCGTGTCGGTGTCGGGGTGCCGTGTCGGGGTCGGGGTCTCGGGGTCGGGGTGTCGGTCGGGGTGCCGGGTCGGGGTCGGGGTGCCGTGTCGGTGTCGGGGTCAGGGTGTCGGGTCAGGCTCGGGGTCGGGGTGTCGGGGTCGGGGTCGGGGTCGGGGTCTCGGGGTCGGGTTGTCGGGGGTGTCGTGTCGGGGGTCGGGGTGTCGTGTCGGGGTCGGGGTGCTGTTTCGGGGTCGGGGGGTCGGGGTGTCGTGTCGGGGTCAGGGGGTTAGGGGGTCGGGTGTCGGGGTGGAGTCGGGGTCGGGTGTCGGGGTGTGGTGTCGGGGTTGGGGGGTCAGGGGGTCAGGGGGTCTTCTCATTCTTCTACTACTTCTACTTCTTCTCATTCTTCTACTTCTCATCCCCCGTCTTCTACTTCTTTTCTTCTTCTTCTTCTTCTTCTTCTTCTTCTTCTTTCTCCTCCTCCTCCTCCTCCTCCTCCTCCTCTTCTTCTCCTTGTTCTTCTTCTTCTTCTTCTTCCCCCTTCTACTTATTCTACTTTTCGTCTTCTTTTTTCATCTTTTTTCACTTCCTTTAATTATGACTATTTAACTAAAACCTAACACTAGTCTAATATAATCCAATCTAATTAATCCAATCTAGCTAACTATATAACCTAAACCTAAACTAAAAACCTAAACTAATTAAAACTAAACTATTTAAACTAATTAAACCTAAACTAATTAAACTAAATAACCTAAACTAATTAATTCTAAACTGAAAAAACTGAAACTAAAAAACCTTATCTAAACAGAAAAGAAAAACAAAAAAACAGAAGAAAAAAATAGGACACAGGGGGGCGGCAGGGGCTCACCGTGGGGGCCGGCGACGGGTCGGGGAGGGGGCGGCGACGGGGCGGCAGCAAGGCGGCGCAACGATGGGGAGGGGAGGGGCAGCGATGGGCGGCGCTCCTCGGGGGGCGGTCGACCCGCGGCTGCAGCGGCAGCGGCGGTTGGTCGGGCGTCGGGGGCGGGGACGGGCGCGGCGGTACGGGGCTTGGACGGCCGCGGCGCGGCTGGCCGACATGGAAGGAGCGGCGGGGCCGCGATGGAGGTTGGGGAGGGGTGCGGGGCGGCGGGGAGGCCGGCTACGCCGGACGGGGTCGGCGGCGGCGGCACGGGCTGGTGTGGGCGGGGCGATGTGGAAGAGGCGGCGAGGGTGCGGTGGAGGTCCAGGCGGCGAGGGTGCGGTGGAGGTCGGGCCGGGGCGGCGGGGGGCGGGGCGGGGCGGGCGGCGGCGGCGGCTGCGGGGTGGGAGGAGAGAACGGCGAGGAGAGAAGAAGTGAGTAACGGGCGGGGGGGTACGGGCCGTTAGGTAGTGCCCTCTTTGCCGTCCGCCTATCTTTGCCGTCCACCCTTTTTGCCTCTTTGCCGTCTGCTGGCAGACGGCAAAGAGGTGGGCCGTTAGGTTTTTTCTAAACGGGCAGGGGGTGGGGGCCACCTCACTCTTTGCCGTGGACGGCAAAGATTCTTTGCCGTCTGGTGGCTGACGGCAAAGAGCTCGCAGATGGCAAAGAGCTTCTTTGCCGTCTGCCGTTTCTTTGCCGTCTGCTTTTGGGTAGCTGATGGCAAAGAGCTTCTTTGCCGTCAGCTAGCAGACGGCAAAGAGCCGGCAGATGGCAAATTAGCTGATTCCAGTAGTGCTTGTCTCAAACTGGACGATTTTTTTACCACGGCATATATGTGCCATGTCATGAAACTAGGCCAAGTTTCATGTTTTTTGGGTGACTTTTTGATTTACTAGGATTTAAAAATCGAGATTCTCAATGTTTCAGGATGATGAGCAGTTTGTAATTCATTCACATTCCTTCTATTTGACCTTAAAATGCCCAATGACACATGTACAATTTCCTACCCATTTTGCTTCACTGGAGCATGTGCTTGTAGTTTAAATTTTAATTATGGACTACATTAAATGCCTAAAAAACTTAATTAATATATAAAATGGCCAATTGAACCCTGAACAGTTTCAAATTTCAGCACGACACTCATGTTATTCTATGTTGCCTGTAGAAAACAAAGTTCAAGGCGAGAAGAGGCAGCGATTATCATTTATCCCACAAGAGGGGCATGTTTCCCTACCAGAATCACGAGGGTTGCGAGAAGTTTCGGTTTGTAGGAGGCTTGTAATATAACTTGGCCCAAATTGGAAAATTATTTTACCACGACACATATGTGCCATGTAGTGACGCCATGCCAAGTTTCATGATTTCCTGGTGAGTTTTGGATTTATAGAGATTTAAAAACCGAGATTCGCAATGTTTGTGGTCAAGCCAGGGCGCCATGATGGTGGAATTCATTCCCATTTCTTCCATGGGACCTAAACATGCAACCCAAGGACACATGTACGTTTTTTCTAGCCATTTTGGTGCAGTGGAGCATGTATTTGTAGTTCGGATTTGAATTATGGACATTAAATGCCTAGAAAACTCAATTAATGAATAAAAAAGGTCAAATGAATCCTGAATAATTTCAATGTTCAGCGCGAATCTCCCGTTGTTTCATGGTGCGTGTAGAAGAAAATACATGGCTAGAAGACGGAGCGATTATTGTTTCGCCCACAAGGGGACACGTTTCCCTATCAAAACCACGAGGGTTCTTGTGACAGGCTCCGGTTTGTAAGAGGTTGGTGATAAAGCTTGGCCCAAATTGGACATTGTTTTTACCACGACATATATGTGCCATGATGTGACACCATGCCAATTTTCATGACTTTCTTGTGAGTTTTGGATTTATGGGGAGTTAAAAACCAAGATTCCAAATGTTTGAGGACGAGCCAGGACGCCCGTACAATTGTAATTCATTCCCATTCCTGGCATGGGACCTAAACATGCACCCAAGGACACATGTATAATTTTTCTAGCCATTTTCGGTGAACTGGAGCATGTATTTGTAGTTCAGATTTGAATTATGGACATTAAATGCCTAGGAAACTCAATTAGTGTATAAAAAGGCCAAACGAACCCTGAATAAGTTTAAATTTCAGCACGGATATCCTCTCGTTCCATCTTGCACATAGAAGAAAGTACAAGGCGAAAAGAGGCAGTGATTATCGTTTCGCCCAAAAGGGGGACACATTTCCCTATCGAAACCACAAGGCTTCTTTGAGAGAAGCTCCAGTTTGTAAGAGGCTTGTAATAAAACTTGCGCCAAAATTGATAAAAAATTCCTCGACATATATGTGCCATGTCGTGAAACCATGCCAAGTTTGACATTTCGGGTGAGTTTTGGATTTAAGGGGATGTAGAAACCGAGATTCTTCTCACGAAATGTTTTCAAATAGCACATGGTTCACTCATGAAAGTCGTGTGCCTACCAAACTGTGGCCGTTGTGTCGGCGGAGACGACACCAACGGGATCACGTGGATCCCTTCTACGGTTTGGCGGGAAACAGGGGTAGTGCAAAGAGCGGATCTAATGATCAACATGACAGATTTTTACCCAGGTTCGGGCCGGTGAGAAGCGTAAAACCATAGTCCTGCTTGAGTGTATATTCTGTGTTCTTGAGCTTCGGCTAGCTGCTACACATGCAAGCTAGGCCGAGAGGTTCAAAAGTTCGAATGCTCCTCCAGTATGCCTTGGGCCTCCTTTTATATGTCCAAGGGGTTGCCACAGTGGCACACATGACGTGTAAAGTAGCTACAATGTCTATGTTTGTCATCGGCGTCTTAGGACAAATGCATTAAATGCGCTGCTTACATGCCCTTCATCTTTATCGGGGACAAGCATAGAACCCGTCCCGTCCATCGCTGCCCCGCTCCGTCTCGACACACGTCCATGCCGTCGAGGCAAGCAGTGCCAAGTTGGCTGGCAGGATCTTCACGAAGATCTGCATGCCACCATGCACGTGTTTGCCAGGCTGGCAGGCTGGCCACTGTGTTGGAGTGGTGACGGGTGGTGGAGTCTTGCCGCGGTCGTGCCGATGTCCCTGGCAAGGGTCTTGCCGGGGCCTCGCGGACGTCCTCGACAAGGATCTTGCCAGGAACTTTGTCTTCTGGCCTTCACAAAGATCTGCATGCCACTACGCGCGCGCCGCTGGCTCTTGGCCTTAACATTGTCGATGGTGTCAGAGCTCTCAACCACAAGGGTGGTGCTCTTGTTAGTGTTGTGTAAGTCATCCCGGCAAGGATATTTCCGGGGTCTCGCAAGGCATCCCGGCCAGGATCTTTCCGGGGGCCCAGCTCGTCCTTTGTTCTCTGGTCTCTGGCTTGGCCGCTTCTCTAGTTATCTTATTTTTATCCTTGATCGCCCTCTTCAAGCCTTCCGCGGGTGTGGCTACGACTGCCCATGGACAAGTATGGGGTGCTAAAGGGCCCAAACTTTAGTACACCTACAGGACCCCCAGGCCTAGGCCACACACGAGTGCGAAGCATCGTTGGGCCAGGCCCAAACAGTGGGCGGGCACGCGTGGCAGGGGATAACTGCTATAATCTTCTCGTTTGATGCAATTCCCCATGATCTGTATTGAGTGCACGGCGTGGGGGTCGTGCGTGGGACGGTTGCAGCACGCCTGTGCCTGCGCCAATGCCTTCACATCGAACAGTAAAGAGGCAGCCCCGTGCCTTCCCCATAAAAAGAGGAATCCGCAGGGGCACTGCTCATTTACCCCTTTTGCCCATTCCAATCTAGGAAACCGCCGTCTCCTTCTTCTTCCTTGAGCCCAACCCAGAGCTTTCTCCTCCGCCCATTGCCGCCGTGCCCTCACCACTTTCGGTCCCCCGCCCCCCGTCGGCTGCCATGGCGCCCAAAAACAAGGGCAAGGGAGCACTCAAGGCGAGCGAGGGGGGAGAGGTGCCGGAGAGCGAGCTGGTGAAGATGCAGAGGGAGCGCATCATCTTCGCCCTGGGCTCGATGCGCGTGCGCTCAAGGATCGGTACCAGTTTATGTGGGGGAGGGAGACAATGGGGCATCCCGCCACCCGCATCATCCCTGGTCCCAACGCCGAGTTGGGTCTAGATAAATTCCCCTTCTTTGTCGATTATCTCTACTGCGGGCTCTGCCCCCCTATTCTCAAATTTCTTCATCGACATCATGTATACCTTCGGCTTCCATCTTTTGGATTTCATGCCGAACGCCGTGGCGTGTATGGATATCTTTGCCCACCTCAGTGAGAATTTCGCCCGGGTGGTTTCCAACACGGCGCTCTTCCGCCACTATTTCGTCCCCCGCAGCCAGCCAGGAGGGGCGCTGTCCGGCTATGTCACCTGGATCCCGAGGGATTTGTGCAAGGAGACGTATCCAAACGGGACCCAGAAGGAGAAGTGGGACGAATGGCGGCACACATGGTGCTGGAATGTGGAGAAGGAGCCGCATCCATTTTGCACCCCCCGCGACAAGCGCAAGTGGTCCGTCGCAGCAACCGAGGCAACCTCGAACCTCAGGACAAGATGCTCACAGTGGCCACCACCAGAATCCACCGCCTCAAGACCGCCGGGCTCACTCTGGAGATGATCGGGGCCAATTTCCTCCCGCTGTATCGCCCCCCTACATAACAAAGGGAGGCCGGCTTGGGATTTCCGGAACAGGCAGATATTATGAGGTTGCGCCCCGGCCTGAATCGCAACTTTACAGTGATGCAACACGCGTCCCTCTGCTCAAAGCTGTTCCAACTTAAGGTCGACAAGACTGGCAAGGCCGAAAAAGCCGGCAAGGCTGAGAAGGCCGACAAGCCGTTAAAGTTGCCGGTGGTCGTGGCCCCCCTCTGCCACAATTCCGCCCAGTCCTCCATCATCGCCATGATGCCAGAGTTCAACGCTCACGGCCTTGACCAGAGCTGGGTTGTGCTAGATGAGGTGCGGGTGCAAGAGTTCTTCGACAGCTTGTCGGAGCGGCCTGTCCGTGAGGAAACACAACTTGTCTGCGACACAACCGACGAAGAGGTGGCGTACGTCGCCAGCAGGGCAGAAGAGGCAGCTCTTGCCGCGGCGGCCGGCAGGGTCGGTTTTCGGAAAGCGAGGAAGGGGCTGAAGAAGAGTTTGCTGAGCAGGCGGAGCCCACTGGGAGCACAGCGGCGCCGCCACCGGGGGCCCTTCTACCGAGGAGGCGGCCGACGACACGGACGAAGAGGAGCTGCCCGAGGAGCCCCCAGTCCAGGGGAGGAGGAAGCGCGTCCTCCGACAGTCTGGCTCCAACGAGCCGGTGCGGCGAGCCTCCTCGTCCGAAGAGGTCCCCGTCAAGAGGGCGGCCGGCAAGGCCGCACAGCGTCAAGAGGCCCAGGCGCAACCCATGTGCTATACGAGGCGCACGGCCGCGGTAGCAAAGGAAGCAGCGGCCTCCGCCACGGCCAAGCGGCCGAGGCCTCCATCTCCACCCCTCCGCACGGACACTATACCGGAGGCCGACCACGACCTCTCTTCCATGAGCCCGAACAGGAGGGGGCCAGAGGAAGAGGATGAACAAGGGGATGAGTAAGTGCTCCACCACCTTCTCTATTTCCTAAATCTCTGGTTTGCTCATCTTGCATGACTTGATCTCGTCTTGGCTTGCCTCTGTAGGGACATGGAGACATTGGCATAGAGGATGGCGAAGAGGGCCAAGACCTCGACGGGCGACGAGCCCCCGACAAGCACCTCAAGCGCGCCGGAGGTGATCACGATCAGCCCGGGCCCCAGTCCACGACGAAGCCCCCGCTCAGCCCCCGGCGTGAGTTCATTACCCACTTTCCGCTCGCGAGCGTTGGGGTGTGTCGCTTCACTGTTAATCTTGCCGGGTTTGCAGGGGAAGAGCGTCAACAGGAGGGGCCGCCAAGGGCCGCCCCCAACACGACTCCTCCATCAACCACCACACCACCTATGGAGGGGTCCCCAACAAGAGCTTCCACCGGCGAGCCCACGCCGCCAAGGGAGAGATTCCCGGCAAGGTCCCCCCTCGACGAGCCCACGTGTGCGGAGGGAGAGCCGGCAAGCACAGGTGCTCGTGGCTCCATCCCGGCAACGAGTGTTGTCAGGGAGGGAACCACTCCTCCCCAACTCGTCGTAGGTAGGCCGCCCTGCTCCTGGTCTTGACCAGTTTTCTAGTGCAATCTTTCTCTTTTTGCTTCGAGCTTCGATCTTGGGTTCATCTTTTTCTCCTCCTTGGTTTTCAGATCTTTACTCGGTGGGTCAGATGCATGTCGACGCCACCATCGAGGAGACAGCCAAGGATGTTGCCGCCGAGGCTGATAGGGTTGCTGCCGACAAGGCCACCAAGGAAGCACATGATGAGGCCGCCAAGGGGTCTACCGGGGAGGCCAGCGAGGAGACCGGCGACCGAACTGACGACATCCCGGCCTCAGGAGCGCCTAGCACTACATCGGTCCCGGAGTCCTCAGCTGCCGGGGAGACGGGGGTCGACGACCAACCGTCCACCTCCAAAGCCCCCACCTCGAGCAGATACCTGAGGGTCGGCGAGGATTTGTTTGTCAGCATACCGGGACGGCAAGCACCGGAGCGCCTGCCGAGGGGGAGGTCTTTGACGAAGAGGTCATCACCGTCGCTGGACTCTAGGTTGTTGATGAGCTAAGCGCCAGCAGCAGCGGCTCCAAGGAGGACCAGCTTCTCCAAGCCATGAGCAGCAATTTTCAGAAGCTTCAGGCGCTTCACCGTGGCCGCAAAGAGAAGCTGGACTCCAGGATGGCAGCTATTGACGCGGCAGAGGCGGGCTTCCAGGAGCGCGTCGGGCAGACGCAAACCTGGTTCACCGAGGCCCGACAGGAGCTGAAGGCCAGCTAGCAGCAGCTGAGCACGCGTTGGACCGAGCTCCTCCATAAGCAGTCCGACTTTGAGAAGGCTCGGGAGGTGGCCGCCGCGCAGGCCGCCAAGGACGACGCCGAACTGAGGGAGCGCCGCGTCCTGCTCGATGCTCAAGAAGACGACCTTGCCGCTCGCGAGGAGGCGCTTGCTGCCAAGCACCGCGGCAAGGATGATGAAATTGAGAAGCTTGTCGTGCAGCGGACCCAGGAGCTGGAGCAAAAGCACAAGGATGCACTCGACGCTCTGGTCTTGGACCACGCCGGCAAGTTGAACGAGGCCGTCGATGCCGCTGAAGCCACAGAGGCCGCCAAGAATGAGCTGGCTGACAAGGTGGAGAAGCTGGAGGCGGAGCTGGAGAAGCATAGCAAGGAGGTTGCGACGCTCAAGAGCGACAGGGACAAGACTGTCCACACCTGGCAAGCTTGCAGGTCACTATATCTGGTAAGAACAAGCTGCTCTCCGAAGCCAATGACTCCATTGCCGATCTGAAGCTGAAGCTAACCACCCTGGAGGAGACCCTTGAGGGCAGCAGGGCTCGCAAGAAGACCCTGACCAATAACCTCCAGGATGAGAAGCTACTGCTCAAGAGTGTTTCCGCCGAGCACAACGACATCATGAGTGGTGTGGGGATCTTGACCATGCGCCTCGTCGACGTCTCGGAGAGGCTCACCATGCAGCTATCCACAATGGGCCTGCCGAGCATCAGGTTCTCTCACGATGATAGGATAACTGAGAGCGCCCGGGTGACCATGTTCTTCGAGGCCGACCTTGACGCCTTGAAGCTACTCCACGACGGCCGAGCGACCCACCTGGCCAACGAGTCCCGGAAACTTTGTCGGGGCGCTCTCCTCAAGGTGCTCACCAGAGTGGCATACAGGAACCCCGGCATCGACGTCAGCCAAGACAGCTTGCCGGCAGATGCGGACCGCAGGGCGCTTGAAGAGCTTGTTGCGCCTGTTGTCAGCCTGGTTGACCAAGTCAAGAGGGTGGAAGGCCAGCACCGGGACTAGGCGCTTCGCTTACTCTTGCCGCCATGGATCCGTACCCAAAACAATCCCACTTATGTTAGAACTGCGGCAACTATTAATGTAATATAACTTGCTATGTTTCGGATTGAATGCACACTATCTTCCTCGTACGATTCCTCTTTGTATGGTACACACCCTACACGTTACTGGGAAAGGCTTGCATGTGCGCGCACGCTAGCCGCGAGCGCTTTGAGGACGGATCCTTAGCAGCCTGCTGGGGGTGCCACTGCTGGCAAGGCACCTTGCCGTTTTTAGTGCAGCCACTTGAGCATTGAGCAGACTCAAAACGTAGCAAGGGCGCAACCAATCCCGACAAGGTTCCTTCGCGTGCAGGTTTTCCTATACAAGAACCGAGACCGTTTGAGGAAAATAATTTGATATTAAAAGAAAATTTGCTCAAAGTCTTGTGACTTAACTTTTTGCTGTTGTATTCTTTTTCGCAAGACGCCACTTCGAGCGTCGCCTGTTGGCGTCCACATTCTCTATCCCACCCAGAAACTTGTATGCGAGGGAACCTTCTGTCCTTTGAGAAAAAGAAAGAAGAGAAAATAGGAACATGGAGCCTTGGCAGCTCATTAGTGCTTGCTGGCCCTACGCATCTCGAGAATAATGCTGAGGGCTCTTCCTGCTGCAGCTCCCGGGGTCACCAACGTCGCGGCGCTGCTCGTCGCGCACGACCTGGGAGGACCGCAACGTGGGCGCCGACAGAGAGGGGGGCTTGGAGATCGCCGCGCCGCCGGTAGCCAGCACGGCTCCGCCCTTGGAGTGGCACGGGCGGACCGGTTCCAGACGAACCGATCGCCATGATCCCTTTCTTGGGAGCCATGGTGATCGAGGAAACGACGTGCTAACCGCTAGATCGGGTTTGCAGAACTCTTCCCCCCTACCTGGCGAACCAAAGATGTCGGCAGAAACGACACCTACGGGATCATGTGGATACCTTCTACGGTTTTGCAGGGAAGAGGGGTAGTGCAAAGAGCAGATCTAATGATCAACACGACGGATTATTACCCAGGTTTGTGCTACTAAGAAGCGTAAAACCCTTGTCCTGCTTGAGTGTATATTCTGTGTTCTTGAGCTTCGGCTAGCTGCTACGCATGCAAGCTGGGCCGAGAGGTTCAAAAGTCCGAATCCTCCTCCAGTATGCCTTGGGCCTCCTTTTATATCTCCAAGGGGTTGCCACAGTGGCACACAGGAGGTGTAAAGTAGCTACAGTGTCTATGTTTATCATCGGGATCTTAGGACAAACGCATTAAATGTGCTGCTTACGTGCCCTTCTGCTTTATCGGGGATGCGAATAGAACAAGTCCCATCCGTCGCTGCCCCGCTCTGTCTCGACACGCGTCCATGCCGTAGAGGCATGCAGTGCCAAGTTGGCTGGCCAGCTACTGCGCTGGAGAGGTGGCAGGATCTTCACGAAGATCTGCATGCCACCACGCAGGTGTTTGCCAGGCTGGCAGGCCGGCCACTCTGCTAGAGTGGTGACGGGGTGGTGGAGTCTTGCCGCGGTCTTGCCGATGTCCCCGGCAAGGGTCTTGCCGGGCCCTCGCGGACGTCCTCGACAAGGATCTTGCCAGGAACTTTGTCTTCCGGCTTTCACAAAGATCTGCACGCCACTACGCGCGCGCCCCTGGCTCTTGGCCTTAACGTTGTCGATGGTGTTAGAGCTCTCAACCACAAGGGTGGTGCTCTTGTAGTGCTCTATAAGTCGTCCCGGCAAGGATCTTGTCGGGGTCTCGCAAGCCGTCCCGGCAAGGATCTTGCCGGGGGGCCAGCTCGTCCTCTGTTCTCTGGTCTCTGGCTTGGCCGCTTCTCTAGTGATCTTGTTTTTATCCTTGACCGCCCTCTACAGGCCTCGCCGCGGGTGTGGCTATGACGGCCCGTGCACAAGTATGGGGTGCTAAAGGGCCCAAACTTTAGTACACCAACACGTTGCCCCCCTCCCCCTGCTGTGCGTGCGATCTGAGTCGTGCGTTCTGATTGGCCAGAACCCAAACCCCGCGGATCATACGTCTGCACCGTTGGATGCTCCCAGATCGAACGGCAATCCTCATCCCATTCGACATCACATGCAGTATATGGGTAAGCACTGTGCACATGCGTCGTGCTAGCTCACGCTTCCTTCTCTACTAAGTTTTCTATATTAATGTTGTTATATATCCAAACATGCTACCATTTCCCGCCACTCCTCTCATCGGTTTCCCACCTCTTCTCCCATTGTTTTCCCGCTACAAGTGTCAGTGCTCATTGAAGGCTAGGAAGCGACACACCGGCCATGTAAATATCTCACACAGTTTCTAAAGCACAAATGTGTGTGATAGGAGGGAGTTGGTCCCATAGGGTGACTAGCGTGAAACGCCTTAAATGCAAGGAGGCAATTCCTATCAACAAGGGGCGGCTTCCCATCGGCTAGCCTAGTCGAATAGAACGTAGAAGTTAAGCGTGCTCGGGCTGGAGTAGTCCAAGGATGGGTGACACGGTGGGAAGTTGCATATCTCAGGCTTCATTTAAATACCATGACACGGTCATTATAGAGATAAATATCTCTATAGTGACCTATCATGGCAATTATACAAACCTTGGGATCCTTGTTTTGCTAATTTGTAGACTATGCTTTTATTGGTAATTTTTTGCTCTAAAAAATTAAAGAATGATTGACTCTATAGTGACCTGTCATGGCGATTATATAAACCTTTTTCAGGTCGCATGCAGGGTATATGGCTCCGGGTGTTCTGATCGAGCATGTCTTCCTTGTGCGGTTTATAGACGTCGCACATATCTGTGGGCTCCCCGAGGTATATATACTATCCTTGACCGATAATGAGGGGGGCCCACAGAATCTATCCCTTTGACCACAACGAGAAGGGTTTGACCATCATGGTTTCCGATTGTTATGTGTGCCATGTTAGACCAAATAAAGTTTGAGCGCATGCGTTGGAGGACCCCCCCCCCCCCCCCGTCGCCGCCTTGAAGTTGGGAAATCGACATCGTACGTATTGAACCAGGCTTGGGGTTGGGTACGGTGTTCGTTTTGTAATATAGTTGGTGGCCCATCGAAGTTGTGCATTCGGGATTTAAACACATCACACACCACCGTACCCGTACATATTTTCGGGCCGCATGCAGTGTATATGGGGTCTTCTGATTGACCACGTCTCCCTTGTGCGGTTTTTTGTGACGACACGCATATATGTGGGCTCCCCGATTGTATATATATCATGCCTTTGATTGATAACGAGGGGTATGTGTTGGCCATGAATGGATTCCTCCTAGTTCGTGTTAGGGCCGGTCACCGTCACATGTCGTTCAACCAAAGCTCGAGCTGATGCGTTGTCAGGATTCCCTCCCACATGCTCGGATTTCTAGGTTCGACCTACACTGTACCCTGTGTATCTCGTCCTTAACTACCTGGCCTTCATGGTTGTTGTCAGTATTGAGAGGTAGGCACCACATCTAAATTTTACATTATTCTATATTAAAAACACACATCACCCCTTCCAACATACATCATTTTGGTCCGCATGCAAGAGGTGTTGGTTTTGTGGTCCCTATCGTGCGACTTTTTATGATGGTTCAATCTATTGGCCCAAGTGGTTTATCAACAACAACAGTTGTCGTTTGACCAAATGATAGATTATTCACTGGTCCGTCTTATGGTAGGTCATGGCGACATGCATGTATGACCAAAGTATCATTACGTGCATCCGCCCTGCTGACACGAAGTGGGAGGTGGGTCAAGCACCCTAGCTAGCTACGACATTATATTATTATACATAAATCCAAGGGTGCTTTCGGGTTCGCGAGGCAGGTGCCACCAAAGTTGTGCATTGTGTATTTAAAGTTTTAAACATCACACCCTATATTCCTACATATATTTGGCCACTTCCAGGTGGTTCTTGACTTCTGGCCCCTCTCATCGATCTTCGATGACGCGCCCAACCATGGTCCTGTGCGGTCAAAGTTGTGCATTGTTACTTTGAACATCACAGACCACCCTTTTCACTCATATATGTTTGGGCCACATGCTGGTGTTGCTGTCTTCTGACCCTCTCTAACGTTTTTGTTTGCTGCAAAGACTCTGATGATGCTCAACAGACAAGAGTATAATGTCTTAATCGTGTGCGATGTGAATCACCACGACTGCGCAAGCACGAGCAAGGTGGAAGTACTGGCTCAACCGTGTGCGATGCAAGTGTGCTGTAAAATCACCACGACTCGCAAGCGCGAGTAAAGGGTGGAGGTACTGGCTTAACCGTGTGCGATGCAAGTGCGCTATAAAGTCACCACCTGCGCAAGCTAAAGGCGGGTAGTTTATTTAGATTGAATTCCACATCTGCGTCTGAAAATTTGGAGGAACCGTGTGCGATAGACCAGCTAGCTAGAAATCTAAAAACAAACTACCTGCCTTGAGCGTTGCAAAAATCGGCGGTACCACCACTTTTCCTTATTATCATACACGTATATTCTTATTGGACCATGCGCGATCTTGGGTACTCCTGCCCCGCATCAATTCCTTTACCCAAATTTTAGTGGCCGTCGTACTTCAACCGTCGCCCACACTCCTCCAGCATCGACCTTATAGTAAAATTGCAGTAGATGAGGCATTTGAACGGTCTCCCCCTCGTCCACCACCATCTCCACCCACAATTACTAAAAAATTTAGTAGCCCCGGTGTATCCTCAAACACCACCCCCTCCACAGTCCCCCCACCCGGTCCCCTCCCACCTCGAACCCTAGCTCACGGCCGCCAACCCCTACCGGTCTGCCCGTTCCTCCTAGCTTAGATAATAAAGTTCAGGTTACCCAGCGATTCCCATACCGTCGCCCCACTCCCCTGAGTTTTTAGATGAGGCCTGCGGTGTCCCTCCCTGCCGGTTCAACATCCCCTGCTCCAGAATGTCGCAACCAATGCTCGACCACGTATCCTAGTGAGCCCGACGAGCATTCAACCAAGGAGAGGTTTATCATGGCCTCTACGGCCGACGTTGGCGAGGTGGCTGCCGTTCGCCCCGACCCGTCGATCCTGGAGCAACACATAGCCGCAGAAGCCGACAAAGACCTTGACTACATTGTCATGCCGAAGGCTTCATGTCAGTGGGCTAGCGTATTAGTGTATCTCGGGATAACTGGCTACGACATCAAGCTCATCGACAGCGATGGCTTCAAGCGGGCCATGTCATAGGTTAAGTGGTCCATCCCAAACCCTCTGGTTCAACCACCGTCGATCTCTTCGACGGCCCTGCCGCTGATCTCCTCCGCCAAGCGGTCAAGGATTTGTGATCCTTGTACGCCATCGAGCCCATTTTGTCATTTCTGATGGACACATTCTACGGCGGCGGCTTGGGATCCTCAATTGCCAAGTCAGATATCATCGACCACGACCACGGCCACGAGGAGGGCACCCAGAATGGTTCTTCCAAGGTGAAACATCCCATCTGTGACATCAGAGAGTGCACCATGGGTCTGTGCTCTTCCAAATAGAAGGATCCCGTCCATGACATGTGAGGCAACATCCTATCCATACCCTTTGTTGAAGTAGAATTTGTCGTGCAGTGCTTTAACTGTGCCAGTGTTTAATTATTTCAGTTATGCAAAAATGTACTATTCAATAGGGCTATGTGATGTTTAAGTATGAATTGTCCACTTCAGTTTCACAAATGGCTATATGTGGTTGTTTATAGTGAGTAGAAGCCCTATTTATCTGTTTTGGTTGTTAGGTTGGTTGCAATGAGCATTTTTCCAGTTATCAAGCAGATGCCTTGTTTATATGTATTTCGTTCTTAGGTTGGTTGCAGTGAGCATTTGTCCAGTTATAAAGCAGATGCCCTTTCTATCTGTATTTGGTTATTAGGTTGGTTGTAGTGAGCACTTGTCCAGTTTTCAAGCATATGCCCTATTTATCTGTATTTGCTTGTTAGGTTGGTTGCAGTGAGACTCTGTCCAGTTTCAATGGCTATATTTGGTTGTTATACTGATCATTTATGCCCTGTTTATTTCAGTCATTCACAATGTGATGTTCATTATGTGCAAGTCAGAACTGTGCCGCTCGACTGCATCTATACCAGTTTGAACGGCTATATTTGGTTCCAGTTATGCCTGGTGTAGTTAACCCATGCCCTTTATTTCAGTTTTACACATTTATCCAGTGTGATGTTTAAGCATTACCTACGTTCTATTCATTTTCAACAATACCAGTTTGAATTGCAATATTTGATGGTTGTTAAGCCTGTTGTCGGTAACATTGCCTTCCATTTTATATCTGCTTTAACAGCATGCTGAAACCAACACATTCAAGCTATCATTTGGAGATGATGTTGTTTACCTTTGATATATTTGTTTGATGTTAAGGTTGTTGTACTTATCATGCCTTTCCACTACTTATGCAGGACAAAAACGGGAGTGGCCACCATTTTCCGCCGAGGTTAGTTTCATCCATCGGCTTGTACTCCCCCCGTCGTTCCATAATGTAGTACATATAGATCCAGGCTTGGACAATTGTTAGCTTCTAATATTGACTTGTTGCTTGTAGGTACATATGTCCTTGGCAAGGATCCATGCATCGACCCTCTTTGCATGGGGCAACGAGATATTCATGAACAAGCATCAAGTGAGGAAACTGATAAGGATTATTAGCAAAAAGATACAAATGGTGGCAAGAAAATTATTTGTTTATGCTCTATCCAACACAACAGTGAGCTGGAGGATGGTAACTACAAACTCTACAACCTTCTCTTTTTACTGCCCATAATGAGTTGTTAGACAACAATGTCTGAATCTTTTTCGTTCGCAGTGGTTCTTGAAGCAGTTCACTCAACATTACCTCGCAAAGTACATGATTCGTGGAAACACAATGAAGGTTAAAGTATTTCAACCAGACTACAATGAGCATCGAGAAGTCCTAATGAGGACTGTGAAGGATGGACGGGTAGCCATCACAAGGGGTTGGCCTAGAGTCGTGCGGGCATTATGCATGGAGGAGGGCACAATATGGGCATTCCGCTTCACCTTCTCCAGCAACCAGAATGTCTTTCGCCTCTCCCTTTACAGTCTTTAGTACAATTGTGGTTCATCATTCTTTACATGGTGCTTTTGTATTTCTTCAGTATATGTACCTGTGCATCAAATTATGCATTCGTGGTTAAACCTATATTTGTAATAAACATGGTTGGATATGAAATAAGTGATTGCCTACTTTCAAATTCAAAATATGTGATTTTCAAACTAGGGATTAATTAGGGATTACACTGCACATGGTTTGCGAAAGCGAAACATTTGCGATAGACGTGGCGATCAGACATGTTTCTAGGATCCACTACATGTGCGATCTATCTCTACTGCACACACGATCAGCCAAGAAAAAAGTGTGCGATTAACAACAACATCGCACACAGTTATTTCTTATTAAATGTTTGCGATAGTCACCTTATCACACACGCTTCGTAATTATGGACTGTTTGTGATGTTGTGCGCATCACAAATGTTTGGTCATAGAAGAACGAGTGCGATAGGTCGATCATCTGCCGCGCGTACGAAGGACGAATCGTGTGGGATGTATTCAAGCTTCGCATACAGTTTTATAACGACAACTGTGTGCGCTCTTACATCGAGTTGCATACAGTCTAGGAAAAGTAAATGTGTGTGATTATCTACTTCTATAATCGTGAACTATTTGTGGTGGGTTGCTCATAAAAAATGTAGCACCACAGAATACCAACTGCGATGGCAATGCGAGCAGAAACGAGTAGGGAGTACTGTATATGCATCAAGGCTCCCTATCCCCGACGGTTTCTGGGTCGTGTGGGAAGGACCCCTATCGTAGTCACTCACTTGGCGACGGTTCAGAACACCGTCGCGGAAAGGGGTTAAAACCGTTTGTATAGCACCTCACTATACCAGTGTCAATCCGATAGGAGAACCAAGCGAAACCTCATTAACAGCACCTACACACAAAAGAGCAAATAATTGCACCCAACGCAATCAAGGGGGTTGTCAATCTCCTCGGCGGTTATTTGTAAGGATCAAATCTAGTAGTGATAGATAGATAAATAAAAATACAAAATAAAATAATGGTAAATAAATTGCGGCAAGGTATTTTTGGATTTTATATATGATAAAAGTAGACCCGGGGGCCATAGTTTTCACTAGAGGCTTCTCTCTCGAACAAAAAGCATACGGTGGGTAAACAAATTACTGCTGGGAAATTGATAGAAAAGCACATATTTATGACGATATTCAAGGCAATGATCATGTATATATGCATCACGTCCTAGACAAGGAGATCGATTCCTGCCTGCATCTACTACTATTATTCCTCCCATCAACCACTATCTAGCATGAATCTGGAGTATTAAGTTCATGAAAATGGAGTAACGCTTTAAGCAACATGACATGATGTAGACAAAGTAAACTCGAGCAATATGATTAAAGAGAGATATAGTGCAAGCTTGGAGGTCTTCAGTGAACCACCAGTAGGATTTATGGAAAGAACGACTGAATTGATACAATAATAAAGGAATAGGAATGTTAAATGAACCACCGTAAGAATTTGAAAACGAACGAAGAAAAGTGAATGAAACACCAAAAAGAATTAGAAAATGAATGAGTGTACATGGGGGAATTTTGATACACGCGAATGAAGACATCATGAGCTGACTATAGAGTACTTGAACGTTGCACCGGTAGAATTGGAGCTGGGCAAAGAGGCACTAATTTGGAATAACTGGAGAACGAAGCTAAAATCTTAGAACGAAGAAATCTTCTAAAATGATGGCCTTCGGAGAATCAAAATGAAAACAACTTCTGAAATACTCCGGATGGGTATGTAAAAAATAATTTCTTAGGATCGAAATAGTTTTGAGGGTAGCATGAAGCTTGAACCATGAATGGTAAAGAGAACGAACAAGTTCGGTCTTCAACGTTGAGAATGACGACAACACCACCACCAAAATTGTTGAGACACTCCGGAATAATAATAAGAGAAAAGGTTGGGCAAAATATTAAATAATCTAAAAGCGATCTTGGAGGAGGCATTTGACTGATGGAAATTCATTCTTACGTCAAACTTTGAAAAGAATTTGAGAATAACTTCGGAAAATTAGAAGAGCTAGGTAAGATCCTGGGAAAAGACCCGTGGGTTAGGGGGCATTCAAAGAAACACCATTGAAATGATCTTCAAAGAGAGATTGCACCGGTTGAATTAAATGGCTTGAATGAGATAACAACCATGAAATAGAACGAATGGATCAAGAATGGAAAAGCGAATCTCCTTTTTTTTCTTCAATATTCGGATATAAATAGAGAGGCGAAATGAATAAGACAAGTCTAGATAAGAAATTCCAACATGACAAAGTATTTAACAAAAGAAAGGGATATGATCAATACAGCAAGCTTGAATTGAATTCACTAGAGAAGAAAATGAGAATGAAGAATGATGAACTTATAACTCCTGAGTATCTTCACGGGAAATCACCGGCCAAGAACATTGAAGGAAAAGAATGAAGAGACTTCTCATGAATAAAATAGATACTTGATTTGAGATTTTGACTCCTTGAAGAAAAAGGGTGGGAGGGTGTGAAACAAAGGCAACTTGGGATGGATAGAATGGACACCATTGAGAAAACTAAGAATTGATCATGCAAATATCGGAAGGATCGTATTAACTTGTAAAGAAACACAACATTTGAAAAGGAATTTACAAGACAATATCGATTACCAAGGACGATTAGAACTCCCATATAAATATGGGAACACCGCTTAGAAAAAGTTTGGAGTCGACACTTGACATCGAAGCAACTCGAATACCACAACTCAAATAAAGGATTGGGCTTGTAAAATAAGCCGGAAACAAATGTATGATAGAGATTTCGTCCGAAATTTTCATGATGGGACCAACATGGGCTTGATCGTACATTGGATTGTCATATTGAAATGACGCTTGAATATGCTCCCTAGGCATAGTAAACTATAGGGCTTGACAAAGCAAACCGAGACTGTCCTCTATAAGAAATACCGTGAACAAGTGGACCACTAGATGTCGAACCCCAATCTCAAATCGTTGCATTTGTAGGAAAGATATCTAATACGTCTCCCTCGTATCTATAATTTTTGATTGTTTCATGCCAATATTATATAACTTTTATACACTTTTGGCAACATTTTATATGATTTATTTGGACTAACATATTGATCCAGTGCTCAGTGCCAGTTCCTATTTTTTGCATGTTTTTTCCGCAGGAAATCCATATCAGACGAAGTCCAAATGCGATAAAAATTTACGGAGAATTATTTTGGAATATATGTGATTTTTGGGAGGTGGAATCAACGCAAACGGGGGCCCACGTTGCCCACTACCCACCAGGGTGGGCCCTAGGTCCCAGGCGCGCCCAGGTATCTTATACTCTCCTCGAACGTCGGTTGGAGCTATACTTCGGGCACAAGGAAGCTTATATTCGGAAAAATATTGTGTTAAAATTTCAGCGCAATCGGAGTTACCCAGAATATAAGAAATGGTTTTCGGCCAGAACTGAAGAACGCGAAAACAGAATAGAACAGAGAGGGAGATCCAATCTCGGAGGGGCTCCCGCCCCTCCGCCGCCATGGAGGCTATGGACCAAAGGGGGGACTCTCCACCCATCTAGCGGGGAGGCCAAGGAAGAAGAAGGAGGGGGTTCTCTCCCCCTCTCACCCGGTGGCGCCGGAGCGCCGCCGGGGCAAGGATCGTGACGGCGATCTACATCAACAATCTTGCTACCGTCAACACCAACTCTCTCCCCCTCTATGCAGGGGTGTAACATCCCTTATCCCCGCTATAATCTCTACTTAAACATGGTGCTCAACTCCATATATTATTTTCCAATGATATTTCGCTATCGTATGATGTTTGAGTAGATCTGTTTTGTCATGTGGGTTAATCATTATCTTGGTTGGTATGATTGTATATTTTATTTATGGTGTTGTCCTATGGTGCCCTCCATCTCGCGCAAACAGAGGGATCCTCACTATAGGGTGTTGCAATACGTTCATGATTCGCTTATGGTGGGTTGCGAGAGTGACAGAAGCTTAAACCCGAGTAGGTGGGTTGTTGCATATGGGATAAAGAGGACTTGAACTTAATGCTATGGTTGGGTTTCACGACCTTAATGATCTTTAGTAGTTGCGGATGCTTGCTAGGTGTCCAATCGTAAGTGCATATGATCTAAGTAGAGAAAGTATGTTAGCTCATGCCTCTCCCTCATATAAAATTACAAGAATGATTCTGGTACTTGTTATCGATTGCCTAGGGACAAATGACTTTCTTATTGATAAAAGCTACCCACTTTTATTACCTTGCAATTTATTCATAGTTTAATTCTCGCAAAGTACTCGTAGTTTTATTCTTGCAGAATAGTTTCATACTTGTTCTAGGTAAAGCAAACGTCAAGTGTGCGTAGAGTTCTATCGGTGGTCGATAGACCTTGAGAGAATATTTGTTCCACCTTTAGCTCCTCGTTGGGTTCGGCACTCTTATTTATCGAAGAAGGCTACAAACGATCCCCTATACTTGTGGGTTATCAATATCCTGGGTAACTACTTGAATTCCCACCTAGGAACTCCTGAAATTTTTGGTTATGCAATCCGGTATAACAAGTAAAAGGAGCAAAATATCATCGCACAAATCCTAGCAGAACTCTATGCTCCAAATGTACCGCCGACACATAACCATGAACCTCGGAAATCATGTACCTCGGACCTTTGAAAAACATCCACT
Organism: Aegilops tauschii subsp. strangulata; assembly: GCF_002575655.3. Taxonomy (NCBI): domain Eukaryota; kingdom Viridiplantae; phylum Streptophyta; class Magnoliopsida; order Poales; family Poaceae; genus Aegilops; species Aegilops tauschii. The sequence continues at coordinate 319,306,910 of NC_053041.3, forward strand.
ATACTAGCTGTGGAAATACATCTGATCGCTCTCCCGGTACTGGATGGTGCCAAACTACGCTCACCACTAGTAGTATAGAAGCATTTTTTATGTCGGCATCCTCTGGTATTTCGGAACTAAGACGATAACAATTGTGACGAAAACACCTTGCAGCTCAACTCCCCGGGACACTGCCACAACCGAAAAATGTCAGGAGGCACCAAGAACAGAATCCCCGTCACACCGATATTGCAATGATTTGAAAATACCCGTGTGATCCAAAAAAAAATTAAGGGAAAGAGTAGTAGAATCAAACACCTACGTCACGATTCCTCACTAGAGCGACGAAGGGGATAAGTAGTAAAAAGAATTCCTACTCTCCGATACTGTCACATCCCTAGTTCTGGTAATGCCTAGTGCTAGCATCTAGTGTTGCATCATGTTTAATTTTCCCAGAAAGTTGAAATGGGGATGGCAGAAACCCCCAGCACCACTTAATCCAACTAGGTTTACTAAAATACTTTTTCAATGAACCTGAAGTGCCCTTCAAAAATGTTCATCATCTTTGCCTTGGTCTAGAACCTCTCACAAAAATGGTGCACAATTTTCTCGGTCATCCTAAGGTCACTCGTTTAAATCATATGTTAATTGCATTTGGGCATTTAAATGCTATAAAATATTTTAAATGTCGAAATAATCCTAAACTGAAATGTTCCATGTTGGTTATATTCCATACAGTGGGCATGAGCAGTTTGGTGATTTTTGAAAGTGCCTAAGCATTTTTAGAAAAGCCACAAACTTAAAGAAATAAAAGAAAATAGAAAATAAAAGGAAACTGGACTTACCTGGCCAAGCCACCTGGCGGCCCAGCACTGTGTTAGCCCGTGCCAGCCAGCTGCTTCGTCCTCGCCAGGCAGGCAGGGTGGTGACGCCGGCGTGCGCGAGCTCGCCACGGCGCCAGCTGCTTGCCGCTCAAGCGCCTGGACGTCTGGACGACCTCCACGTCGTCTCCCCGACCCCCAGGACACCTCCATTCTCCCCCAGCGCCTCTCTCTCGCCCTCTCCCACCATGGCCGACGCCGCCGCAGCCGCGCCACCGTGAAACCACGACCAACGTCGACTCCACGCCATGTCCAGCAGCTTCGCCGTCATCCTCTCCATCGAGCAAGCCGAGCCCCGAGCGCTCGCTTGCCCCGAAGCCACTGCATCAACATCACCCGACTCCGCCACCGCCGGAGATCCCCTTCGCCGTCACCGCTGCAGCAACTCGTCCCCGACCGTGCCGCCTAGCTCATCGTGTTCACCTTGAGCTTCTGCCCCTTCCCATCCCTTCACTGCCATCCACTGCATTGACTGCAACGAGCTTCACCACACGCGCCGCCGCCTGAGTTCGTCGCCGACGATGCTCCGGCCACCCAACGGGCACACCACCATGCCCAGTGACTTCACAGCACCACGTAGACCACGTAGGAGCCGGCCTTGAGCCTCCAAGATCACCACAGCGATGAGTTCTACCTCATCCAAACTCCGGCAGCCGCACAGCTCGTCGCCGGCGTCGTTTCCGGTGACCTGGAGCTCAACCACCACCACCACTCGACGCGGTTCACTCCCCGCATCACGTAGATGCCCTCCACCGTCCATTTGGTCGTCGGAGGAGGAAACCCGCACTACCCCGCCGCGTCTGGCCTCGCCGACGGCTAAACGCCGGCGAGTTGACCCCAGTTTGACCCCCCTGGGTCACTAACATGTGGGCCCCAGGCCACTAACTAAACTAGATTAGTGTTAGCTTAAGACTAACCAAATTAGATTAGTTAGGTTAGTCATTGATAGACGGGACCCACAGGTCAGGTTTGACCTGGACCGTCTCCGTTGACTGCTGACATCACCCTGATGCAATAACTCATTTACTGGATTATTCTTATACAGCAAATTCCAGAAAATACTAGAAACTTCAAAAATTCATAGAAATTAAACTGTAACTCCAAATGCAAAGATTTATATATGAAAATTGATCAGAAAAATCCAATCTTTCCATCTGTACTGGTTTCATGCATGTTAGAACACTTTAACCTTGCTGTTTAGATGAAACAAGTTAATGCACTAATATGACTTCATAGTTTGGGTTGCATTTGATTCTTTGATTCAAATGAGCTCAAACCAACCTGTTCTAAGTTGCATTAGCCAAAACACACCCATATTGCCATGTCATTGCATGCATCATATTGTTGCATATTGCCATGTAATGATTGTGCTACCGATGTGATTTTCGTGGTTGGTTCTGCCTCCGAGTTTATTCACGAGTATCCAGCTGAAGGGCAGTATACCACTACCACTCTGTCAGGCAAGCAAAACCCCCTTGTTCATTCCGATACAATCCCACTCTCTCACTCCTGCTCTCTTTTACTGCATTAGGACAACAATGACTCAACTGTTACATGCTGCGGTAGTTGAACCCCTTTCCTCTGCATGACCTGTCATTGCCACAGTAAATAGATAAAACCCACTAGCATGAGTAGGAGTTGTTTGAGCCCTGATGTGCCTACTCATTCATGCTTGTTTGTCATGCCTGCTACTGCTTAGAGTTGAGGCAGGTCTGACTCATCAGGGATGAATTGGAATGGTGATGAACATGTCCTACTACGTGTGAGCTAAGTGTGTGAACACGATTTGCTAAAGTTAGCGGTGAGAGGTCATGTAGGAATACATGGTGGTTTGTCTCATTGAAACCGTCCTCAGGAAATGAGTTCTGTGTTTGTCATCCATGAACAGCTACTGCCACACATTGGGATCCTTAATTGACTCTCTCGACTTATTAATCGCCTTGATCTCTGTCCAGGAGATGCAACTAGTTTCTGGTGTTTGTAGGATATGTGTTGGAGGCCATGCGTTGCGCTGACCCTAGGGGTGGGCTATGATGCGGTAGATACACCGTGGCCCGGTGTACGGGGCGCCCGTTTGGTGTCTCGGGAACCCTGCACACATCGTTTGGGGCTGTGAGCGCAACCCCGGCCGGATCTCCTCGCGGATGGAACCCGAATAGGCGATAAACCTGGACTAGAGACTTATATGGTTAGTCAGGTCGTGGCTGACTCCCTTGCCAGGCTTCCGCTTGAAGGTTGCCGAGATACACGACATGTACATGGTGGTAAGTGGCGAGAGCGTGTGTGAAGAAGTACACCCCTGCAGGGTTATAAATGATCTATACGAATAGCCGTGTCCGCGGTAAAGGACTTCTGGGTTGCCTGTACAGTTCATAGACAAGTGAAAGTGGATACTCTAAAATGCGCAAGATAAGCGTGAGTGCTATGGATGGCGTTCTCGTAGGAAGACGGGAGCAGATCCATAGTGGTGTACTGATTGGTGAATATGTGGACTCGTGTGCGCCACCCCAAAAGAGTTACTTTCAGTCGTAGTTAAGGATAGCCACCGAGTCAAAGCTGGCTTGCTGCAGTTAAACTCCACCACCATCTTTGTTGATACTGATGCATATGTAGCTAGTTCTGATGTAAGTCTTGTTGGGTACATTTGTACTCATGTTTCCTTAATTTATGTTTTTGCAGAGAGACTTCAGTCTCACTAGTAATTTCGCATGGACTTCGACGTTTAGCTTGTTACCTCAGCTACGATCTTGTGCCCTCGGTAGGATCTGGTAGATAGTCAGGCTTCTCAGCCTTTTTCATTTGTAGATGTCTGTACTCAGACATGTTAAGCTTCCGCATGTGCTTTGACTTGTATGCTCTGAATGTTGGGTCATGAGACCCATGTTTGTAATATCTCGCTCCTCGGATCCTATTGAATGAATACTTGAGTTGTAGAGTCATGTTGTGATGCCATGTTGTATTGCACATATCGAGCATATTGTGTGCATGTTGTTGAAATGCTTGGTATGTGTCGGATCCGACAATCTAGTTGTTTATCCTTGGCAGCCTCTCTTATGGGGAAATGTAGTTTGGTGCTTCCATTGAGCCTTGGTAGTCCGCTACAGTCCGGTTTACCGGAGTCTTGTTAGCCCAGCACTACTGCTCCAGAACACTTAGACTAGCCGGCATGTGTCCTTCTTCGATCCTGTGAGATGTAACGTGGTATCTTTCGGAGTCCTATTAGCCTGCTACAACCCCGATTCCCGGAGTCGTGCTAGCCCAGTTGCTACAGCCCGAATTCACTCGCTGATGACCGACACGTTCGTTGCTGGGTCATGTATGTCTGTCCTTGTAAGTTAGTGCCACTTTGGGTTTATGACTAGTCATGTCGGCCCAGGTCCTTTGTCATATGGATGCTAGCGACAATATCATATACGTGAGCCAAAAGGCGCAAATGTTCCCGGGCCAGGTAAGGTGGCACCCGTGGGAATACCGTGCGTGAGGCCGCAAAGTGATATGATGTGTTACATGCTAGATCGATGTGGCTTAGGATCGGGGTCCTGACAGCTTTGGTATCAGAGCCTGACTGCCTGTAAGATTACCAAGCCAAACTGGTCGAAGTTGAGTCTAGAAATGCTTTAGTTATATGGAAGGGAATTGATTGTGGGAAGGGACGTAAGGCTCTTTTTACTCCTTTACCTTATGCCCTTCTGATCTGAGTCATCCTCTTCTTTCCTACGTGGGTTAAGGACTAGGATCTCATCTCTCTATTAGGTTCACATTTTACTAATTCGTAGAATCTTAGGATTGTTGGTTCCAGGCCTCAGTTCAGTTTCTACTACTTTTAGTATGTTGTCAGTTGAACCAGAACCTTGATATGATGTTGTTAAGTGACTATGCAATTCCTTGTGAATGTCTCAAATCTTTTCGAGCATTTACAGCCGTTATGCTGTCCGAGTCATCCCAGGTTTCTAAATAGTCTGATGCATTTGCAAATCCCTTCTTCCCGCTTCTGATGTTCATTTGGACCAGATTAATCACACAAATTAGTGTGTTGAGGTACTCCGTTGCCTCGGCATATATTTTGGAGCTATTATTATGACCATATGTGTCTTAGAGGATCACTTAGTAATCTAGCAATGCTTTGTATCCCCAGTGTGATGATTCTGGCCATTATTCTCGAAAGCATCCCGTGATGCCATTTAGTTAGTAGGCATTCTATTTCTAGGTTCTTGAGCCCAAGATTCACTCCACTTACCTCCTGTTGATAGTGTTTGCTCGTTCCTTTAGGATATTAGTAACTTTTGTGATAGTCCTCGAGGTTCGTGGTTTGTCATTCTCCCAACACCATGAGCCATCCTCGATGGAAGTTCTTTTGAACCAAAAGATCACAATAAGAGTGCTCTTGATGAGTTCTCGATTCTATATTGTGACTCTGCCAGATCAACCTTTCCGCATGGGTTATCTGGAAGAAATATGCTGAGCTTTGTTCGACATACTAATCTATGCATCCACAACTTAGAAAATCGTATGTTCCTCTGAGTTGTTCTCTTTTGTTGATTTCTGACCTTCGTCTATCAATTCTTAGTCAAGAGTATGCGTGCATTCGTTTGTCGATGCCCATTATTCTTGGGGTCCGTCAAGCCATTCTATTCCGGAATGACTAGGAGAAACAAACTCCAGTACCTTATCCATTCCTTAGATTGGGTAAAAGTAGTTGTATTCCGCAGATAAGAATGCCAATCTAGCTTCTAATCTGTTCTACCCTGGAGTACTGCCAGCTTAAGTCAAGAATGTCATGGGAATTGCACAACCTCTTATGAATTCTTGACGTAGTGATACTTCTTGCCGTCATTGTTCATTCCTCGGTTCCCGTGTTATTGTAACCGGAATGCTGACAAGTGAATCGTGATGTGTGAAATCAATACCCCTAGCAACTGTGTTGCTTGGTACTTAATGGATGATAATTACATTCTTAGCATGTTGGTTACTGAACCATCATTCTAAGATTGATCGTGCTACCTAGTCCATTTTCCCTAGTGCACTCCTCGATCAATGAGATAGGATTGTGTTAATCCATCAGTCTCCTGGTCACATCGTCTTACCCTGAAAAGCAAGATTGTTCTCGAGCTTAGTAACATATCGGTGGTTCGTGATTTTCCAAATATCTTCTCAGAAGTATTATCAGGTTGTCACCTGACCACTATGTTGAGTTCGTGATCAAGTTGGTTTTTCCATAAACCACCCTTTCTCCAAGAATCTGTGTTGGATACCCCTAAGCTAGTTGGTTAAGCTAAACAACAACTTGGAGAGTTGGAAGATAAAAGCTTGTCTGACTTAGTTCATATTAAGGGATATCTTTGTGTGTGTGTCTCTGTGATGAAGAAAGATGATATCTCCATCGATTGGTCCTCGTGATCAGTTGTTGGATCTATTGCCTTGTCAAAACTTTGACTTGAGTATGGGCTATCGTCAAGTCAAATCAGAACCAACGATGTTTGTAATGTTGTCTTACTCGTGGTTGATCCCTCGAGCATACACCATTACATCTTTTGGTCTGACCAATGCTATGACCGTGTTCCCATGATGGTGGAAGTCCAGTGATATGGAAATTCCGCTGAGTTGCTGTTGAGCCCATCAGCAGCATTTTGTCTCCCCCATGATTCATGTTGAACATCAACCTAGTGTTGGAAACCTTGTAAGCAATGCCTTCGTGTTCCGTTCATGAAGCTTATGCTTGGATGGAAGAAGTGACTTCCTCGAATTCATGTGCATTTGGTGCAAGTTGCCGCCGTGTGTTCGAGAAAGATTGTTTTTGTTTCCTCTGGTACCATCCCAAGTCAATTATGCACGTGTGAATGTATCCTATGGTTTGGTAGATTAATTACCTCCACTTCATATGTATTCCCTAGCACACCAAGCCACTAATTGATTTGTTCAAGGAAGAGAAGTCTATGCTTGGGATCTAATCCATGGACTTGCGTAAAGACTTTGATACCCTCGACGATGGTTCTGAACCAGAACTCGGTAGTGTTTTGTTCTAAGACTACTACGTGGTCATGCTTGTCTTGGATAGCGCGTTCATAGGTGTGTACTAGAACCAGCTCATGTTTTGGAGCTTTCTACCATAGTCCATCTCCTGGGAATCTCGCAACGCCATCTCGTCGATTTGTGTTGCAAACTTTCATTTTTCTTTCTGGACTTGATGAGTCTGGAGTATCATATTACCAACCAGATCTGAATTCCAGGCGGATATGATGGTTGGAACTTTTCCAAGATCTATTATGTAGGTCCCGACAAGGTTGATGTTCTGGCCGACACACCTAGCCGGAAGATCTATCATTGTAGTGTCTTGATTGAGCAATTTTTTTCCATCTTCTGCATGAGGACTTCATGCGACTTATTGTAGAAGTTGCTCCCTAGGAATTCTTATGCTCTCAGTTTCCTCGATTATGCTAGACCCATTCAAACAATGGAATCACTCTCGTCTGTTGAGTTTCTCCCCAGTTACTAGAATCATTCCCAGCATTTGCATTTTATTCCCATCTTGCACCGCCGCTGTGCCATCCTACCACGGGTTCCATCCATTTCCGATGATAAGTAGAGATCATCCATTATGTTGTCTTCAACAAGGTAGTCCACATCATTCATTCTTGTCAGAGTATGTCATTCTTTCGAACTCCTTCAAACGATTGCTCGAGATTTGCCCTAGGCTGGTCTAGAGAATTTTATTGATCCCTGAATCAAAAGTAATTCTTTTTGCCACTTAATGGATAATTCGACGAGTCACCTCCTCTAAAGTGTCTCGTTATGGTATCATGGCAACTCAAATCCTCACTACGTTGACAACCGTTCACCACCTTGTTCAGCGTGAAATTGTTGCCTACCTAGTGAACCTTTGTCATCTGCTTCACTCCATTCCTTTGGATGTGTGCTTCGTGTCTTAGCTCGAGAGATAATGCTATGTCTCATTCCGTGAGTTGATCCTAAGTTGTTCGATCTTCAAGAAGATCGACCCTTCTAGAGTTTTCCTTTTCCTCTCGTTGTCATGTTAGTTGGAGTTCTCAGAGCAAGACATCGAGACAAAGATGGTGATCGTATCAATGTTCTTATGAAGTACAACCTAGATCGTGAAGGTTGTGTTAGTTATGCGTTCCCCTTCCATCTTACCCTATGCTTGAATCTCGGGATGAGCTTCTTGTTTAGTGGGGGTGAGTTGTCACATCCCTAGTTCTGGTAATGCCTAGTGCTAGCATCTAGTGTTGCATCATGTTTAATTTTCCCAGAAATTTGAAATGGGGATGGCAGAAACCCGCAGCACCACTTAATCCAACTACGGTTACTAAAATACTTTTTCAATGAACCTGAAGTGCCCTTCAAAAATGTTCATCATCTTTATCTTGGTCTAGAACCTCTCACAAAAATGGTGCACAATTTTCTAGGTCATCCTAAGGTCACTGGTTTAAATCATATGTTAATTGCATTCGGGCATTTAAATGCTATAAAATATTTTAAATGTCCAAATAATCCTAAACTGAAATGTTCCATGTTGGTTATATTCCATACAGTGGGCATGAGCAGTTTGGTGATTTTTGAAAGTGCCTAAGCATTTTTAGAAAAGCAACAAACTTCCAGAAATAAAAGAAAATAGAAAATAAAAGGAAACTGGACTTACCTGGCCAAGCCACCAGCCGGCCCACCTGGCGGCCCAGCACTGTGTTGGCCCGTGCCAGCCAGCTGCTTCGTCCTCGCCAGGCAGGCAGGCAGGGAGGTGACGCCGGCGTGTGCGAGCTCGCCACGGCACCAGCTGCTTGCCGCTCGAGCCCCTGGACGTCTGGACGACCTCCACGTCGTCTCCCCGACCCCCTGCACACCTCCATTCTCCCCCAGCGCCTCTCCCTCGCCCTGTCCCACCATGGCCGACGCCGCCGCAGCCGCGCCGCCGTGAAACCGCGACCACCGTCGACTCCACGCCGCCTCACCATGTCTAGCAGCTCCGCCGTCATCCTCTCCATCGAGCAGGCCGAGCCCCGAGCGCTCGCTTGCCCCAAAGCCACTACATCAACCTAGCCCGACTCCGCCACCGCCGGAGAACCCCTGCGCCGTCACCGCTGCAGCAGCTCGTCCCCGATCGTGCCGCCTAGCTCATCGTGTTCACCGTGAGCTTTTGCCCGTTCCCATCCCTCTCGTTCTCGCTGTCGTCCACTGCTTTGACCGCAATGAGCTTCACCGCACGCGTCGCCGCCTGAGTTCCTCGACGACGATGCTCCGGCCACCCAACGGGCAGACCACCATGTCCAGTGACTTCACAGCACCACGTAACCACGTATGAGCTGGCCTTGAGCCTCCAAGATCACCACAGCGATGAGTTCGACCTCACTCGAACTCCAGCAGCCGCACACCTTGTCGCCGGCGTCGTTTGCGGCGACCTGGAGCTCAACCACCACCACCACTCGACGCACCTCACTCCCCGCGTCACGTAGATGCCCTCCGCCGTCCATTTGCTCGCCGGAGGAGGAAACCCGCACTGCCCCGCTGCGTCTAGCCTCGTCGGCGGCTAAACGCCGGCGAGTTGACCAGTTTGACCCGGGTTGACCCCAGTTTGACCCCCCTGGGTCACTGACGTGTGGGCCCCAGGCCACTAACTAAACTAGATTAGTGTTAGTTTAACGCTAACTAAATTAGATTAGTTAGGTTAGTCACTGACAGACGGGACCCATAGGTCAGGTTTGACCCGGACCGTCTCCATTGACTACTGACGCCACCATGACGCAATGCTGACGCAATAACTCATTTACTGGATTATTCTTATACAGGAAATTCCAGAAAAGACTACAAACTTCAAAAATTCATAGAAATTAATCTGTAACTCCAAATGCAAAGATTTATATATGAAAATTGATCAGAAAAATCCAATCTTTCTATCTGTACTGGTTTCATGCATGTCAGAACAACTTGACCTTGCTGTTTAGATGAAACAAGTTAATGCACTAATATGACTTCATATTTTGGGTTGCATTTGAATCTTTGATTCAAATGAGCTCAAACTAACCTGTTCTAAGGTGCATTAGCGAAAACACACCCATATTGCCATGTCATTGCATGCATCATATTGTTGCATATTGCCATGTAATGATTGTGCTACCGATGTGATTTTCGTGGTAGGTTCTGCCTCCGAGGATATTCACGAGTATCCAGCTGAAGGGCAGTATCCCACTACCACCCTGTCAGGCAAGCGATACAATCCCCCTCGTTCATTCTGATACAATCCCACTCTCTCGCTCCTGCTCTCTTTTACTGCATTAGGACAACAACGACTCAACTGTTACATGTTGCAGTAGTTGAACCCCTTTCCTCTGCATGAAATGTCATTGCCAAAGTAAATAGATGAAACCCACTAGCATGAGTAGGAGTTGTTTGAGCCCTGATGTGCCTACTCATTCATGTTTGTTTGTCATGCATGCTACTGCTTAGAGTTGAGTCAGCTCTGATTCATCGGGGATGAATTGGAATGGTGATGAACATGTCCTACTGTGTGTGAGCTAAGTGTGTGAACACGATTTGGTAAAGGTAGCAGTGAGAGGCCATGTAGGAGTACATGGTGGGTTGTCTCATTGAAACCGTCATCAAGAACTGATTTATGTGTTTGTGATCCATGAACAACTACTACCACACATTGGGATCCTTAATTGACTCTCTCGACTTATTAATCGCCTTGATCTCTGTCCAGGAGTTGCAACTAGTTTCTGGTGTTTGTAGGATATGTGTTGGAGGCCGTGCATAGCGCTGACCCTAGGGGTGGGCTATGATGCAGTAGATACACCATGGCCCGGTGTATCGGGCGCCCGTTTGGTGTATCGCGAACCCTGGACACGTCGTTTGGGGTTGTGAGCGAAACCCCGGCCGGGTCTCCTCGCGGATGGAACCTGAATAGGCGATAAACTTGGACTAGAGACTTGTGTGGTCAGTCAGGTCGTGGCCGACTCCCTCACACGGCTTCCGCTTGAAGGTTGCCGAGATACACGACGTGTACATAGTGGTAAGTGGCGAGAGCGTGTGTGAAGAAGTACACCCCTGCAGGGTTATAAATGATCTATTCGAATAGCCGTGTTCGTGGTAAAGGACTTCTGGGTTGCCTGTACAGTTCATAGACAAGTGAAAGTGGATACTCTAAAATACGCAAGATAAGCGTGAGTGCTATGGATGGCGTTATCGTAGGAAGACGGGAGCGGATCCATAGTGATGTATTGATTGGTGAATATGTGGACTCGTGTGCGCCACCCCAAAAGAGTTAATTCAGTCATAGTTCAGGATAGCCACCGAGTCAAAGTTGGCTTGCTGTAGTTAAACTCCACCACCCCCTTTGTTGATACCGATGCATATTTAGCTAGTTCTGATGTAAGTCTTGCTGGGTACATTTGTACTCACGTTTGCTTAATTTATGTTTTTGCAGAGAGATTGCAGTCTCACTAGTAGTTCCGCGTGGACTTCGACATTTAGCCTGTTACCTTAGCTTGTGCCCTCGCCAGGATCTGGTAGATAGTCAGGCTTCTCAACCTTTTTCATTTGTGGATGTCTGTACTCAGACATGTTAAGCTTCCGCATGTGCTTTGACTTGTATGCTCTAAATGTTGGGTCATGAGACCCATGTTTGTAATATCTCGCTCCTCGGAGCCTATTGAATAAATACTTGAGTTGTAGAGTCATCTTGTGATGCCATGTTGTATTGGACATATCGAGCATATTGCGTGCATGTTGTTGAAATGCTTGGTATGTGTGGGATCCGACAATCTAGTTGTTTATCCTTGGTAGCCTCTCTTATGGGGAAATGTAGTCTTGTGCTTCCACTGAGCCTTGGTAGTCCGCTAAAGCCCGGTTTACCGGAGTCCTGTTAGCCCAGCACTACTGCTCAGGAACACTTAGACTGGCCGGCATGTGTCCTTCTTCGATCCTGTGTCGGTCCCTTCGGGGAAATGTCACGCGGTGTCTTTCGGAGTCCTGTTAGCCTGCTACATCCCGGATTCCTGAAGTCCGGCTAGACCAGTGGCTACAGCCCGAATGCACTCGCTGATGAACGACACGTTCGTTATTGGGTCATGTATGCATGTCCCTGTAAGTTAGTGCCACTTTGGGTTTACGACTAGTCATGTCCGCCCAGGTCCTTTGTCATATGGATGCTAGTGACACTATCATATACGTGAGCCAAAAGGCGCAAATGGCCCCGGGCCAGGTAAGGTGGCACCCGTGGGAATACCATGCGTGAGGCCGCAAAGTGATATTAATGATTACATGCTAGATCGATGTGGCTTAGGATCGGGATCCTGACAGATATATAACTAGACTTAGGAAATAGTTTTTTTCTAGATTCGGAATGACTCGATCAATCAAGGGGGCTCCTGCGGTCGGTATGGCTCTGATACCAACTTGTAGCGCCCAAGATGCAATTCTACCCTGATCATGTGATGAATTCATGATTGGGGCAGAATCGCATTTTGAGCGCATAGCAAGGTGGATATCATTAAAACATACCATGTACTGAATAGATGAGAATACCAGATAAAGGCTTACACTAGCGCCAAACTACGTCGTGTATAGATGAATAAATCAATACATAGCAATCATCATACAGAATAGCAGGATTCGACTACGGATGAAAACAAACAAAAAGAAGAACGACATCCACCCTATTAAACCTAGGCTCCCGACCGGGATACCATCCTATGATCGACGAAGAAGAAGAAGCAGAAGAAGAACTCCAAAAGAAACATGCATCTCTCTCACATCAAAGCATCGCTTTACCTGTACCTGCACCTCTTGTTGTAGTAATCTATGAGCCACGGGGACTCAGCGATCTCATTACCATGGCTGTCAAAACAAGCAAAGCTTAATGGGTATTGTCGATGGAAACGACACCTATGGGGTCACTGGGATCCCTTCTACGGCCGGCGAGCGCAAGGTTATGCAAAGAGCGGGCCTGACAGGAAGCACACGGATCGTTTACCCAGGTTCGGGCCGCGAAGATGCGTAATACCCTAGTCCTGCTTTTGTGGATGTATTTGAGTGTTCTTGTGTTCTTGAGCTAGCTACGGGGTGCAACTTGCCCAAAAAGGCCGAATCCCTCTCCTGGTCGCCTCGGGCCTCCTTTTATAGGAAAAAGGGGTTGCCACAATGGCACACGGGAGGTGGAAAGGTCTACAGTCGATAAGCCTATCCTCTGGGACCGTCGGACAAATGCATTTAATGCACTGCAGACGTGCCCCCCTTCCTTTATCAGGGACGCCAGGGAAGCATGTCCCAGCCGTCGCCGCCTCGCCTGGCCTCGACACGCGTCTGAGCTGATGAAGCATCGCGGTGCCATGTTGGCTGGCTGCTGGGCTGGTGTGGTGGTGGAGCCTTCATGAAGGGTCGCATGCCGCCACGCAGGTGCTTGTTGAGCCAGCGTAGAGGCCGCCCGTCGCCACGCAGGTGCCTGCCCAGCTGGTTGAGCTAGCAGCTGCTTGGGGACGGCGGTGGAGTCTTGGCAGGTGCGGGCCTGACAGTGGCCCCGCTGATGCCCTCGGCAAGGGTCTTGCTGTGGCATTGCGGTGGTCCCCGGCAAGGCGCTTGCCTGGGGTCTTGTGGATTCCTCGGCTAGGATCCCGCTGAGGGTCGCCATCTTCTGGTCCTCATCTGATCTCACATGTTTATGATCTTGACGAAGATCTGCATGCTACCACAGAGGCGCCTCCCGAGCCTTGGTCCTAACGTGGATAGTTGGTGGTGTTGGAACCCGTGGGCTCAAGGGCGGCTTGCTCTACTGGCGTCGGGCAAGTTGCCCCGGCAAGGCTCTTGCCGGGGCTGTGGAGGCTGCCTCGGCAAGGATCTTGCCGAGGGAGTCCACCTCGTCCTCTTGCTCTCTTGCATTTCTGGTCTTGGCGTTGCCTTGGTTGTCTTGTGCTTTGGGTTCTCTCCGGCTTCCCTCCTCTGCCATGCTAAGTGTGGCCGTGGCGCGCGGCTCTGACTGCCCGTGCACAAGTAAAGGGGTCAAAAGGAGGGCCCTTACTTTTGTACACCGACAGGAGCCCCCGGACCTGGGCCATACATAAGCGCGACGCATTGTTGGGCTAGGCCCAAAAGGGTGCGCGGGCACGTGGGGCGGATTTTTACCGTAGTACCTGTTTCGCCCGCTGCGCTTCCCCATGACCCTCGTTGAATGCGCGACGTGGAGGATCATGTGTGACGTGGGGGTCATGCATGGGGCGGTCTCCGCACGCATGCGTCACATCGCAGTTAATGGGAAAGGAGGCGGCCCGCGCCTTCCCCGTAAAAAGGAATAACCGCGGGCGCGCTGCTCATTTACCCGCTGCGTCTTCTCCAATCTCGGAACCGATGTTCCTTTCTTCCTCCTTCTCAAGCTCTTCGCCTTTGCTCGCCGCTGCTGCGTCCTCGCCGTCCTCCACCCCTCGGCTTTCGCAGCCGCCGTGGCCCCCAAAACCACCAAGGGCAAGGGAGTGGCCAAGGACTGCGGGGTGACGGAGCCGCCGGAGAACGAGTTGGCGGCGCGGCGGATGCAACTCGCCTACTTCCCCTCGACGGTCGACGTGTTCGAACTCCGGGACCGCTTCAAGCCCCTATAGGGGTGCAAGATGGGGGGGGACGACCGGGCATCCAGCCACGCGCGTCATCCCCGCCAATTGCGCCAAGGCCGCCCCGAATCGGTACCCGTTCTTCGTCGATTACTTTTCTTGCGGCCTTTGCCCCCCTTTCTCTGATTTCTTCAACGATATCATGCACACATTTGGCTTCCACCTCCTGGATTTTACTCCGAACGCCGTGGCATGTATGGCCCTGTTCGCCCATCTCTGCGAGGGCTTCGCCGGAGTTCTTCCCAACACGGCGCTCTTCCGCCATTATTTTTACCCTCGCATCCAGAAGGCAGGCGCCATTTCTGGTTGCGTCGCCTGGATCCCAAGGTCCAAAGGGACGCAACCGGAGGGTGCCCAGAAGGAGAGGTGGGAAGAATGGTGGGGCCGGTGGTGCTGGATTGAGGAGGACGACCCACAGGAGTTATGCCGGGTCCGCCAGGCGTCGCCGGTTCGTAGGAATGACTGGGGCGACATCGACGCCCAGGATGACAAGCTCAAGATTGCCACCACCAGGATCCACCGCCTCACCGTTGCCTAGCTTATCCTGGAGATGATTGGGGCCGATTTCCTCTGCCGCCGAATCGCTCCTCTACACAACAAGGGGAGGCCGGCCTAACTCTTCCAGAATGCGTCTGACATCATGAGGCTTCGCCCTGGCCTCAATCACAACTTCATGGTGATGGGGCACGCTCACTTCTGCCAGCGGATCTTTCAGCTCGACGTGAACGCGCGACGGCTGGGCCGAGAGGTCCGGCAAGGCTGCGAAGGCCGGCAAGGTCGTCAAGGGGCCCTTGTTTGGGTTGCCGGCAGGGGTGGTCCCGCTGAGCAACAACTCGTGCCAGACTGACATCATCGCCATGATGCCGGACTGCAACGCGCACGGTCCCGTCCAAAACTGGGCCGCACCGCTGAAGGAGCAGGTGCAGGAGTTCTTTGACGGCTTGGCGGAGGTGTATGTCCGCAACGAGCCGCTGCTCATCCAGGACACCACTCAGGCAGAGTTGGACTACATCGCCACCAGAACGGCGGAGGCGGAGCTCGCCAGGCAGGCCGGCAGCGCTGGCGGCATGGAGGATGAGGTCGCAGCAGCCGCGGAGGAGAAGGAGCTCGCCCAGTGGGCGGAGTCTGCTGGGGAAGCCAGCAGCGCCGGCACCGGGGCCCCTCTCGTCGAAGATTTGGTCGACGAGTCATCGGAGGAGGAGGCCGAGGCTGTCGACCCTCCGGTCACGGGGAGAGGGCGAGTCCTGCGGCGGGCCACCTCTGGCGAGCCGGTCCGGCCTGGCAGGGCCGCGCAACTGTGGCAAGCCCAGGAGGGGTCCACGCGCCAGACGAGGGCCGCGGCAGCGAAGAAGTTGGTGAAAGCCGCGATGGCGAAGAAGAAAGCAGTTGCTTCTGCTCCGTCTAAGCACGTCCAGACCCTGCCTTCTTCCCCTCCTCCGGCAGACGTTGATGCGGAGGTCGTATTCGATTTTGGGTCCCTCAGCCCAAGGGGGAAGAGGAAGGCAGCAGAGGAGGAGGCGGAGGGCGAGTAAGTGTCTTGTTCCCTTTTGCCATCTCCGTCTCCTCAAACTGTGCCGCTTATCTTGGATGGTTTTTATCTTTGCAAGGATGTGGAGACGTTGGCCCAGAGGGTAAAGAGGGCCATGTCCTCGGCGGGCGGCCAGCCCCCGGCGGGCACCTCGAGCACGCCACTGGTGGTGGTGAGCAGCCAGGACAGCAGCCCCTGGAGCAGCCCCCAGCGTAAGTTCGCCACTCGCCCCTCATCGACGTGTGTGTTGGGGGATATGAGTCACTGGCACTGACCTTGCCGAGATCGCAGGAGGAGGACGGCAGCAGGAGGAGCCACTGAGGGCCACCCCCGACGTGCCGTCCCCATCGACCACGCCACCCTGAGGGGCGTCCCCAGCAAGGGCGTCAAGCACCGAGCCCATGCACACGGAGGAGGATGAGAACTTGGACGCCGGCGGCTCCACCTCCGCGCCAGATGTTGGTGAGAAAGGGGCTACTTCTTCCCAACCCGGCACGGGTATATCATTCACCTCTCATCCCTGCCCTTTCTTTTTCTTTTTGAATCTTGGTCTTGGCTTCGCCTCTTCCCCTTCTCGGTATCTAGATCTTCCCTCGGCGGACCCAGAGGGCATCGACACCATCATCGAGGATGTCGCCAAGGACGCCGCGGCGGAGGCCGAGAAGATTGCTGCCGAGGAGACCCCCAAGGGCGCCGCCAAGGCCGCCGCCAAGGCCGCTACCGAGGACACCGCCAAGGGGTCTGCCGGGTAACCCGGCAAGGGGCCGGCCGGGGAGCCTGGCAAGGCTGCTGCCGAGGAGGCCGGCAAGGCCGCTGCCGAGGAGGAGGTGGTTGATGACCAGCCTTCCTCCTCCGCTACCTCTGGCTCCGACGGGTATCTGAAGGTGAGCGACGACCTGTTCGTCCACCTTCCAGGGATGTCGAGCTCCAGGGCGCCCATCAAGGGAGAGGTGTTTGACGAGGAGGTGCTGGCCGCTGCCGGGCTCGAGGTTGTTGACGAGCCGAGCGCTGGTGGCGACTGTTCCCAAGAGGAGTGGCTTCTCCAGGCCATGGGCGCCAGCTTTCGGAAGCTCCAGGCGCTCCACTGCGCCCGCCTGGACAAGGCAGAGGCGGACCTCAAGGGACGCGTCGCCGAGACGCAAACTTGGTTCCGCCAAGCTTGTGAGGAGCTGAAGGCCGCCCAGGACGAGCTGGCCAAGCACGAGGTGGAGCTCGCCATGAAGCGGGCCGACATCGAGAAGGCCTAGGAGACGGCGAAGAACCTGGCCGCCGAAGCCGAGGCCGCTCAAACCCAGCACCAGGCCACGCTAGACTCCCAGGAGGAGGACCTTGCTGCGCGTGAGGAGAAGCTTGCCGCAACGCTCCGCGGCAAGGACAAGGAGGTGGAGAAGCTCGTCGTGCAGCGGAGCCAAGAGCTGGAGCAGAGCCACAGGGAGGCACTCGATGCCCAGGCTCTGGTTCACGCCAGCAAGGTGAAGGAGCTGGAGGTGGAGCGGGATGGGCTGAGGGGCCTGGCCCATAAGCTGGCCCAGGAGAAGGACACGCTCGACGGTGCCCTGGTGGAGGCGCAGGGCGCAGTCCTTGGCAAGTCTGAGCAGCTCTCCAAGGCCAACGACCCCATCAAAGACCTGAAGCTGAAGCTGGAGGGTCTTGAGGAGACGCTGTCGGAGGCCAAGGCCCGGGAGGAGACCCTGGCCAAGGATCTAGAGGCCGAGAAGCAGCTACAGAAGAACGAAGCTGCCAACCACATGGATTTTGTGGAGGGCGAGAATCGCTCGATCGGGCGCCTCGAAGACGTCGCCGGCAGGATCACCGCGAAGCTGGCTGCCATGGGGGGTGCCCAATGTGAAGTATGCCCTGGAGCGCAACGTGAGTCCCGACGCCAAGCTGACCATATTCTTCGAGGGCGTCATTGGAGCCCTGGAGCAGCTTCGCTCCAGCAGGGCGGCCTCTCTGGCCGACGAGGCCCGGAAGCTTTGCCGGGGCGCCGTGACCAAGGTCCTCACAAAGGTGGCGCACTGGAACCCCACCCTTGACTTCGACGCCACGCTGGAGAGCTTGCCGGAGGATGCGGACCTCGCGACGCTCGAGGAGCGTATCAAGCCCGTCATCATCCGCATCAACGGAATCCAGAGTGTGGAGTGCCTGCGCCGGGACTAGGCACCCCGTTTCTCATCGCTGCTGCAGGTTCAGAACCAAGACAGTTTTTATCTTTAGTTAGAACCACGGCAACAATTGATGTAATATAACTCTGCAGCACTTTTGGTATTATGCATGCTATCTTCCCGTTTAATCCCCCTTTCTATGTCCACCCTACGTGGATCGGGCAGGCTTGCCGGCGCGTAAACCCAGGCCACGACGCTTTGAGGACGGATCCTCAATGCCCCGCCGGGTGTGCTTGCTGCCAGGCGAACCACCTTACCGCTCTCAACGCGGCTGCTCGAACTGTCGAGCTTGACTCGAGTCAGAATCGAGAGTGTTGCCAATTGCGGCAGGCTACCCTGCCGCTCGCGACGCGGCCGCTTGAGCTGTTGAGCGGACTCGAAACAGAGCAAGGGTGTTGCCAATTGCGAAAGGGCCCCTTTGCGTGTAGGTTTTCCATACATAGGGCAAGACCTTCGAGGATAATAGCCATATATATAAAAAGAAATTGTTCAAAGTTTCGCACAACTTAGCTTTTCTGTCGTTGCACGGGCGTCCACCGCATCTGCAGATGGTGCCGCCGAGCTTGGTCGTCTTCTTCTTGGGAGCCATGGCGAAGAAGAACTGCTAGGCTAACTGCCAAAACATATTTTCACAACTGCGCCCCCCTACCTGGCGCGCCAAAGATGTCGGTGGAAACGACACCTATGGGGTCACTGGGATCCCTTCTACGGTCGGCGAGCTCGAGGTTGTGCAAAGAGCGGGTCTGACAGGAAGCACATGGATCATTTACCCAGGTTTGGGCCGCGAAGATGCGTAATACCCTAGTCCTGCTTTGGTGGATGTATTTGAGTGTTCTTGTGTTCTTGAGCTAGCTATGGGGTTCAACTTGCCCAAAAAGGCCGAATCCCTCTCCTGGTCGCCTCGGGCCTCCTTTTATAGGAAAAAGGGGTTGCCACTGTGGCACACAGGAGGTGGAAAGGTCTACAATCGATAAGCCTATCCTTTGGGACCGTCGGACAAACGCATTTAATGCGCTGCCGACGTGCCCCCTTGCTTTATCAGGGACGCCAGTGAAGCATGTCCAAGCCGTCGCCGCCTTGCCTGGCCTCGACACGCGTCCGAGCTGATGAAGCATCGTGGCGCCGCGTTGGCTAGCTGCTGGGCTGGCGCGATGGTGGAGCCTTCATGAAGGGTCGCATGCCGCCACGCAGGTGCTTGCTGAGCCAGTGTAGAGGCCGCCCGTCGCCACGCAGGTGCCTGCCCAGCTGGTTGAGCTAGCAGATGTTTGTGGACGGCAGTGGAGTCTTTGCAGGTGCGGGCCTAGTTGTGGCCCTACTGATGCCCTCGGCAATGGTCTTGCCGGGGGCCCGGCAAGGGTCTTGCCGTCAAGGCGCTTGCCGGGGGTCTTGTGGATTTCCTCGGCTAGGATCCCGCCGAGGGTCGCCGTCTTCTGGTCCTCATCTAATCTCACATGTTTAGGATCTTGTCGAAGATCTGCATGCTACCACAGAGGCGCCTCCCAAGCCTTGGTCCTAACGTGGATAGTTGGTGGTGTTGGAACCCATGGGCTCAAGGGCGGCTTGCTCTGCTGGCCTCGGGCAAGTTGCCCCGGCAAGGCTCTTGCCGGGTCTGCGGAGGCTGCCTAGGCAAGGATCTTTCCGAGGGATCCCACCTTGTCGTCTTGCTCTCCTGCGTTTCTGGTCTTGGCGTTGCCTTGGTTGTTTTGTGCTTTGGCTTCTCTCCGACTTCCCTCCTCTGCCATGCTAAGTGTAGCCGTGGCGCGCGGCTCTGACTGCCCGTGCACAAGTAAAGGGGTCAAAAGGAGGGCCCCCACTTTTGTACACCGACAAGTATAGAATGGATAAGTGGTGAGGTTGAATTAAGCACTAACCATTTGTATGGTGGCTAACTTACGAGTACAAGAGTAAGAAGAGTAAACTATGCACAACAGTCACAACTAGTAATGATCAAGAAGTAATCCTGAACTACTTACGAGTCAAACATAACCCCACGGTGTTCTCTTCCCGATCTCCCTCGAAAATAGATGATCACGGTTAGCACGCGGTTGGTGTATTTTATTTGAAGTTTAGTGTCAAGTTCTCTACCACAGGATATTATAAATTTCTAAGTCGCCACATAACTGCGGGCATGGCTGCCAAAAAGATTTAACCCTGCAGGGGTGCTCCAAGTGGTCCATTATAAATTACCACGCACATCCGATGGAACATCCTCACACCGTGATAACATGATGCTTACAATAAGTAATCCCGATGGACAAGCCACTCGTCAAAGGTAAAACTAAACTAGCAAGACCACCCAGTGTACCAACACCCCAATAGGAGCCACACGTATCTCGTCTCATGCCACGACTAGATATCATCCACACTTCTGGTAGGCCAGTCACAGAGTTGCCCCTGGTGGCCACCGATGGTTGACAATTCTGGACTAGCACCATCAGCACTGGCCTCCTGTATTATGTGGAGTTAAGAATCCTCGGGGACGCGACCCCCTGTTCTAATTCTAACCTACTATTAAAAGGAAGTTATATTCTTGGTTTCGTCCCACTTTGTTTGGTCCCGCTTTAATTAACTTCACTTACGCTATTTAGTTTAGTTACTTGCCACCCGTTTTAGCCCAATGGAGGAAGCCCACCCGGCGGCGCACTGTGGCCCAGGTCTGGAGAACTGGCAAAAAATAAAATTGTCGATGGGAGGGTTCGATCTCTAACCTGCCAACCGGCCACGCACAGTTTGTCCAACCGACCCAGCCAGAGATATGCGAGGATAGTTTTTCTCCCGTTGCAATGCACGGGTCTTTTTGCTAGTAATTAATTATGAGGTTCATTATGTTGGCAAATTTTAAAACCAAAATTGGGCCTTGATGGAAGAGTTTTAGCCTAAGCGAATGGCTAGGGGGGTCCACCCCACACTTGTTAGGAGAGGTCATCAAGGAACATTACACCGGTATGATGGAAACTAGGGCAGCAAGAGTGGAACAAAACACCAGGCAAAAGGCCGAGCCTTGCACCCTTTATCGAGTATATAGATGCATTAATTAAATAAGAGATATTGCGATATCCCATATATTCATGTCCCAACATGGAACAACCTACACTGCACCTACAACTAGCAACTTTATAAGAAGGGATGAGCAAAGTGCTAACATAGCCAAACAACAGTTTGCTGGGATGGTGGAAGGTTAGAGGTTGTATCATGGCAATTTGGTAGGCTGACAAACAAGTGGTAGGTAGCGAGACATAGCGAAAGCATCGAGACCACTAGCAAAGGAAAGATAGTAGTGATATCCAAGGTAATGGTCATCTTGCCTAAAATCACACTAGGAAGAAGACCTAATCCATGAAGTAGAGGAACCAACGTAGTCGAACGAATCTCTCACACTCCGAAACATTTCGGAACTCTAGCGAGGAGAAGAAAACCCGGAAACAAGCAAATGACATGGTAAACACATAAGCATAAACATGGCATGATGCACAATCAAGTATTATGCATGTCCATTGTAATGCGGCATCGCATGACAAAGTGCAACAAACAATACTACAAATTAAGTGGAGCTCAATATGCAACGAGTTGCATATTGACAAAACACCACATTCAATTATTTAGGTCGCGCTCGTTTATGTAGGTGACAAGATTAAATGTTCGTTAACATGGCAAGAGGTGAAGCATATGTAATCTACCTGTCTAGGCAAGTTTAAATGAGGCCAAAAACAACATATAACAATTCCGAAAAATCCCCATATGTTATTTTCGAATTTGCTACTGTTTTGCCTAAAACACAATTTTAGAGTGGTTAAGCTGTAAAATAAAGTGCACCATGTTATTCTACGTGTTCTTCTAGATAATTTACATATATAATTTATTTAATTTGGAACTACGGTTATTTAGTTGTGAGATAAACCATTTTAGCAAGTAAATTATGCAAATTGATGCAAACAGCAAGTTTCAATATTTTAAACATCGCTGAAGGTTAGAAATTATTAAACTACATGAAATTCTAAGCATTTTACATATAGGAGATGCTTTATTTTGATGAATGAATATCTAGTTAATAGCAGTTCAAATGAGTGGCATTCCTGTGAATATGCAAAAGAAATTGAAACAACAGGGAACACAGGCTGGGTCAACCAATGTCAATGACAAGGGGGCCCATGGTGCTGAGGTGCCAGGAGTGTGGGTGTGGAGAGGGTGTGCGCAGAGAGGATGACAAGTAGGGGCCCACTGTCATATAGAGGTAAAACAGAAAAAAGGGGAGTTTAGTTGCACCCGCTGGGCATTGAACCCAGGTCGCTGGGGTAGGGGAGAGAGCGGCGAACACTGGGCTACAGGCATGGTTTCAAACGAAGAGGGAGTGGCCTATTTCGATGTAGCTCAAGGCCAGGCTTGGATTTCTTCTGCAGAGACAGAGGAGATGTCATCGTTGCCGACGAGCAACGGCGGCACGACAGGGCTCCGTAGGCGGCGGCAGGCATGCGTGAAGGAGTATCAGCGCTGATTCAAGGGCACGGGAAGGCTAGGAGCGGCGCGGTCCTGCTACTTCTTGAGCTTGCATTGATTTTTTCCTTGAAGAGGAAAGGGTGATGCAGAAAAGTAGAGATAAGTATTTCCCTCAGTTAAGAACCAAGGTATCAATCCAGTAGGAGGCACAAGCAAGTCTCCAATATATACACCTTCACAAACTAGCAAACACTTGCACACAGCGCGAAAAAGGGGTTGTCAATCCCTTCTCGGTCACGAACAAGAGTGAGATCTAATAGAGATAGGTATAAAAGATAAATAAAACAGAAAACTAAAGTAAATATAAATAAATTGCAGCAAGGTATTTTTGGGTTTTTTTGTTTATAGATCTGAAAATATATGATGGAAAATAGACCCGGGGGCCGTAGGTTTAACTAGATGCTTCTCTCCTGAAGAAAACATACAGTGGGTAAACAAATTACTGTTGAGCAATTGATAGAAAAACGCATAATTATGACGATATCTAAGGCAATGATCATGAATATAGGCATCACGTCCGTGACAAATAGACCGACTCCTGCCTACATCTACTACTATTACTCCACACGTCGACCTCTATCCAGCATGCATCTAGAGTATTAAGTTCATAAGAACGGAGTAATGCCTTAAGCAAGATGACATGATGTAGAGGGATAAACTAAAATAATATGATATAAACCCCATCTTTTTATCGTTGATGGCAACAATACATTACGTGCCTCGCTACCCCTTCTGTCACTAGGTGAGGACACCATAAGACTAAACCCAAAACTAGGCACCTCTCCTATTGCAAGAAAAACCAATCTAGTTGGCCAAACCAAACCAATAGTTCGAATAGAAATACAAACATATCTTAATCATGGATAAAAGAGTTCAGAGAAGACTCAAATAATATTCATAGATAATCTGATCATAAATCCACAATTCATCGGATCTCAACAAACGCACCGCAAAAGAACATTACATCGAACCGAACTCCAAGAACATCGAGGAGAATATTGTATTTAAGATCAAAGAGAGAGAAGAAGCCATCTAGCTACTAGCTATGGACCCTTAGGTCCCTAGTAAACTACTCATGCTTTATCGAAAGGGCAGCAAGGTTGATGCAGAGACCCTCGATGATCGAATCCCGTCCGGCGGAGTGCCAGAAAAGTCCCCAAGATGGGATTTCACATGAACAGAAGCTTGCGGTGGCGGAAAAGTATTTTGGTGTGCCCTCTGGTATAGGGGGATATTTGAGGATTTATAGTGCAGAGACTAGGGCAAGACGGTCCACGAGGGCCCCACAAGCCAGGGGCGCCACCCCCCTCTGGGGCGCGCCCTCACGGCTTGTGGCCGTCTCGTGGGTCTTATGGCCTCCTCTCCAAGTTTCATTGGTTTCTTCTGGTCCAAGAAAAATCACCGTAAAGTTTTATTCCGTTTGGACTCCGTTTGATATTCCTTTTCTGTATGTCAAAAACAAGGAAAAACAAAAACTGGCACTGGGCTCTAGGTTAATAGGTTAGTCCCAAAAATAATATAAAATAGCATATTAATGCATATAAAACATCCAAAACAGATAATACAATAGCATGGAACAATAAAAAATTATAGATATTTTGGAAACGTATCAAGCATCCCCAAGCTTAATTCATGTGCGTCCTCGAGAGGTGAATGATAATAACAAAAAGTTCGATGTGGAATGCTACCTAACATATTTATCAATGCAATTTTCTTTATTGTGGTAAGAATATTCCGATCCATAAGATTCAAAACAAAAGTTTAATATTGACATAAAAACAATAATACTTCAAGCATACTAATAAAGCAATAATGTCTTGTCGAAATAACATGGCTATGAAAGTTATACCTACAAAATCATATAGGCTGGCTATGCTCCATCTTCATCACACAAAGTATTTCATCATGCACAACCCCGATGCCAAGCCAAGCATTTGTTTCATACTTTTAGTGTTCTCAAACTTTTTCAACTTACATGCAATACATGAGCCATGGATATAGCACTATAGGTGGACTAGAATATGGTGGTTGTGGAGAAGACAAAAAATGAAGGAGAAAGCCTCACATCAACTAGGCAAATTAACGGTCTATGAAGATGCCCATCAATTGATATTGATGCAAGTGAGTAGGGATTGCCATGCAATGGATGCACTAGAGATATAAGTGTATGAAAGCTCAAAAAGAAACTAAGTGGGTGTGCATCGAACTTGCTTGCTCATGAAGACCTAGGGAAATTTGAGGAAGCCCATCATTGGAATATACAAGCCAAGTTCTGTAATGAAAAATTCCCACTAGTATATGAAAGTGATAAAATAAGAGACTCGCTATCATGAAGAACATGGTGCTATTTTAGAGCACAAGTGCGGAAAAGGATAGTAACATTGTCCCTTCTCTCTTTTTCTATAATTTTTTTATTTGGGCTTCTTTGGCCTCCCTCTTTTATTTGGGCTTCTTTGGCCTCTTTTATTTTCTTAAAGTCCGGAGACTAATCCCAACTTGTGAAGGAATGATAGCTTCCACCATCCTTTCCTCACATGGGATAATGCTCTAATAATGATGATCATTACAAGTCGATACTAGAACAAAGATATGATTCAATATGAATGCCTCATGCACATGAGAACAATATGATAATGAAGGTATGTGTCATAATAAAATAGAACGGTGGAAGTTTCATGGCAATATATCTCGGAATGGTTATGGAAATGCCATAATAGGTAGGTATGGTGGCTGTTTTGAGGAAGGATATATGGTGGGTTTAATGCACCGGCGAAAGTTGCGCGCTACTAGGGAGGCTAGCAATGGTGGAAGGGTGAGAGTGCGTATAATCCATGGACTCAACATTAGTCATAGAGAACTCACATACTTATTGCAAAAGTTTATTAGCCATCGAAAAAAAGTACTAATATCTCCTAGGGGGATAGATTGGTAGGAAAATACCATCGCTCGTCCCCGATCGCCACTCATAAGGAAGAAAATCAAAGAATAAATCATGCTCCGACTTCATCACATAACAGTTCTCCATACGTGCATGCTACAAGAATCACAAACTTTAACACAAGTATTTCTACCAATCCATAATTACCCACTAGCATGACCCTAATATCACCATCTTTATATCTCAAAACAAATGTAAGGAATCAAACTTCTCATATATTCAATGCTCTTTATATGGAAGTTTTTATTATATCCCTCTTGGATGCCCATCATATTAGTACTAAATTAATAACCTAAGAAAATTACCATGTTGTTTTAAGACTCTCAAAATAATATAAGTGAAGCATGAGAGTTCAACAATTTCTACAAAATAAAACCACCGCCCTGCTTTAAAAAGATATAGGTGAAGCACAAGAGCAAACTGCCTCAAAAGATATAAGTGAAGCACATAGAGTATTCTAATAAATTCACTATTAATGCGTGTCCCTCTCAAAAGGTGTGTACAGAAAGGATGATTGTGGAAAACTAAAAAGAAAAGACTCATATCATACAAGACGCTCCAAGCAAAACACATATTATGTGGTGAATAAAAATATAGCCTCAAGTAAATTTACTGATGGATTGAAGACGAAAGAGGGGATGCCATCCGGGGCATCCCCAAGCTTAGATGCTTGGTTGTCCTTTAATATTACCTTGGGGTGCCTTGGGCATCCCCAAGCTTAGGCTGTTACCACTCCTTATTCCATAGTCCATCAAATCTTTACCCAAAACTTGAAAACTTCACAACAACAAACTCGTAAGAGCCGTTAGTATAATAAAATAAATCACCTCTTTAGCTACTATTGTGAACACATTCTAAATTTATATTGGTCTAATATCTACTGTATTCCAACTTCTCCATGGTTCATGCCCCCTATGCTACCCATAGATTCATCAAAATAAGCAAACAACACATAGAAAACAGAATCTGTCAAAATAGAATAGTTTGTAGTAATCTGGAAATTTCGTATAATTCTGCAACTCCAAAAATTCTGAAAATTTAGGAAACTCTAGGCAATGTGTATATCAATATTGTGTAAATAATTCTGATCAAAATGGTGTTTTTGTGATGTTTTAAATTTCTGGCAATGAGCGCAAAAGTTTCAGTTTTTAGCAAGATCATATCAACTATCACCATGAACCATCCCAAAGTCTTATTTGGCTCACACACTAATTAAAACACCAAAACACAATTACAACAGAGGTAATAATTTGTATTTATTGAAAAACAGAACAAAAAAAGACACACAAAAATTGCGTTGCCTCCCAACAAGCGCTATTGTTTAACGCCCCTAGCTAGGCATAAAACATATATCTAGGTATTGTCATCTTTGGTATGTAATCCATAAGTATCCCTCATACTAGATTCATATGGCAACTTAATTTTATTTCTTCGAAAGTGTTCCATGACCTTCATTAATGGAAATTGAAATCTAATGTTTCCTTCTTTCATATCAATAATTACACCAATCGTTCTAAGGAAAGGTCTACCAAGAATAATAGGACATGTAGGATTGCAATCTATATCAAGCACAATAAAATCTATGGGCATATAATTCCTATTTGCAACAATAAGAGCATCATTAATCCTTCCCATAGATTTCTTAATAGTGGAATCCGCTAGATGCAAATTTGAAGAACAATCATCAAATTTGTGGAAACCGAGCACATCACATAAAGTTTTTTGGATAGTGGAAACACTAGCACCCAAATCAAACAAAGCATTGCACCATAATAATATTTAATTTTAATGTTAATATTAGGTTCCCACTCATCATAAAGCTTTCTAGGTATAGAAATTTCCAATTCAAGTTTTCCTTCAAATGATTTCATCATAGCATCAACGATATGTTTAGTAAAAGTTAAATTTTGATTATAAGCATGGGGTGAATTTAACATGGATTGCAACAAGGAAATACAATCTATCAAAGAACAATTATCATGATTAAATTCCTTGAAATCCAAAAGAGTGGGTTCATCGCCATCTAAAGTTTTGACCTCTCCAATCCCACTTTTATCATTTTTTTTCATTACGATCTTCACCCACCAAATTATTGGGGCGCCTTATAGCTAAAGTTGACTCACCTCTAGTCCCATCTTTATCAAGATTTATATTATAAAACAAAGATTCAATATGATTCACGCCAATCACTTTAAGATATTCATCATTATTATCACAAAAACTAGAATAGCATGCCTTTACAAACCAATCTCTCTTAGCACGCATCCCAGCGGTTCTTTCTCTAATTTCATTAATAGAAACTTGGATATCTTTTAGAGATTCATTAATTTCAATCTTTGGTGGAATAGATATAATCGTAAAAGAATCAATTTCACGAGAAATTCTATTAACGTTCCTAGCCAAATCATCAATCTTAAGCAATCTTTCTTCAACCATAGCATTGAAAATCTTTTGAGAATTAATGAAATCTTTAATATTATTCTCAAGATCAGAGGGTATTTTATTATAATTTCCATAAGAATTGTTGTACTAATTACCATAATTATTGGAGGAATTACTAGGAACGGCCTAGGGTTGAAATTACCTCCATATGTGTTATTACCAAAATTGTTCCAACCAACAAAATTCACATCGATAGATTCATTATTATTCTCAATCAAAGTAAACAAAGGCATATTATTAGGATAAATAGGAGCATTCTTACTAGCAATCAATTTCATAATTTCATCCATGTTTCCACTCAAAGTATTAATTTCTTCAATTGCATGCACTTTTTTACTAGTAGAAGATCTTTTGGTATGCCATTGAGAGTAATTTTCCATAATATTATCTAGGAGTTTAGTAGCTTCTCCTAATGTAATTTCCATATGAGTACCTCCCGCGGTAGAATCTAAAAGATTTCTAGATGCAAAACTCAATCCGGCATAAAAAAATTGTATGATCATCCATAAACTTAAACCACGAGTAGGGCAATTTCTTATCATCAAATTCATCCTATCCCAAGATTGTGCAACATGCTCATGATCAAGTTGCTTAAAATTCATTATATCTGTCGATGCAACAAACATTCGTGTTTGTTGACCAGACTCATACACAGGCGTGTTGGTAATCATGCATTTAGCACCAACGCACAACACAAGGCCAAGCCGGAGAAGCCGCTCTTCGTGAGATCAAGGAGAGTATCAAGAAAACCAAGTCAAGCATGCAAGTCAAGGATTCCAAGAGAAGTCTCCCTTGACAGCCAGGCGAGGCCGGCATGGTCGATACAACAAGCAAGAGCAGATCCAAACCACGCTAGTCGCGCCTCCGGGGCGACTGGAGACCATGGTGCGCACACCTCCAGGAAGGCCTAGCAAGCCCTATCCCCGGCAGGCACGGGCTAGCACTGGTACAACGAGGTGCTATACAAACGGGTTTTAACCCCTTTCCGCGACGGTGTTCTAAACGGTCACCTAGTGAGTGAGTGCGATAGGGGGGTCCTTCCCACACGACCTAGAAACCATCGGGGATAGGCCCTCCTGGTACACACGCATGGCAAAATGAGGTCGTGTGCGATGGTCGAGTCATCAAATACGATTATACAGGCCAAATCAGTTCCGGTCGTAAGTACATTCCACACAGTCAGTCCCAAACAAACGTTTCCATTTCTTATGTACATTCCACACAGTCATTCCAAGGAATACGTTTCCGCTCTTATGTACGTCCCACACAGTCAAGCCAGGGAAAACGTTTCTGTTCGTATGTATATCCCACACAGTCAATCTAGGGAAAACGTTTCCGTTTGTATGTACATCCCACACAATTTTATGTATAGGCTCGTGTGTGATCGGTGTAAATATCACACACACTCTACCTCGGTTAACCGTTTTCTTTTATTCAACTACATCACACACGATTTGATGAAGAAAACTGTGTGGCATTGGGCTATCCATCACAAGCGCTTTTATTGCTAGAACCTTTGCAAAGTTCCATGACCCATTAAGCAGGTTTATTAGTTTAAGATTAATAATTCCAGTATTACGCAAATTTACATTTCATATTGAGCAGCTGTTTGCCAATTTTATATCAGGCACATAAATATATTTTAACATCACAGTACGATAGCTACCTGAAAACAGCACTTTACAACATATAGCTAGTTCAGCTTCATAAGAACAATATTAGAACAATATATTCATTTCCCTAATCGAGATCATCCAGGCTCGTATTATCCACCTCTGCTTTCAGTTCAGTAAGGACCTGTTTTGCACTGGCCAACTGGGATAGTGCCTCCTCCTTCGCCAACACCATCTTAGCAAAGTATGATTTCAAAAAACCTGAGCTCATTCTCCACCTTCCTCTTTTTATCCCGCATCTTCAAATATTCTTCAGTGTTGACGACACTTTCTCTAAACCTACCTCTGTTCTCTTCCTCATACATACTCCAGAGCTTTGCTAGCCACATCTTCAAAGACTATGGCCACTCTTGCTCAACCCACTCCAGGTAAGAACACTTCGGTTCATCCTATAATATTAAAACTAGATCAGTAACAATTGTAGGGGAAATGGGTTTATAGTAACATAGAAAATCATGAATACATATTTTGAAAAACTGAAGAAACAAGTTAATTACGACATATCTTCTTAAAAAGATCAATGTGTAAATGAATTAATT
Source organism: Aegilops tauschii subsp. strangulata (assembly GCF_002575655.3). NCBI lineage: Eukaryota > Viridiplantae > Streptophyta > Magnoliopsida > Poales > Poaceae > Aegilops > Aegilops tauschii. The sequence goes on from NC_053041.3 coordinate 319,337,153, forward strand.
ACTACTGAGACAACAACCAAATTCTGAAACATCAGAAGCTATAATTAATTACAACAATGCTACAAGTTCTTACTCATGTACTATAAATAACAAATTGAACAATTTATAAAGAAGCTAAATATAACTGCAATAGCATAGCGACATTGTTTGGATGACAACAAATTGATACTAACAGGTGTGTACATGCACAAATTTAGTAACATAGAACTAATAGCACTAAGGCCGTCCACTATGTATGGCAAAACCGGTGTAAAGACAATTGTTGCTACATTTCGCACCGGTGCTTGCACTGGCGAGCCGATGCAGCGGAAAAAAATCAGGGACCCGGACTCCCGAGCACCTAGTTGCTCTGATGCCCAGTTCCTTCGTGCCATAAAGATTTAGTATTTTACTACTTGGCTGCTCGGATGTGTGGACCAAAGTTGGCTGCACAAACTGCTGAAGCGGTGCCAAATAATTTTCTAATGGCATCACTGATGAGATGGCATCATTTTGGATACTAGGTAGAAAATGTGACACTGTCTTAGGATGCGTTTGGTTGAAGGTGTGGTATGAATGGGTTGGGATTGTGATAGTGTCTGGATCACATCTAACAAATGATTTGTAACAACGAAAGTGGGGCCCCTATCCATGCAAGAAACTTCCTCCCACTATCCATTGATTCAAACACAACTAGCTTCACACATGGAGACTGATGGTGATGACGAGCAGACAGACCTTCAGCCACCCCGCTCCATTCATTGCAACAGATGGTCCTAGGGAGCTACAAGAGGAACAAATGACTCAAATCGACCGCTGGGTTAAAATTCTTCATTCCAAGTCATAGCCCTAGAGAGAGAAGAGAGGCATACCCGGGTGGTGAAGGAGTCGTCGTCGGAAGAGGAACCACAAGAGAGGTCATTGAAGAAGACCATGGCGACCCCGGCGGTAGGATGCGAGACGACGAGAGCGAGGAAGCAAGCGAGGAAGGGGCTATAGCTTAGGAAGAAAGGAAGGAAGTAAGGAAGGAAGGAGGAAACAGGGGAAATGTGACTTGTGGTCGGGGAGAAAAGTGGGTGGGGAAGGGGGGAGGGGGTAGATATTTTGATGGTAGGCCAAAAATTTCGAAATGTGGAGGGAAACTTTGCGTGCGGTGCCGCCGGACACCATTCTCTTTGAACGATTGTGTGCATCGCAAACGATTATTCTGCTTTACGCGCATGGGATGAGTTTGATAATTCAAATTTGTCATTTTCTTCTGCTTTACAGTGTCAAGCTACAGTAACCTCACGATAATGATGCCAGGTCACCATGCTTACTGAGCTAATTATCACTTGATGAAAAATCAAAGTCAAACTCAAATTCAAATTATGAGTGAAATTCAAATTTTCTCAAACATGAAAACTAAAATGTTCTTCATGTGCCAAATAATCCATAACTAATATTGGTAGTGAACTAACATTTTTGCAAAGTGTTTAAGTGCACTAAACTATTTAAAAAGTGGCTAAAACAATAGATTAAACGCCTTTTTGAATTATAAAAGTTGCAAAGAATTTCAAGAGCCTCACAATCTTTTTGTGGCAGTGACAACTATTGCAATGTAATTATGTGGCCAAATCCCACAGTTTTACTGAATCCTTTTTGGTAGCTCAAATAGTGCAAAGCATTTTCTATAAAAAGAAAAGAGCAGAAGAAAATGAAAAAGGCGAAATGAGAGAGAGGCCCCCTGCCCCCTACTAGGCCTTAACTCACCCGAGCGGCCCAGCAAGGCCAGTTCGTTCCCCGGGTCGCCTTCCCTGTTCGTGCGACCGCGGGCGTGATCACCGCCTGACCGGCTAGTCGCCCCCACACCGCGGTTGCGACGGGATAAGGACGAGCCTCCCCCTGCCTCCTCAGTCCTCCCTCGCGCCTCACTCTCTCCTCTGTCGCCCCACTCACCTCCAGGCTCTCCCCAGATCCCTTTCTCCACCTCGCCCGAACGCGCCCGTCACCGTCCACCTTACTCCAACGTGGCCACCGGCCACCACACCCATCACCGCCATGACGTAGATCCTCGACGTCGTCCGCTACGTCCCCTAGTGCTATCCGCAGGAGCTCGAAGGCGCTAGAGCGCCGTCACGCTATCATCTTGAACCTCCATCCGCCCGGGATCACCGCTGCCGTACATCACCATCGAGCACCCTCCGGCTCCCTCATCCGCTTCCGTATACCCGCAGTGAGCAGCCGCTTCGATCCCCCCTCTCCTCGGCCTCTCCCAGCAACCGTAGCCGCCGTTGCCGTCGCCGCCCGAATGCAGCTCCGCCGTGAGGCTCTCCGTCGACGTTGTGGTCATTGACATGCTCGCCCGAGCACTCGAGCGTGCTCAGGCTACCTCACCGTGTCCGCCCGTGCCACTAGGTTCCTTCCCCGTAGCCTCTAGTGCCGACCCCGCGTTTGACAGAACTCCTGCTAAGGTCACCCTGACGTCATGCTGGTGCAGTATTTTTCTTTTTATTTAATAATAATTCCAGAAATGTTTAAAACTTAGAAAAATAATATAAAATAATCTATAACTCAGACGAAAATAATTTATATATGAAAATTGCTCACCAAAATCCAACGAATCTGAATATGTGGTTCGTTCATCTGTCACATGCCCCTAGCATGCTGAACATGGAACCGTCCCCTCTCTTTCGTCTGTCCAGAAAATACCAAGCGCCAGGAAAACTTCTCCGGATGTTTTCCCTTTCCGTCTGCAACATGTAGCATGGAGATATGTCACCCCTAGCACGATGTATTGCTAAGTCATTCATTGTGATGCTTTGTTTGCTTTATATTTATTGTTTCTCCCCCTCTTCTCTCTGGTGGACCCCGATACCGATGCTGCCCCTGTGATCGACTACGTCACCGACGACTGTTCCTTTGTTGCAGAGCTTCCAGGCAAGCAAACCCCCATTGATCATTCCGATATCTGATGTCCACTACACAACTTGTTGTTGTAGACTCGTGTTGGGCCTCCAAGCGTAGAGTTTTGTAGGACATTAGCAAATTTCCCTCAAGTGGATGACCTAAGGTTTATCAATCCGTGGGAGGCGTAGGATGAAGATGATCTCTCTAAAACAACCTTGCAACCAAATAACAAAGAGTCTCGTGTGTCCCCAACACACCAAATACAATGCTAATTTGTATAGGTGCACTAGTTCGGCGAAGAGATGGTGATACCGGTGTACTATGGATAGTAGGTATTAGTTTTTGTAATAAGAACAATAAAAACATTAAGGTAGCAATTGATAAAACGGAGCACAAATGGTATTGCAATACTTGAAAATGAGGCCTAGGGTCCGTACTATCGTTGGTGCAATCTCTCAACAATGCTAATCTAATTGGATCACATAACCATCCCTCAACGTGCGATGAAGAATCACTCCAAAGTTCTTATCTAGAGGAGAACATAAGAACAAATTGTTTGTAGCTATTCTTTCCGATCGATCTATCCAAGAGTTTGTACTAAAATAACACCAAGTTATTCTTTCCGATCGATCTATCAAGAGTTCGTACTAAAATAACACAAAGTCATTCTTTCCGATCGATCTATTAAGAGTTCATACTAAAATAACACCAAAGCAAATTCAGATTCATAATACTCAATCCAACACAAAGAACCTCAAAGAGTGCCCCAAGATTTCTACCAGAGAAACAAAAGACGAGAACGTACATCAACCCCTATGCATAGATTAACCCAATCTCACCTCGGGAATCCGCGAGTTGAGTGCCAAAACATATCTCAAGTGAATCAATATAATACCCCATTGTCACCACGGGTATTCATATGCAAGACATACATCAAGTGCTCTCAAATCAATGAAAGTATTCAATCTAATAAAATGAAATCTCAAAGGGAAAACTCAATTCTCAACAAGATAGAGAGGGGAAAGCACCATATGATCCAAGTATATTAACAAAGCCCGCGATACATCAAGATCATGACATCTCAAGAACACAAGAGAGAGAAATTAAACACATAGCTACTGGTACAAACCATCATCCCCGAGGGTGGACTACTCCCTCCTTATCATGGTGGCCGTCGGGATGATGAAGATGGCCACCGGTGATGATTTCCCCCTCCGGCAGGGTGCCGGAATGGGGTCTAGATTGGTTTTTCATGGCTATAGAGGCTTGCGGCGGTGGAACTTCTGATCTAGGGTTACCCATAGGTTTTTGGAATATTTGGCAATTTATAGGGCGAAGAGGCGGCGCGGGAGGCCACCGAGGTGGGCACAACCCACCTGGGTGCGACTGGGCCCCCAGGCATGCCCTGGTGGGTTGTGCTCCCCTCGGAGCTCCCTCTGGCACTTCTTTGGCCCACCGGGAGTCTTCTCGTCCAGAAAAAATCTCCAAAAAGTTTCACTGTGTTTGGACTCCGTCTGGTATTGATTTTCTGTGATGTAAAAGACAAGGAAAAAATAGCAACTAGCACTGGGCAGTATGTCCATAGGTTAGTCCAAAAAAATGATATAAAGTTGATATAGAATGATTGTAAAACATCCAAGAATGATAATATAACAACATGAATACTTCATAAATTATAGATACGTTGGAGACGTATCCGCATCCCCAAGCTTAATTCCTACTCGTCCTCGAGTAGGTAAATGATAGAAGAAATAATTTATGAAGTGTGAATGCTAGCAAAGTGCATAAGTTTGATCAATGATAATTTCAATCACTTTTCCTAGCATCATAATAGCAATTCTTTCTTGTAAAACTTCTCATATTAAAGTGGCAACCAATTCACATGTTAAGGTTCAAACAATAAACTCTCTTGAAACTCAACATATATTCTTAGACACCAAACAATTGCAATTCAACTTATTCAATAAAGTCTAAGTAAGAGCTCCACATACTGAATCATCATATAGTCTTCCATGATTTCTACTACTCAAAGCATATTCTTAGAACAAATGGCATCCATCAAACACAAAGAAAGATAGGGGCTTAATATTTCACCTCCCAACTCATTTATCATAGAGATAATTGTCAACAAGAATAAATCGTGATCAAATATATTTGAATGGTCATATGTCCCTAGATCTTTCCCCCACATGATGCTTGCCAACTGGAGAATAATTGAGGTTGAAATGAGAATTTATACTATTGACTCTTTCCAAAGTAAATACTGAAAAGTAAAAGATAGGCCCTTCGCAGAGGGAAGCAGAGGTTGTCATGCGCTTTTTATTTGGATGCCCAAGCTATTAATGCAAAGGAACATCACGTCATATTGCCCCTTATGATAGCAACTTTATTATGCAGTTCGTCGCTTTTATTACATTGCCATCACAAGTTTGTACAACGCTCAATTTTCCCTTACAATAAAAGATCAAACATATTTAGGAGCAATTTTTATTGCTTTATGCACCGATGATAACTTACTTGAAAGATTTTATTTAGTCCATAGGTAGGTATGCTGGACACTCATGGCAAGAAACTGGGTTTAAAGGCTTTTGGATGCACAAGTAGTATCTCTACTTATTATGAATTTTTGGCTAGCAAAAGATCCTAGGCAAACACCACATGTTGGAGGATCCATAACAATATAACTTCTATGCAAATATACCCAAACATAACTCATTACGTTGTCTTCCTTGTCCAACTTCAACTAATTTTCTTAAGTTCGAAAATAATTAATGGGTATTCACAATCATAGAAGATGTCCAAGATAATATATTTGTATGTGAAAGTTCTCTTCCTTATACTAATCATTCATGGATTGCTTGTATGACCAATATTGTGATTCACTAGTACGCATCAGTGCTATACAAATGATTTTTAACCCCTTTCCGCGACGGCATTTGGAACCGTCGCCTAATGAGTGTGGGCGATGGGGGGGTCCTTCCCACACGACCCAGAAACCGTCGGGGATATGCCCTCCTGGCACACACGCTCGGCAAAATGAGGTCGTGTGCGACCAGCGAGCGCTCAAATATAGAAATACGTACAGTAGAGTGAAAAAATACAATTATACAGGCAAAATTGTTTCTGGTCACAAGTACATCCCACACAGTCAGTCCCCGCTAAACGTTTCCGTTCGTATGTACATCCAAGGAAAATGTTTCCGTTCACAGGTACATCACACACAATTTTTCCCGTTAAATCGTTTTTTATTGAATGTATCACACACGGTCCGTAGAAGAAACTGTGATGCGGAGCATCCCAAGGTCATCCCCATGGACCTACCTACGTCTCCCACGACACTACTTGGACCAATGACAAGAGCCCGAGCTAAGGCTATCGAAGATAAGGTGAACTCGCTCCTTTCCGAACTACCACTTTCGACACATGAGACATGGCTACTACCTCAAACAGAAACACTATGCGTGCTTAGGTACTTGGAGGAAAGCCATGGTACATCTACATCCAACGGACAAGACGGCAAGGCCACCAACCGCGAAGGACAAGAAGAAGAGCTACCAGAGAAAACTCCATCCACCGGACGACCGGTCGGGACTGGACGTCCGGCGCCTGAAGGCCAACCTGCCCAAGTCCCAGCCAACGCAGGCCCCAGCGAGCGGACGTCCAGCCCGGACCGGAAGACCGGCCACACTCTCCAGCGAGCGGACGACCGGAGCCACCGGACGTCCGGCACCACCTCAACAGAATGGAAATTAACGGAAGTCCGAAGCCACCGGACGTCCGGCGCATCCCTCACAGAATGGAACTAGCGGAAGTCCGGAAGCCAACGGACATCCGGAAGCCAGCGAGCCATCAGACGACTGGTCCCCAGCAGACGTCCGGTACCTGTCTGCGCATAGTGTTCGGGCCGAAGCCCATGTACCCTTTCACTTCACCCCTCTTTTGCACTAAGACTATAAATAGACCTCTCCCTCCTCCTAGTTAGGGTTAGCAAAGGATTAGCTCATGTTTGTGTGAGAGCTTTGCTCATCCACTTGGTTACCTTCTCCTCGGAGACGCGCCTCCACCGGAGAAGATCCTTCCAAGCGGATTCAAGACCCCCTCTTGGGTGGCCCCATCAAGACCTCCTCACGGAGAAGAACCGGTTAACTTTGTACCGTCCTTTATTGGACTTGGATCTTGTATCTCACCTTTCTGTTCATCGATCTAACGCATGTGTGATCTCTTCTTGTTGGTTTAGTGTTTCCTCTTGTGTTTTCCCTTGTGTTTCCCCGTGTGTTCCTCGTGTTCTTAGTTGGGATCCGCTCCTTTCATGAAAGATCGGCCGTAAGGAGTTCCACTCCACATCATCTTGGTATCATGAGCCACGTTGATCACGATTTCGGAGCCTCCCCTCTACGTCTTCTAGCTTGATTTTGTTGTTTTTCGTCCTAATCCGAAAATCCCCACCAAAAATAGCCCCAAATTTTTTTTTGTGATTTGTTAGTGTGATGAAATTTTGTTGGATTTGATCCATGGATTTGCTTTGCCTTGAGTGGATCTAGCTTTTCCCCTCCATCTCCACCCTTTCCATCCTCAAAATCGCTCGAATTTTGCCCCCAAAATCCCAAAATTCCGCCCAAATTCGCGCCTCGCAAGTCCCACATCGCGTTGACCCCGACCCACTGGACAACCGCCAGTTACCGGACGTCCGGGGCCCCTGGAACGACCGGACGACCGCCACCACCGGACGTCCGCTGATCCCTGACGAAACTGAATTTCCCCCCGACATTTTTCAGCCACATCCACCACTTCCGCATACACATTCCTATACCACAACCACTTCCGCATACCACCTCCATAGCTTGTCCGCTATCCACCTTCGACGATTTTGAAACATTTTGTTCTTGGAGAATTTGAGTTGTGGTAACCGTGTCCTTTTGTGTTTCGGCTATCTAGGTACGGTTTGACATCGACATCACTACCGCTCATCTTCGCCACGGACTACTATGATTGGCTACACCATTGTGGTATCAACCTCACCTTGGTATCATCTTGGTATCGTGATATCATCATACACTCTTGCATTTGCATTGATAACCCCATAGCCTTACTTTTTGCGTAGCTTACCCATCGAGACTAGCCTTTGAGTATTGCCGGCAACATGACTTGTGCACATTAGTGATCATACTTCCCATAGCACACATACCATATCATAGTGGTGCATATCTTGGTATCGTCTCTTGTGCCACCAAGTGGCCATCGCATATACTCAATTGCTATCTTGGTTCGTGAAGCTTTGCATGAGAAAAGAGCACCAACAACAAAGAGCCAAACAAGCTTTTAAGAAAAAGGGAGAGATAAGCAAACAGCTTATAAGCAAGAACCATAGCATCAAACAACATTAAGATTGTCATATTCAATCATCTTGGATCAAAGCATAGAAACATCATATATATAGCATACTTGGGATAGAAGTCATTGCATTTTTATTTAGTAGGTTGTGCACAAGTTCGTATCCGCTTATTGTGCAATCGTGCTAGTGTCTCTCTAGTGTTGTGCAACAAGAGCATCTTGGTGTTTTCCACATTTTCGCTCATCCTTGGTTGCCCAACCCCCCTTATCTATTTGCGTGTGTGTTTCCGTGTACCTTATCTTGTTATTGGTCTACTTGTTGCATTTGCAAATTTGTGAATCTTTTCCAACATTATTGAAGCTCACTTACAATTGCATCCAATTTTGTGCCACCATCCTAACCAAGCTCCACCATAAGCTTTTACTTGTGTAGGTGTGAGAAACCGACAAGAATTGGTACCAATTGTGCTATTTCCTTGTTCCACATTGTGTGCTCTTGATCCATCTTCAATATCGGTCAAGGTACACTTGGTATTGGTTCTTCTCTTTCCCTCACTCACATATCTTTGTTTGGAATGATGGATAGGCCAAGTACTTCTACCCACCCACTCTTCATTGAGCAAGACGCCGACATGACCTCCTACGTCACCAAGACGCAACTATATGGCGCACATAGAGCTTTGCATCAAGAACAACTTGCTTTGGGTGACCGCATCGACAATCTCGCCACTGACCTACGACAATACGAGCAACATACAAGAGACTACTTCGACACATCCATGAGTTCCCTCAAAGAAGATATCCGAACCATGATGGTCAACCGCTCTTCTACCACTTCGTCCTCCTCAAGACGGAGCCGCTCAAGTCGACATTCCGACGACACTATCTCTGGTTCAAGTATACCGACATCAAACACTCTTCGTCATGCCACGCGTCAAGATCGTCAAGCAAACCGGAATCCTCTACACGACACCGACTCTCAAGAGCATCGTCAACGGCAAGCCCAAGATGCATTCGCTCAAGCACAAGAACGGCAACGCCAACGACAACAAGAGCAAGAGGAGCGAGCGCGACAACATCAAGATGCACAAGATGCCGAGGCACAACGTCAAGAGCAACAACTAAGAGAAGCTCAAGAACTTGAAGCGCAACGTGCCCTTCACGAGTCTAGTCGAGCCGTAGCCATTCGAGGCCGACAAGCCCGTCTACATCAAGAAGCACTTCGCGACGAAGCTCAAGAAAGGATTTACCAAACACGTGTGCATCGACAAGCTCCTCGACAAGTTCCTCCTCAAGCTAGACAAGAACATCAAGTCCATAGAGAGCATGACGACAATGGAAATCATCCTCGACAAGAGCAACATGAGGAAGACAACCCTCCTCGCCAAGAGCAACATGAGATCATCAATCCTCAACGATATGGGCGTCATCATCCCCGACCCCAACACAATTAACACCAATGGTATGACAAGCTAAAGTTCACCATACCCAAGTTCACCGGAAGCAATGACCCCGAAGAGTACATCTCATGGGCATTGAAGGTTGACAAAATCTTCCGCTTGCACAACTACGAAGAAGAGAAGAAGATCGCGATGGCATCCCTTGAGTTCCAAGACTACGTCCTCATTTGGTGGGAACAAGTCATTGGGCGCCGAGAGGCAAGAGGTGAACCACCCATCACTACTTGGGCGCAAATGAAGGATGTCATGAGAGCACGATTCGTGCCAAACTACTACAACCGTGACCTCTTCAAGAAACTCCAACTACTCAAGCAAGGAACCAAGAGCGTTGAAGAGTACTACAAGGAAATGGAGATTGCCATGATAAGAGCCAACGTCAAAGAAGATGATGAGCAAACTATGGCACGTTTCTTGAATGGACTCAATCACCCTATCAAGAAGATTGCCGACTTCCAACCATAATCGAACCTCATCGAGCTAGTGCACCAAGCTACCAAAGCGGAACGGCAAGTGCAAGACGACTTCAAGTATGCCAAGTTCTCATCCAAGTCCCATGGCCTCTCCAACAATCAAGCTTTGACGACTCCAACAACTCCTACCTCAACCAAGACATCTACAAGCAACGATGACAAGTCAAGTTATAAGAAAGTTTCGACAAGCTCAAGTCGTCCTCCTACTACAAGCAACTTCAAGCCAAGAGCTTCATCATCATCTACTCCAACCGATGAGACCATCAAGACAAGTTCCTTCAAATGCTTCACATGCGGAGGCCGAGGCCACAAGTCATTCGAGTGCACAAACAAGCACACCATGATCCTCAATGACGATGGAACCTATGACTCAATGAGTGAAGGAGAAATGGAAGCCCTTGAGCAAGTGGCCATGCACCGCCAAGTGAACAACGAAGATGAAGATGATCAAGTCTTTTGTGACGAAGATTCAAGTCCCGCTCTTGTTGTCTCCATGGTCTTGACTCTTCAACATCATCAAGACGAAGATCAAAGATGCCATATCTTCCACACCAAGGCCAGAATCAATGGAAGGTCCATCAAGGTTATCATCGATGGAGGGAGTTGCCATAACCTCGCACCCTTACAAGGTTCAATGGCTAAGCGACAACTGCACCATCCAAGTCGAGCATAGGGTACAAGTATCTTTCAAGATCGGAGCTTATGAAGACACTTTGGAGTGTGATGTCCTTCTGATGACCGTGTACCACCTCCTTCTTGGACGACCATGGCAATTCGACCGAGGTGTCATCCACAACGGGCGTACAAACCACTATAGCTTCAAGATGAAAGGGAAGGAGTTTGTGCTACGACCTATGTCTCCAAGCCAAGTACTCGCCAACAAGCAAGCAACCCATTGTGGAGAGAATAGTGGGAGAGCAAACCACCAAAAAGAGAGTGAGCGCCACAAGCCCAAATTGAGTGCCTCCACGATGAGCGAAAAGAAGAACTTACTCCTCTTTGCCACCAAACGTGAGATGAGAGAAGTGTGTGAGAACCCATCGAGTGTCCTACACTATGTCCTATTGTGCAAGGACGAGGCACCAAAAACTAACACCTCTCACAATCTACCCTTGGTGTTATCTTCTTTATTATAGGAATTCCAAGATGTTTTCCCCGACGAGCTACCTCCGGGTCTACCTCCACTATGAGGCATTGAGCACCGAATCGACCTCATCCCCGGAGTGCCACTTCCAAACAAGGCTCCATACCGCGTCAACCCCGAAGAAACCAAAGAAATACAAAGGCAAGTAAAGCATCTCATAGACCATGGACATGTGCGCGAAAGTTTGAGTCCTTGTGCCGTACCGGTCATCCTTGTGCCAAAACGTGATGGTAGCTTTCGCATGTGTTCCGATTGTAGACCCATCAATGCTATCACCGTTCGCTATAGGTACCCCATTCCACGCCTTGATGATATGCTTGATGAACTTAGCGGTGCCACTATCTTTTCCAAAATTGATCTTAAAAGTGGTTACTATCAAATCTGCATACAAGAGGGTGATGAATGCAAAACCGCTTTCAAAACAAAGTTTGGTTTGTATGAGTGGTTAGTCATGCCTATGGGTTTATCGGAAGCACCCGGTACTTTCATCCGTCTTATGCATTATGTGTTTCGGCCTTACATAGGTGAATTTGTTGTTGTCTACTTCGATGATATCCTTGTTTTTAGCAAATCCCTCCAAGTGCATGTCACCCACCTTCGCACCGTGCTACAAACTCTTCGAAAAGAGCAACTTTATGCTAATATGGAAAAATGCCTCTTTGGTGTTGATAAGCTTGTTTTCTTGGGTTTTGTGGTATCTTCTAAGGGTGTTCATGTTGATGAATCTAAGATCAATGCTATTAAAACTTGGCCCCAACCAACCAATTTGCAACAAGTGCGTAGTTTTCTTGGTTTAGCCGGTTTCTATCGTAGATTTGTGAAGGATTTTAGCACCTTTGCTTCACCTTTGCATGCTTTGAGTAAGAAAAATGCACCGTTTGTTTGGGGAACCTCCCAAGACATTGCTTTCAATGAGCTTAACAATTTGCTTACTCATGCTCCCGTGCTTGCATTACCCAACTTTGAAAAACCTTTTGAAATTCATTGCGATGCTACTAGTAATGGCATAGGAGGTGTGTTAACGCAAGAGAAGCGCCCCATAGCATACTTTAGTGAGAAACTTTCCGGCTTGCAACTCAACTATCCCATCTATGACAAAGAGCTATATGCTTTAGTGCGAGTTTTGCGTGAATGGGAACATTACCTTCGCCCTCATGAATTTATCATCCATACCGATCATGAAACGCTTAAGTATCTTAAGGGTCAAATTATGTTGAACAAGCGTCATGCTAAGTAGAGTGAGTTTATAGAGTCTTTTCCTTATGTCATCAAGTATATTAAGGGCAAGGAAAATGTTGTGGCGGATGCACTTTCCCGTATATGCATGCTTGTTACTCAACTTGAATTGAATGTCATGGGCTTTGAGCACATAAAAGACTTGTATGAGCATGATCCTACTTTTGCCATTCCTTATGCTAAATGTTTGACGCATACCTCTTGGGACCACTATTACATCAAAGATGGTTACCTTATGAGAGCTAACAAACTTTGCATCCCCGAGTCTTCTCTTCATTTGTTGCTTTTGAAAGAATCCCATGCAGGAGGACTAATGGGACACTTTGGACGCAACAAGACATTTGCTATGCTCTCCAAGAACTACTTTTGGCCCAAGATGTTTCGCGACGTCAACCGTTTCACCAACCGATGCTCTACATGTCGCAAAGCTAAGTCTAAAGCTCAATCTCATGGCCTTTACATGCCACTTCCAATTCCATATCAACCATGGGAAGATATTAGCATGGATTTTGTGCTTGGTTTGCCTAGAACTAGAAATGGAAAGGATTCCGTGTTTGTTGTTGTGGACCGATTCTCTAAAATGGCACATTTCATTCCTTGCAACAAGATAGACGATGCTTCACATGTTGCCAATCTCTTTTGTAGGGAAATCTTACGACTTCATGGAGTGCCAAAGACGATTGTCTCGGACCGCGACGTCAAGTTCTTGAGTTACTTTTGGAAGACCTTATGCGCCAAGCTCGGAATCAAGCTACTATTCTCCAGGGCATATCATCCACAAACCGACGGCCAAACGGAGGTGACAAACCGTACGCTCTCCACACTTCTTCGCGTTCTAATCAAGAAGAACATCAAGGAGTGGGAAGAGTGCTTACCCATCTCCGAGTATGCCTACAACCGAGCAAGACATTCGACTACCGGCAAGTCCCCCTTCGAGGTCGTCTATGGCTTCAACCCGTTGTCCCCATTGGACATTCTTCCTCTACCACTACAAGAGCGCATCAACATGGACGCGAGTGGCCGAGTCAACAATCTCAAGAAGATGCATGATGATACTAGGAACACCATCGAACGTCAAGTACAACGACTCGCGACCAAGCTCAACGTCAACAAGTACCCCACGATCTTCAACATTGGTGATCTTGTGTGGCTACACCTTCGCAAGGACCGCTTCCCCAACGAACGCAAGTCCAAACTTCTACCACGAGCGGATGGACCCTTCACGGTGCTAGCACGCTACAACAACAACGCTTACAAGATCGACCTACCACGCGACAAGTACAATGTGAGCGACATCTTCAACGTCAAGGATCTTTCGCCCTACCATGGTGATGAAGAATTCGATCCGAGGTCGGATCTTTCCCAAGGGAGGGGAGATGATGCGGAGCATCCCAAGGTCATCCCCATGGACCTACCTACGTCTCCCATGACACCACTTGGACCAATGACAAGAGCCCGAGCTAAGGCTATCGAAGATAAGCTGAGCTCGCTCCTTTCCGAACTACCACTTTCGACACATGAGACATGGCTACTACCTCAAACGGAAACACTATGCGTGCTTAGGTACTTGGAGGAAAGCCATGGTACATCTACATCCAACGGACAAGACGGCAAGGCCACCAACTGCGAAGGACAAGAAGAAGAGCTACCGGAGAAAACTCCAGCCACCGGACGACCGGTCGGGACCGGACGTCCGGCGCCTGAAGGCCAACCTGCCCAAGTCCCAGACAACGCAGGCCCCAGCGAGCGGACGTCCGGCCCGGACCGAAAAACCGGCCACACTCTCCAGTGAGCGGATGACCGGAGCCACCGGACGTCCGGCACCACCTCAATAGAATGGAAATTAATGGAAGTCCGAAGCCACCGGACGTCTGGCGCATCCCTCACAGAACGGAATTAGTGGACGTCCGGAAGACCGCGAGCCACCGGACGACCGGTCCACAGCGGACGTCCGGTACCTGTCTGCGCAAAGTGTTCGGGCCGAAGCCCATGTACCCTTTCACTTCGCCCCTCTTTTGCACTAAGAGTATAAATAGACCTCTCCCTCCTCCTAGTTAGGGTTAGCAAAGGATTAGCTCATGTTTGTGTGAGATCTTTGCTCATCCACTTGGTTACCTTCTCCTCGGAGACGCGCCTCCACCGGTGAAGATCCTTCCAAGCGGATTCAAGACCCCCTCTTGGGTGGCCCCATCAAGACCTCACGGAGAAGAACCGGTTACCTTTGTATCGTATTTTGTTGGACTTGGATCTTGTATCTCACCTTTGTGTTCATCAATCTAGCGCATGTGTGATCTATTCTTGTTGGTTTAGTGTTTCCTCTTGTGTTTTCCCTTGTGTTTCCCCGTGTGTTCATCGTGTTCTTAGTTGGGATCCCCTCCTTTCGTGAAAGATCGGCCGTAAGGAGTTCCACACCACATCAAACTGTGTGGCAAAGGCTGTCCATCACACACAGTTTTTATGTGGTAAACATTTGCGCAAGGTGGCCTACGCAAACAGTTTTCAAGAGAAAGTCATGTGTTACTGTTCATTGATCCAACACGGTTTATTCCTAGAAACTGTGTGCGTTGCCTGAGGTCATCGCCCATGGTATTTTTTCAATAACCGTTTGCAATAGCAAAACCCAATTAGCAGGCTAATTCACCATTAGTGGGCTAATTTCCCTATTATTAATAATCCATTTATTAATCTAATTGACATTCATATTAAGCACATAATATATTTCATCTCCATATTAAGGAAGCATAATTTCATAATTGAAATACATCAGAGTACAACATGATATAACTTCAGCACTCATCTACCCCATTACACAACTGCACCAGCACCAAGTTTCACATGCAACATGTAGAACCTTTCGAAATTAGCATCATAGACGGTACATAGACAGATGCATCTCATCTGGAAAACTGCTGAAGCGGAAGGCGAATATTGAGCCTTCATTCATGTTGAAGGTCTCTGCAACTTTAGGCCAGTGCCTGTGGATGATTGACCGTCCGTCCTTCGTCCTCTTCAGGAACACTTCAATACTGAACCGTGGGTGTTGTATGAAAACCTTCCTCGCCTCCTGACCATAGAGGTGGTTTGAGAGGTAATCATCAACGAACTGCTTTGGAAAGGCCTGAAAACAAGGATGTGCATAAATATCTTCTCTATATTGGAAATGGGGCAAAGGAATAAAAAAAGGCAAGGTATAATAGTTAGTACCATCTTGTAGTGAACTGACGTCTTCTTCATTGTGCAGACAAAGATCTTGTTGTTTTTTGTCACTAATTTATTTATCCTAACAACCTTTCTGAGTTTATTGATTTGATTGATATTCATGGACAACTCATTTCCCGATATACAAAAAGGGTCGAACAATGGGTCAAAACCTCTGACAGCAGGACCTACATGTGCAAGACCAAATTGTTAAAAACCTAAATATTAGAATGGTTCCTGCAATTGCACAATAATGTGCTATTAGACAACGGACCATGCATGTGCTAACCTTGATTGTAAACCTTAGTGCTTCCCATTGTTTCCCTGCAACACATATAAGGTACTTAGTCATCAGGTTAAGTAAGGGTTCGCATGCTATCAGTAAAATATGTTGATGAAAAATAAGCACATTGCAGATTCATCAGATTAATTGAAGCCACAGGAAAACCCATTTATCCAAACGAAGCATGATTAAGAACTAGGAAATATAGCACTTGTATATGTTTCTCATGTATTAAGTGCAGCCAAATTCGTTTTATTCCTCACATGCACAACAATACAAAATTCTACCCACGACAATTACAGAATCGAACCATAAACACCACAACAAATGGATCAAACATTAACTGAGCACCACATTGCCCAATATAACATACTCCTCATAGAAGATTAGATAGTTAACCAAACCAAGCATGCTTAACAACATGGAAATATAGCAATTGTATTTGTTTCTCATCTATTTACTACAGCCAAATTCAATTTATTCCTAACATGGTATACAATAACAGAATGCACCCACAACTATTGAACATCGCATTGCAGAATTGAAACAAATAGTTAACTAAACACCACAACAGAAATGAACCAAACATTAACTGAGCACCACATTGCACAATGTATAACCAAACCAAGCATGCTTGACAACATGGAAATATAGCAATTGTATTCGTTTCTAATGTATTTTGTAAAGATAATTAAATTCGATTTATTTCTCACATGGAAGACAATACAAAATTGCAGCCTGAAGAATTGAACATCACATTTGCAGAACTGAACCAAATAGTTAACTGAAGACGACAACTAATTAACAAAACAGTTAATAATTGAGCACCACACTGCACGACATATAGAACATATACACTAGAGCAACAGATTGCATGGTAAAATTAGATGGCACAATTCACTAGAATTTGTGAAGGAAAGGCAGGAGCAGCACACGCAATGGGTAAACCGAGCATGCTTAACTGGCGTAGCTAGCAAATGGCAAGGTGCTCCTCCAAGATCTGGGGGTCGGCACAAATGGCAGCCATTGCGACCTCATCCGCGCGTGCGGCCGAGATTTGCTTCTCCGCTGCCAAATGCTCCTGAGATCCTGGCTAAACTGCGTGCACCATGGCTTAGGGCGGCACTTATTTGGTGGAGGAGTCGGTGATTTGGGTGGAAGGTGTCGCGCTCGCGCCGACGGTCGGGGCATGTGGGATGTGGAAGGAGGAGGAGGATGGGGGTCAGGTGTGGATTACCTGCCTGGATAGACAAGGCCGAGCAGCGTGAAGGAGGGTCGCCGGCGAGGAGGCGGCGCTGCAAGCAAGGAGTGAAGGTTTCAACTTGGAAAGGAAGGCGGAAATAGGGGAAATGTGGCTTTTGGTAAGGGGGAGGGGGCGGGGAGGTAGATATTTCTGCGGAAGCTGAAAGTTTGGAATCGCTTCAGCAAAAAAACTGGTGCGCAAAGTGTCATCAGACACGGTCCCTTATTCAGAACTGTGTACGATATGTGAACATCACAAACGACTCAGGTAGCTCAACCCTTGTGTGATGAGTTCGAACACCAAAAATTTTGGTTCGAATTCCATGGTTACAGTGTTCGTCCATGTCATTGCATAATTAGGGTACACAAAGGAGACTACAACACACCCACACTTCTTAATCGAGCAAGTTCAGCAATTAAACAGAGCTAGCTGACCTAAACATTACTCTAACAAATTAAAGACCGACGCTCTTAATTAAACAAAACAAAGAGTACTAGTACTACGGCTAACCCACAAGTATAGGGGATCAAT
This sequence comes from Aegilops tauschii subsp. strangulata, assembly GCF_002575655.3. Lineage (NCBI taxonomy): Eukaryota > Viridiplantae > Streptophyta > Magnoliopsida > Poales > Poaceae > Aegilops > Aegilops tauschii. The sequence continues at coordinate 319,354,917 of NC_053041.3, forward strand.
TGTAGCCTCTTTCGATAAGTAAGAGTGTCGAACCCAACGAGGAGCTAAAGGTAGAACAAATATTCCCTCAAGTTCTATCGACCACCGATACAACTCTACGCACCCTTAGCATTTGCTTTACCTAGAACAAGTATGAAACTAGAAGTACTTTGTAGGTGTTGTTGGATAGGTTTGCAAGAATATAAAGAGGACATAAATAAAGACTAGGGGCTGTTTAGATAAAAACACAATAAAGTAAATATAGCGAGTGTGGAAAAGTGGTGGTAGGAGATGAGAAATTTTCCCTAAGCAATTGACTACTTTACTAGACCGATAGCAAGTATTATGTGGGAGAGGCCACTGCTACCATGTCATCCCTGACTTAGAATTCTATGCACTTATGATTGGAACTATTAGCAAGCATCCGCAACTACTAACGTTCATTAAGGTAAAACCCAACCATAGCATTAAGATATATTGGTCCCCCTTCAATCCTGTATGCATCAATTTCTATGCTAGGTTGAAGCTTATGTCACTCTTGCCCTCCAATACATAGTCCTATCAACATACAACTAACCCTATGGTGTGATCCACGCGCGCGCTCATACGATGGGCACCAAAGGACAGCAACATAACCACAAGAAAATTAAATCAATCATAGCAATTCATCAACCACCGATAGGACAACGAAAATCTACTCAGACATCATAGGATGGCAACACATCATTGGATAATAATATGAAGCATAAAGCACCATGTTCAAGTAGAGGGTACAGCGGGTTGCGGGAGAGTGGACCGCTGTAGATAGAGGGGGGAAGGTGATGGAGATGTTGGTGAAGATGGCGGAGGTGTTGGGGAAGATCGCGGTGATGATGATGGTGGCCACGGCAGCGTTCCGGCGCCACCGGAAGAGAGGGGGAGAGGGGCCCCCTTCTTCTTCTTCTTCTTCTTCCTTGACCTCCTCCCTAGATGGGAGAAGGGTTTCCCCTCTGGTCCTTGGCGTCCATGGCATGGGAGGGGCGAGAGCCCCTCCGAGATTGGATCTGTCTCACTGTCTCTCTCTGTTTCTGCGCTCTGATGTTCTGCCCTTTCACCGTTTCGTATATATATGGAGATCCGTAACTCCGATTGGATTGAAACCTTCGCCCAGATTTTTCTCCGAAAATTAGCTTTCTTGAGGCCAAAGAAGAGCAACAACCGCCTTACAGGGGGCCCACGAGGGGGGCAGGAGCGCCCCCCTGCCTCGTGCCCCCCTCGGGCACCGTCTCGCGTTGATTCTTCTTCCCATATTCTCCAAGTATTCCAAAAGTATTCTCCGTCCGTTTTATCCCATTTGGATTCCGTTTGATATGGGTTTTCTGCGAAGCATAAAACATGCAACAAACAGGAACTGGCACTGGGCACTGGATCAATATGTTAGTCCCAAAAATAATATAAAAAGTTGCCAAAAGTATATGAAAGTTGTATAATATTGGCATGGAACAATCAAAAATTATAGATATGACGGAGACGTATCAGCATCTCCTAGCTTAATTCTTGCTCGTCCTCGAGTAGGTAAATGATAAAAAAGATAATTTTTGATGTGGAATGCTACCTAGCATAATCTTGATAACATAATCTAATCATGGCATGAATATTAAGACATGAGTGATTCAAAGCAATAGTCTATCATTTGACATAAAAACAATAATACTTCAAGCCTACTAATAAAGCAATCATGTCTTTTCAAAATAACATGGCCAAAGAAAGTTATCCCTACAAAATCATATAGTCTGGCTATGCTCCATCTTCACCACACAAAATATTCAAATCATGCACAACCCCGATGACAAGCCAAGCAATTGTTTCATACTTTTGATGTTCTCAAAGTTTTTCAACTTTCACGCAATACATGAGTGTGAGCCATGGACATAGCACTATAGGTGGAATAGAATATGATGGTGGAGGTTGTGTGGAGAAGACAAAAGGAGAGAAAGTATCACATCAACGCTGCTAATCAATGGGCTATGGAGATGCCCATCAATTGATGTCAATGCGAGGTGTAGGGATTGCCACGCAGCGGATGCACTAAGAGCTATAAGTGTATGAAAGCTCAAACTGAAACTAAGTGGGTGTGCATCCAACTTGCTTGCTCATGAAGACCTCGGGCATTTGAGGAAGCCCATCATTGGAATATACAAGCCAAGTTCTATAATGAAAATTCCCACTAGTATATGAAAGTGATATCTCAAGAGACTCTTTATATGAAGAACATGGTGCTACTTTGGAGCACAAGTGTGGTAAAAGGATAGTAACATTGCCCCTTCTCTCTTTTTCTCTCATTTTTTTTATTTTTTTTCCTTTTTTGGTGGGCTTCTTTGGCCTTTTTTTATTTGGGCTTCTTTGGCCTCTTTTATTTTGATAACCTCACATGGGACAATGTTCTAATAATGATGATCATCACACTTTTATTTACTTACAACTCAATATTACAACTCAATGTCTAGAACAAAGTATGACTCTATATGGATGCCTCCGGCGGTGTACCGGGATGTGCAATGATCTAGCGTAGCAAAGATATCAAAGAACGGACAAGCCATGAAAATATCATGCTAGCTATCTTACGATCATGCAAAGCAATATGACCAGGAATGCTCAAGTCATGTATATGATGATGATGGAAGTTGCATGGCAATATATCTCGAAATGGCTATGGAAATGCCATGATAGGTAGGTATGGTGGTTGTTTTGAGGAAGATATAAGGAGGCTTATGTGTGATAGAGCGTATCGTATCACGGGGTTTGGATGCACCGGTGAAGTTTGCACCAACTCTCGAGGTGAGAAAGGGCATGCACGGTACCGAAGAGGCTAGCAATGAAGGAAGGGTGAGAGTGCGTATAATCCATGGACTCAACATTAGTCATAAAGAACTCACATACTTATTGCAAAAATCTATTAATCATCGAAAAAAGTACTACGCGCATGCTCCTAGGGGGTAGATCTGTAGGAAAAGACCATCGCTCGTCCCCGACCGCCACTCATAAGGAAGACAATCAATAAATAAATCATGCTCCAACTTCATCACATAACCGTTCACCATACGTGGATGCTACGAGAATCACAAACATCAACACAAGTATTTCTACTAATCCACAACCACCCACTAGCATGACTCTAATATCACCATCTTTATATCGCAAAACTATTGCAAGGAATCAAACATATCATATTCAGTGATCTACAAGTTTTATGTAGGATTTTATGACTAACCATGTGAATGACCAATTCCTGTCATCTCTCTAAATATATATAAGTGAAGCAAGAGAGTTTAATTCTTTCTACAAAATATATGCCCACGCTCTAACAAATATAAGTGAAGCAAGAGAGCATTCTACAAATGGCGGTTTTCTATGTATAGAGAAACTGGCAATCCAAACTTCAAATGATATAAGTGAAGCACATGAAGCATTCTATAAAGCCATACTCAAAAGATATAAGTGAAGTGTAATGAGCATTCTACAAATCAACCAAGGACTATCTCATACCAGCATGGTGCATAAAATAAAAGTGAAAACTAAATGCAAAAGACGCTCCAAGATTTGCACATATCGCATGAACGAAACTAATCCGAAAACATACCGATACTTGTTGAAGAAAGAGGGGATGCCTTCCGGGGCATCCCCAAGCTTAGACGCTTGAGTCTCCTTGAATATTTACTTGGGGTGCCTTGGGCATCCCCAAGCTTGAGCTCTTGCCTCTCCTTCTTCTCCTCACATCGAGACCTTCTCGATCATCGAACACTTCATCCACACAAAACTTCAACAGAAAACTCGGTAAGATCCGTTAGTATAATAAAGCAAATCACTACTCTAAGTACTGTTACAAACTAATTCATATTTTGTTTTTGCATTGTAGATACTGTAATATAACTTCTCCATGGCTTAATCCACTGATATAAATTGATAGTTTCATCAAAACAAGCAAACTATGCATCAAAAACAGAATCTGTCTAAAACAGAACAGTTTGTAATAATCTGAACATTCACCATACTTCTGATACTTGAAAAATTCTACCAAAATTAGGAAAAATAAAAATTTTGTATAGAAATACAGTGCAAGAAGAATCAGAACCATTTGACGTTCCAGTAAAAAAATTAAAATCACACACTACATCCAAAGTTTCTGTCCTGCAACGTACAAACCAACAAGCATTGTAAACATCCTAAAGGCAAACCTTGGCACATAATTTTTATAATACAATGGAATTGTACAAGGGGATAATTATTTTTGTTGAAAAGTTTCTGCAATTAAGACTCGCAAAGTTTCCATGGGCATGAACAAAGTTCAAGGACGTCCCCCACTTTCACAATGCTCGTCTATCTCACTTTCACTTTTCTTTTTGAAAAGTTTTGGGTTCCCCTCTTTATTTTTTTATTTTTAAACTTTATAAAAGCACTCAACAGAAATAAATGAATCTCTAAAACTTCCGGGTTGTCTCCCTGGCAGCGCTTTCTTTAAAGCCATTAAGCTAGCCATATAGTGCTCAAGTATTGAATCCACCCGGATCCCAAGGTATATCAAAGCCAATTTTCATTAGCAATGATTTGGCATTTAGTAGTGAGCACAAAGCAACATATATCAAGCAAATACGAAGCCTAACTCTCTTCCTATGCATTGGCATGTCATAAAAGAACAATTCATGCACACATAGTAAAGGCCAATGCATAGTATAAACAGTTTCTTGCAAATTTTTCGTGTTGGAGACATAGAGAGGTGGAGATATAGTTCCTCTCTCATAATAATAGCAAGTAGGAGCAGCTAGAATATGCATATTATGTTCATCAAAAGCATCATGTGCAACGGTAAAAGGCAACTCATCAATATAATCCTTAATAAAGGCAAACTTCTCAGATATAGTGTAGTCAGGAGAATTCAAAAAGATAATAGGACTATCATGCGTGGGTGCAATAGCAACAATTTCATGCATAACATAAGGAACTATAGCAAGTTCATCTCCATAAGCATAATTCATATTGGCATCTTGTCCACAAGCATAGCAAGCATCATCAAAAAGGGATATTTCAAAAGAATCAACGGGATCATAACAATCATCATAGCATTCATCCTTCGGTAAGCACGAAGGGAAATTAAAAAATGTATGAGTTGAAGAGTTACTCTCATTAGAAGGTGGGAACGGGTAGCTAATCTGCTCTTCCTCCTTTTGTTCTTCGCTCTCCTCATCATCTTTTTCATCCAATGAGCTGACAGTTTCATCAATTTCTTCTTCCATAGATTCCTGCAAAATATTAGTCTCTTCTTGGATAGCGGAGACTTTCTCAATAAATGCATCAATATCGGAATTGAATTCATAATTGGCATAGAAATATTTAAGGATAGCTAAATTTTCAGGTCTATAAACAACATCATAAAGATTTTCAAACTCTTTGAACATAGATTCAATTTCATAAGCACCCATAAAAGCAACAAATTCTTCTATTTGTTCCACATCATAGTAATCATATATACCTCTAGCATAAGAAGCCAAGGTTTCATCATCATTAAATTTGCATGAAAAGGGAAGGTGTGCAGACTTCATCCTAGAGCAACAAGTATAATCATATCTCAAGAATAGTTGCCTAGCATACCAATGCAACATATGAATTTGATCCCATAATAGTTTCCCTTTTTGAGTCAAGCGATAATCCCTAAAGTATTCACGTTGATCCAACGTGTTTCCTATAACATGGTTCAATGGGGTTTTCTCGGGATTAGTAGTACATAATGTCTATCACATAATGAGCATCGAGGGTTTTAGGAGGTTCCCCATCTCCATGAGCAGCAAGTACACCTAATTTTTTTGGTATTTCGTGTTCCATATCCATAACTAAAGATAAAGAACAACTAAGAACAGCAAATAAAAATTACTTAGTGATAAAGCAAACAAGCGCACACGAGAATATTCACCCCACGCTATTGCTCCCCGGCAACGGCGCCCGAAAAAGGTCTTGATAGCCCACAAGTATAGGGGATCAATTGTAGCCTCTTTCGATAAGTAAGGGTGTCGAACCCAACGAGGAGCTAAAGGTAGAACAAATATTCCCTCAAGTTCTTTCGACCACCGATACAACTCTACGCACGCTTAGTGTTTGCTTTACCTAGATCAAGTATGAAACTAGAAGTACTTTGTAGGTGTTGTTGGATAGGTTTGCAAGGATATAAAGAGGACGTAAATAAAGACTAGGGGCTGTTTAGATAAAAACACAATAAAGTAAATATAGCGAGTGTGGAAAAGTGGTGGTAGGAGATGCGAAATTGTCCCTAAGCAATTGACTACTGTACAAGACCGATAGCAAGTATTATGTGGGAGAGGCCACTACTAGCATGTCATCCCTGACTTGGAATTCTATGCACTTAGGATTGGAACTATTAGCAAGCATCCGCAACTACTAACGTTCATTAAGGTAAAACCCAACCATAGCATTAAGATATATTGGTCCCCCTTCAATCCCGTATGCATCAATTTCTATGCTAGGTTGAAGCTTCTGTCACTCTTGCCCTCCAATACATAGTCCTATCAACATACAACTAACCCTATGGTGTGATCCACGCGCGCACTCATACGATGGGCACCAAAGGACAGCAACATAACCACAAGAAAATTAAATCAATCATAGCAATTCATCAACCACCGATAGGACAACGAAAATCTACTCAGACATCATAGGATGGCAACACATCATTGGATAATAATATGAAGCATAAAGCACCATGTTCAAGTAGAGGGTACAATGGGTTGCGGGAGAGTGGACCGCTGTAGATAGAGGGGGGAAGGTGATGGAGATGTTGGTGAAGATGGCGGAGGTGTTGGGGAAGATCGCGGTGATGATGATGGTGGCCACGGCAGCGTTCCGGCGCCATCGGAAGAGAGGGGGAGAGGGGCCCCTTCTTCTTCTTATTCCTTGACCTCCTCCCTAGATGGGAGAAGGGTTTCCCCTTTGGTCCTTGGCCTCCATGGCATGGGAGGGGCGAGAGCCCCTCCGAGATTGGATCTGTCTCTCTGTCTCTCTCTGTTTCTGCGCTCTGGTGTTCTACCCTTTCACCGTTTCGTATATATATGGAGATCCGTAACTCCGATTGGATTGAAACCTTCGCCCAGATTTTTCTCCGAAAATTGGCTTTCTTGAGGCCAAAGAAGAGCAGCAACCGCCTTGCGGGGGGCCCACGAGGGGGGCAGGCGTGCCCCCCTGCCTCGTGCCCCCTCGGGCACCGTCTCGCGTTGATTCTTCTTCCCATATTCTCCAAATATGCCAAAAATATTCTCCGTCCGTTTTTATCCCGTTTGGACTCCGTTTGATATGGGTTTTCTGTGAAACATAAAACATGCAACAAACAGGAACTAGCACTGGGCACTGGATCAATATGTTAGTCCCAAAAATAATATAAAAAGTTGCCAAAAGTATATGAAAGTTGTATAATATTGGCATGGAACAATAAAATTATAGATACGACGGAGACGTATCAGCTGGTGCTCGTCGATCTCCGCCGCCGCTGATGACCCACAAGTATAGGGGATCTATCGTAGTCCTTTTGATAAGTAAGAGTGTCGAACCCAACAAGGAGCAGAAGGAAATGACAAGCGGTTTTCAGTAAGGTATTCTCTACAAGCACTGAAATTCTCGGTAACAGATAGTTTTATGATGAGGTAATTGGTAACGGGTAGCAAGTAATAAAAGTAAACAAGGTGCAGCAAGGTGGCCCAATCCTTTTTGTAGCAAAGGACAAGCCTGGACAAACTGTTATTAAAGGAAAACGCTCCCGAGGACACATGGGAATTATCATCAAGCTAGTTTTCATCACGCTCATATGATTCGCGTTCGTTACTTTGATAATTTGATGTGTGGGTGGACCGGTGCTTGGGTACTGCCTGTAACACCCACGATGCGGCTATATCTCCCACGTGTCGAGGCACGACTTAGAGGCATAACCGCATTGTGGTTTAGTCGCAAGAAGGGTCATCTTCACACAATCCCATGTAATGAACAAGAATGGGATAAAGAGTTGGCTTACAATCGCCACTTCACACAATACATAAATAAATCATACATCAATCAGAGTACACACATAGGTCCGACTACGGAACCAAAAGAAAAGAAGACAACCCAACTACTAGATCCCCGATCGTCCCAACTGGGCTCCACTACTAATCATCTGGAAACGAAACATAGTAACGAACAAGGTCTTCATCGAACTCCCACTTGAGCTCGGTGGCATCACTTGCACTGGTCTCATCGACACCTGCAACTGTTTTGGAAGTAACTGTGAGTCACGAGGACTCAGCAATCTCAGACCCGCGAGATCAAGACTATTTAAGCTTATGGGTAGGAAAAGGTAAGGTGATGAGGTTGCAGCAGCGACTAAGCATATATGGTGGCTAACATACGCAAATAAGAGCGAGAAGAGAAGCAACGGAACGGTCGTGAAGCTAGCAATGATCAAGAAGTGATCCTGAACTCCTACTTACGTCAAACATAACCCAAGAACCATGTTCACTTCCCGGACTCCGCCGGAAAGAGACCATCACGGCTACACACGCGGTTGATGCGTTTTAAATAAGTCGAGTGTCAAGTTCTCTACAACCGGATATTAACAAATTCCCATCTGCCACATAACCGCGGGCACGGCTCTTGAAAGTTTAATACCCTGCAGGGGTGTCCCAACTTAGCCCATTATAAGCTCTCACGGTCAACGAAGGATATTCCTTCTCTCGGGAAGACCCGATCAGTCTCGGAATCCCGGTTACAAGACATTTCGACAATGGTAAAACAAGTCCAGCAAAGCCGCCCGATGTGTCCACAATCCCGATAGGAGTCGCACGTACCTCGTTCTTAGGACACACCGGATGAATACTACGTACAACTAAAACCAGCCCTCAAGTTTCCCCGAGGTGGCGCTGCAAGTGGCTCTAGTTTGGACCAACACTCCGAGGAGCACTGGCCCGGGGAGGTAAAGTAAGATGACCCTCGGGAGCGCGACTCCCAAGGGAAAAAGGCTAGGTGAGGCAAATGTAAAACCAAGGTTGGGCCTTGCTGGAGGAGTTTTATTCAAAGCGAACTATCAAGGGGTCCCATAAATCACCCAACCGCGTGAGGGACGCAAAATCAAGGAACATAACACCGGTATGACGGAAACTAGGGCAGCAAGAGTGGAACCAAACACCAGGCATAAGGCCGAGCCTTCCACCCTTTACCAAGTATATAGATGCATTAAAATATAAGAGATATTGTGATATCCCAACGTAAACATAAACCAACATGGAGCAATCTTAATCTTCACCTACATCTAGCAACGCTATAAGAGGGGCTGAGCAAAAGCGGAACATAGCCAAACAACAGTTTGCTAGGAAGGGTGACAAAGGTTAGAGGTTCATGGCAATTTGGGAGGCTTGATAAGCAAGTGGTAGGTAGCGCAGCATAGCAATAGAGCAAACAACTAGCAAGAAAAGATAGAAGTGATTTCGAGGGTATGGTCATCTTGCCTAAGATCCCGCAAGGAAGAAGAATGAGTCCATGAAGAAGACAAACGGACGTAGTCGAACGAATCCTCACAACTCCGGAATGAAACCGAAGCTAACGAGAGAAGCAACCCGGAAAGAAACAAACAACATAGTAAACAACCAACACATACACGTGGCATGATGCACCAACATGTATGATGCATGTCCGGTTTAAAGAGGCATGGCATGGGAAAATGCAACAAACAATACTACAAATTAAGTGGAGCTCAATATGCAACGAGTGGCATATTGACGAAACACCACATCAATTGTTTAGTTCTCTCGGTTATGTACCCAACAATATTAAATGTGGTTAAACATGGCAAGAGGTGAAGCATAATTAAACTAACTATTTAGGCAAGTTTAAATGAGGCCGAAACAACAAACAACAATTCCGGAAAATCCTCATGTCATTTAGCAGTTTAAAGCAAACAACAATTTTAAACATTTAAATGTTGTTATCATGATGCGGATGACAATGCAAGTTTTTAGCAATTTTATGAAAATGTTGACATGAGCATGTTATGAAGCATTTATCGCCGTGGTGGATGAAAAACTGTGCCACGGCGGTGAAAAGGAAATGGTACCACGGCAACATATCGGTTCCGATAGCTCACGGAGATACTGGTGCAAAAGAAGTGGGTGTGAGCGTGTCATGCAAGGATGGTGGGGTGCTCCCGGATTCCGGGTTCCCACGGGTTAGTGGTATGGAAGCGAGGAACATGCAAAGACCTCTCTCGGAAACGGTGCAAACACGAGCATCTCATACAACACACACGCATTCGTTCACGGGCGTCGTCTCGGGGTTATACCTTTGAAGCGTGCGTTCTCAGGGCGGATCGAGTCGGAACGATGTAGAGGAAGTAGTCCTTCTCGCTACGGTAGTGGAAGTAGTGGTACATGTTTCGTAGTCGTACACATTCCATAGATGTTCGGGGTCACGGCGAGGAACTCGACGTCCACGGAGTCTTCAAGGGACGACGGTAGTGGTACACACGTTGTCGGGTTACTTGTCGGTCCGGTCTTGGCGACGGTAGTTGTACACAAGTCGTAGAGGAACTTGATGCATCCACGCGTAGGGGTACTTGGCGATCGATGGACGTCGTGGTACTTGTCAGTCCGGCTCTTGCAAATCCAAAGTGCTCATGTGCGGGGACGTCTCAGTCGTTCAACGTAGAGGCCATGTAGGCGAACTTGTTGGTCTTGATGACCCGAAACGAAGCAATACAAGGGCCTCGGGTGGGCAGCAGCGAGGAGGCGATGGTGGTGGTCAGTGGCAGCACGGGGCCTGGGGTGGCAACGATGACGAACAGCGGCGCCCGAAGAGGTGATGGCAGGGATGGCTTGGAGCCCTGGACAAGGCCGGAGGTCGGGGAGGGGCAGCAGCGACGACAGCCGAACCAGCAATCGAGGAGGCGGAGCTCCTGTTCGGTGACAGGCGAAGCAGCAAGGAGGAGGCGCTCGGGGACGGCTCGGGTGCGGGACGAGGAAGGGAGACGCGAGGACGCGGCGGGTCGAAGGGGCGGCGCGGTGCAGAGGCCAAGCAGGGCGGTCTCAGGCGAGGCTTCACGCCGGCAACGGAGGACGCGCTGCAGCGCAACCACGTTGGTGCAGGAGGCCCGCTTGGTCGTGGCGCGGGCAGTGACGCGTGTGTGGTGGTGAAGGTGCAGCCACGGCGGAGGAGCTACGGGGAGGAGAAGGAGGCGCCCGGCAGCGACGACCCGGAGGACGGTGTGGACAAGGGAGCTCACTCCCTGGCGCGAGGAGGGAGACGAGTGGAGGGGAAAGGGGATCGAGCCGGGGCTCACCCTGGCGGCGCAAGTGAGGGGGCATTGGGAGAGATGGGGATTGAGAGCGAGGTAGCGGCACTGCGGGATCGGGATCCCTCTCCTGTGCGTGGATGACAGCGCGAGAGGAGGAGAGGGAGACGAGCGAGAGCAGGGGGATCGAGCAGGAGGCGGCGGCAGAGGGAGAGATGGGGATTCGATCGGGCTAGGGTTTGGCTTAGGTGGGCCACGGGGATGGGCCGGCTTGGAGTTGGGAGGCCCAGCTGGGCTCTCTTCTCTCTCTCTCACTCTCATACTCTCTTTAACAGAAAAGAAATAGAGAGAAGAAAAGAAAGAGAGGGTTAGGGAAAGATTTTTCGCATGGGGGTAATTTTCCCGGGCTCATAAAAATGTGCTTGTTCCGAGAAAATAGAAAAGGCCAAGATTGAAAGATTTAAATTCAAATTCATTTGATTTTAATTCAAATTATTTGAATAGGAAGTGAGGGTTGGGAAGGTCCAAAAATGTTCGGATTTTTGGTGGAGCTCCGGAATATGATGAAAGAATAAATAGCAAGGTTGGAGACCAAGAATTTAGATAACAAAGGCATTGGGATATTTGCAAGTGTGTTATGGTGAACTCCAATTAGTGGAATATTTTAATATAGCTCCCTAACAATATTGGGAGGATATATGTTATAAAGAGAAATCACCATGTGCATTTCCCTCGATTTAAATGGATCGAAGATCCATGCAATTTACTTAGTTGAGTTTTTTTTTAAAATTAAATGACATGATGGCATGATGACATGATGCAATGCAAAAATAAAAGAGCAAGCACCAAAAGGAACACACGGTGATCATGAAAATAAGGAAGTCTTCTGAAGCATCGGTCTTGGGGCGTTACAATACTCCACCACTACAAGAGGATCTCGTCCCGAGATCTAGGATGGCACCGGAGAAAAACGGGAGAGGAAGAGGAGAGGTAAAACAAAGTTGCTTCTTTGACAAACGAGTGAAACCAAAGAACCTTGCGAGGTTAAACAATTTTGAGAAAAGAATACAACTAAGATGAACGAGATTACAAACACTCCGGTTGGAAAAATGGAAGAGATAGAATATGAACTTGGCAAAATGAAAGCACTTGGATGAGACTCCGGTTAAAAGAGGAATGATCGACACAACACTCCGATTAAAACAAGATAAAGAAGGAATAAGAATGATATAATTTGGGCAGCACTCCAACTGTAAATGGAAGGAATTGAACATGATCTTGACAAGATGAGAGGATACTCGATGAATTTAACAACACACTGCCTCCGGAACTATTAAAAGAATGGCACAAGGGTAAGAAAGATTTCAGACAGCACTCCGGTTAAAAGGATAAACAGGGAAAGAAGATGATCTTGACAAACAAGAAGATGGGTTCGAAGAGAGCGATATCACAATGCCTCCGGTAGAAATGAAAGAATGCAATGAAAAGAATGGAGAAGAACGGAGTTGTTGAAAAATCAACAAAGAAAGGATATGAACTTCGTGGGCTTATGGAGACATCTCAAAACTTGAGGTGAAATTCTGCCACTAACGAAAACAATTGCTTGCATGAGATCAACGAAGAGATGAAAACTTCTCTCGCCAAGAGGATAGGAGAAAATTTGGATCATTGATAAACACCACAATTAGCAACATTCCTTAGGGAAGGCTTTAGGTGAAACATGACACAAGATAACTCCAACAAAGAGATTTGTGGATTTAAAATATCTCATTCTTGACAACATGTGAAACGTGAAACACGAACTCAAATTGTCAAGAATGACGTAACACCACCTCAAAAGATATTGATAGAGAGAATTGCACTTCGGAATGCAAGATGAAGAATGCTTGAACTCCTCAAAACAACACATTTGTTGAGCACCATGTTTATTTAAGAGTATAGCTTAGCGGATCTTAACTTCGAGAGAAAACTTGAAGAACAATTGAAGAATGAAAAGAATCCTTGACGAAGCGCCATGTTGATCCTCCATGAAGAACTACGATAATAAAAGAATGATCAAACGAAAGGGAAAGTTGAAAAGAACTCCGGGAGAAGCCTTGCAATGATTAGATGAAGCTTTGAAATGATATAATTGAAATAACTTGGAGCTCCAGAAAGAAAAGATGAACAACTTGGAACCGAGAATTTGATATCATGAACGAACTCTGGAAGAAGGAGTTAAACACTTGGATGAAACAAGAATAAGAATTACGTTATGCATATCCTTCATCAATTTAAATTGATGACAAGCAACGGATTTGGCATACTACTTATTCTCGTAGAAAGGATTTAGATAAATATAGCGCAAACTTGAGAAAAGTCTTCAACGAACCACCGGTAGGGTTGAAACAACGAATAAATTGATATGATAATGAAGGAAGAGAAATCTTGAACGAACCACCACGAGAATTGAAAACAATTGAAGAAAAGAGGACGAAACACCGTAAGAATTAAAGAATACGCGAAAATACTCGAGGGAATTTAGATACATGAGAACGAATAGATCACGAGCTGACTAGAGGATACTTGAACGATGCACCGGGAGAATATGGATGAACGAAGAGACATCAATTTAGAATAATTGGAGAACGAAGCTGAAAACTTAGAACGAAGAAATCTTCTGAAAAGATGGCCTTTGGATGATCAAGAAATGAAAACAACTCTGAAATGCTCCGGATGGGTAAGAAAAGAATTATGCCATTGGAAACAATTTGAGAGGATGGCAACAAGTAAGAACCATGAATCTTCAAGAGAACGGACCAAGATTCAAGAGAAATTCTTCTTCGGTCTTCAAATGTTGACAATGACGATGAGAAACACCACCATGAATTGTTGAGGCACTCCGGAATGAAAATTGGAAAGGTTGAACCAACGACGAAAAGAATTTGAAAGATCTTGGAGAAAGACATTTGACTGATGATAAAACATTCTTACGTCAAACTTTGCAATGAATTTGAGAATAACTACGAAAAAATTAGAAGAGTCGGGTAAGATCCTGGGAAAAGACCTGTGGGTTAGGGCCCACTCAAAAGAAACAACGAATGAATGATTAAAAGAAAGATTGCGCCGGTTGAATTAAATGGCTTGAATGAGATAACAACCTCGAAATAGCTTGAACGGATTGGGAATGGAAATGCGAATCTTCTGAGATATCTTCAGCACTCTAGATAACATGAATAGCAAGAGGTGGATGATTAAGAGATGCACCGACAAGAGAAAGCATTTGAAACAAGGAAAAGAATACGATCAACACTGAAAGCTTGACTTGAGTCCACCGGAGAAGAAAAAGAACGAAGAATAATAAACTTGAAGAGCATCTTCATGAGAACCACCAGGTAAGAACAATGATTGGAAAGAATGAAGGGACTTCACGTGAATAAAAGGGATACTTGGTTAAGACATCTGATTCCTTGAAGGAAAAGGGTGGGAGGGCAGGAAAAACAAAGGCACCTTGGGACGGATGAAACAAACACCGATGAGAAAACTTAGAGTTGATCTTGCGGATGTTGAAAATGATCGGATCCACTTGAAGAGAAACACTCCGGTTGGAAAAGAATTAACAAGACAACCTCGATGACCGAAAGGATTAGTATTCACATAGCAATATGAGAACACCATTTAGGAAAGGTATGGATTCAACATTTGACTTCGAAGCAACTCGAATACCACAAAACAAAACAAAAAACAAAGGATTTGGCTTGCAGAATAAGCCGGAACAAACATATGATAAAGATTTCGTCTGAAGTTTTCGTGTTGGGGCCCACACGGGCTCGATCGTACAGCACCATCATGTACAAGGCAGTGCACATGACATACGAAGCGTCCCCGAGTCGGCATAGCCAAGGACTCTTTAAGACACTACGAGACCACTGTAAAACCAACCGTGGAAAGGCGGACCACTAGACGTCGAACCCCAATCTCATATCATGCGTCTGTCGGAAAGATATCCTAGGAGCTACTTGAATTCCCACTTATAAACTCCTGAAACTTTCTGGTTATGCAATCTGGTGTTGGGGATACAGGGGACACAAAATATATCACCCAAACTAACAATACCTAGATCCAGCTGTATCCATCCTTCAACACATAACCAAGAAACCTTCGGAAATCATTTACCTCAACCTTCGAAAAGCATCCGTTATACGAGTAATGGCAATACTCCCAAACTCCCGCCCCAGTACTGGGTGGCGTCGAGGTGATCTCACCAACAACCGCATAAAAGAGATTTTCGATGTCGGCGAAACTCAGGTATTCCAGAACTGCAACGATAAAATTGTGACGACAACACCTCGGAGCTCAACTCCCCGGGACACTGCCACAACCCCTAAATGTCAGGAGGCACCAAGAACAATGTTCTCGTCACAAAACCATTGGAACGATTCCAAGATACCCGCATGATCCTAAATTTTATTTTGGTGAAATTTGAGGAGAGGAAGGTCAAAACATCTACGTCAGGAGACCTCACCAGAGCGACGAAGGGACTGAGGAGTAAAAGAATCCTACTCTCCAATATATATAATCCTAAGACTCAAAACATTTTTGTTTCTAGACTCAACAACGTCAGCGATGCGATCAAGCAGGGGGCTCCTAGTCGGGGATGGCTCTGATTACCAACTTGTAACACCCACGATGCGGCTATATCTCCCACGTGTCGAGGCACGACTTAGAGGCATAACCGCATTGTGGTTTAGTCGCAAGAACGGTCATCTTCACACAATCCCATGTAATGAACAAGAATGGGATAAAGAGTTGGCTTACAATCACCACTTCACACAATACATAAATAAATCATACATCAATCAGAGTACACACATAGGTCCGACTACGGAACCAAAAGAAAAGAAGACAACCCAACTGCTAGATCCCCGATCGTCCCAACTGGGCTCCACTATTGATCATCTGGAAACGAAACATAGTAACGAACAAGGTCTTCATCGAACTCCCACTTGAGCTCGGTGGCATCACCTGCACTGGTCTCATCGACACCTGCAACTGTTTTGGAAGTAACTGTGAGTCACGAGGACTCAGCAATCTCACACCCGCGAGATCAAGACTATTTAAGCTTATGGGTAGGAAAGGTAAGGTGATGAGGTTGCAGCAGCGACTAAGCATATATGGTGGCTAACATACGCAAATAAGAGCGAGAAGAGAAGCAACGGAACGGTCGTGAAGCTAGTATTGATCAAGAAGTGATCCTGAACTCCTACTTACGTCAAACATAACCCCAGAACCGTGTTCACTTCCCGGACTCCGCCGGAAAGAGACCATCACGGCTACACACGCAGTTGATGCGTTTTAAATAAGTCGAGTGTCAAGTTCTCTACAACCGAATATTAACAAATTCCCATCTGCCACATAACCGCGGGCACGGCTCTCGAAAGTTTAATACCCTGCAGGGGTGTCCCAACTTAGCCCATTATAAGCTCTCACGATCAACGAAGGATATTCCTTCTCCCGGGAAGACCCGATCAGTCTCGGAATCCCGGTTACAAGACATTTCGACAATGGTAAAACAAGTCCAGCAAAGCCGCCCGATGTGTCGACAATCCCGATAGGAGTCGCACGTACCTCGTTCTCAGGACACACCGGATGAACACTACGTACAACTAAAACCAGCTCTCAAGTTTCCCTGAGGTGGCGCTGCAAGTGGCTCTAGTTTGGACCGACACTCCGAGGAGCACTGGCCCGGGGGGGTAAAGTAAGATGACCCTCGGGAGCGCGACTCCCAAGGGAAAAAGGCTACGTGAGGCAAATGTAAAACCAAGGTTGGGCCTTGCTGGAGGAGTTTTATTCAAAGCGAACTGTCAAGGGGGTCCCATAAATCACCCAACCGCGTAAGGGACGCAAAATCAAGGAACATAACACCGGTATGACGGAAACTAGGGCGGCAAGAGTGGAACAAAACACTAGGCATAAGGCCGAGCCTTCCACCCTTTACCAAGTATATAGATGCATTAAAATATAAGAAATATTGTGATATCCCAACATAAACATAAACCAACATGGAGCAATCTTCATCTTCACCTGCATCTAGCAACGCTATAAGGGGGGCTGAGCAAAAGTGGAACATAGCCAAACGACGGTTTGCTAGGAAGGGTGACAAAGGTTAGAGGTTCATGGCAATTTGGGAGGCTTGATAAGCAAGTGGTAGGTAGCGCAGCATAGCAATAGAGCGAACAACTAGCAAGATAATATAGAAGTGATTTCGAGGGTATGGTCATCTTGCCTGAGATCCCGCAAGGAAGACAAACGAGTCCATGAAGAAGACAAACGGACGTAGTCGAACGAATCCTCACAACTCCGGAATGAAACCAAAGCTAACGAGAGAAGCAACCCGGAAAGAAACAAACAACATAGTAAACAACCAACACATACACATGGCATGATGCACCAACATGTATGATGCATGTCCGGTATAAAGAGGCATGGCATGGGAAAATGCAACAAAAAATACTACAAATTAAGTGGAGCTCAATATGCAACGAGTTGCATATTGACGAAACACCACATCAATTGTTTAGTTCTCTCGGTTATGTACCCAACAATATTAAATGTTATTAAACATGGCAAGAGGTGAAGCATAATTAAACTAACTATTTAGGCAAGTTTAAATGAGGCCGGAACAACAAACAACAATTCCGGAAAATCCTCATGTCATTTAGCAGTTTAAAGCAAACAACAATTTTAAACATTTAAATGTTGTTATCATGATGCGGATGACAATGCAAGTTTTTAGCAATTTTATGAAAATGTTGACATGAGCATGTTATGATGTATTTATCGCTGTGGTGGACGAAAAAGGGTGCCACGGCGGTGAAACGGAAATGGTGCCACGGCAACATATCGGTTCCGATAGCTCACGGAGATACCGGTGCAAAAGAAGTGGGCGTGAGCGTGTCATGCAAGGATGGTGGGGTGCTCCCGGATTTCGGGTTCCCACGGGTTAGTGGTATGGAAGCGAGGAACGTGCAAAGACCTCTCTCGAAAACGGTGCAAACACGAGCATCTCATACAACACACACGCATTCGTTCACGGGCGTCGTCTCGGGGTTATACCTTTGAAGCGTGCGTTCTCGGGGCGGATCGAGTCGGAACGATGTAGAGGAGGTAGTCGTTCTCGCTACGGTAGTGGAAGTAGTGGTACATGTTTCGTAGTCGTACACATTCCATAGATGTTCGGGGTCACGGCGAGGAACTCGACGTCCACGGAGTCTTCAAGGGACGATGGTAGTGGTACACACGTTCTCGGGGTACTTGTCGGTCCGGTCTTGGCGACGGTAGTTGTACACAAGTCGTAGAGGAACTTGATGCATCCACGCGTAGGGGTACTTGGCGATCGACGGACGTCGTGGTACTTGTCGGTCCGGGTCTTGCAAATCCAAAGTGCTCATGTGCGGGGACGTCTCGGTCGTTCAACGTAGAGGCCGTGTAGGCGAACTTGTTGGTCTTGATGACCCGAAACGAAGCAATACAAGGGCATCGGGTGGGCAGCAGAAAGGAGGCGATGGTGGTGGTCAGCGGCGGCACGGGGCCCGGGGTGGCAACGACGACGAACAGCGGCGCCCGAAGAGGTGACGGCAGGGATGGCTTGGAGCCCTGGACAAGGCCGGAGGTCGGGGAGGGGCAGCAGCGACAACAGCCAAACCAGGAGTCGAGGAGGCGGAGCTCCTGTTCGGTGACAGGCGAAGCAGCAAGGAGGAAGCGCTCGGGGATGGCTCGGGTGCGGGACGAGGAAGGGAGACGCGAGGACGCGGCGGGTCGAAGGGGCAGCGCGGCGTAGAGGCAAAGCAGGGGTCTCAGGCGAGGCTTCACACCGGCAACGGAGGACGCGCTGCAGCGCAACCACGTCGGAGCAGGAGGCCAGCTTGGTCGTGGCGCGGGCAGCGACGCGTGAGTGGTGGTGAAGGTGCAGCCACAGCGGAGGAGCTACGGGGAGGAGAAGGAGGCGCCCGGCAGCGAGGAGCCGGAGGACGGTGGGGACAAGGGAGCTCCTCTCCCTGGCGCGAGGAGGGTGACGAGTGGAGGGGAAAGGGGATCGAGCCGGGGCTCACCCTGGCGGTGCAAGTGAGGGGGCATCGGGAGAGATGGGGATTGAGAGTGAGGTAGCGGCACTGCGGGATCGGGATCCCTCTCCTGTGCGTAGATGACAACGCGAGAGGAGGAGAGGGAGACGAGCGAGGGCAGGGGGTCGAGCAGGAGGCGGCGGCAGAGGAAGAGATGGGGATTCGATCGGGCTAGGGTTTGGCTTAGGTGGGCCGCGGGGATGGGCCAGCTTGGAGTTGGGAGGCCCAGCTGGGCTCTCTTCTCTCTCTCTCTCACTCTCATACTCTCTTTAACAGAAAAGAAATAGAGAGAAGAAAAGAAAGGGAGGGGTTAGGGAAAGATTTTTTGCATGGGGGTAATTTTCCCGGGCTCATAAAAATGTGCTTGTTCCGAGAAAATAGAAAAGGCCAAGATTGAAAGATTTAAATTCAAATTCATTTGATTTTAGTTCAAATGATTTGAATAGGAAGTGAGGGTTGGGAAGGTCCAAAAATGTTCGGATTTTTGGTGGAGCTCCGGAATATGATGAAAGAATAAATAGCAAGGTTGGAGACCAAGAATTTAGATAACAAAGGCATTGGGATATTTGCAAGTGTGTTATGGTGAACTCCAATTAGTGGAATATTTTAATATAGCTCCCTAACAATATTGGGAGGATATATGTTATAAAGAGAAATCACCATGTGCATTTCCCTCGAGTTAAATGGATCGAAGATCCATGCAATTTACTTAGTTGAGTTTTTTTTAAATTAAATGACATGATGGCATGATGACATGATGCAATGCAAAAATAAAAGAGCAAGCACCAAAAGGAACACACGGTGATCACGAAAATAAGGAAGTCTTCTGAAGCGTCGGTCTTGGGGCGTTACACTGCCCTTCCTTGGACAAGCATCCCACTTATGATTAACCCCTATTGCAAGCATCCGCAACTACAAAAGAAGTATTAAGGTAAACCTAACCATAGCATGAAACAAATGGATCCAAATCAGCCCCTTTCGAAGCAACATATAAACTAGGGTTTAAGCTTCTGTCACTCTAGCAACCCATCATCTACTTATTACTTCCCAATGCCTTCCCCTAGTCCCAAATAATGGTGAAGTTTCATGTAGTCGACGTTCACATAACACCACTAGAGGAAAGACAACATACATCTCATCAAAATATCGAACGAATACCAAATTCACATGACTACTTATAGCAAGACTTCTCCCATGTCCTCAGGAACAAACGTAACTACTCACAAATCATATTCATGTTCATAATCAGAGGGGTATTAATATGCATAAAGGATCTGAACATATGATCTTCCACCGAATAAACCAACTAGCATCGACTACAAGGAGTAATCAACACTACTAGCAACCCATAGGTACCAATCTGAGGTTTTGAGACAAAGATTGGATACAAGAGATGAACTAGGGTTTGAGAGGAGATGGTGCTGGTGAAGATGTTGATGGAGATTGACCCCCTCCCGATGAGACGATTGATGGTGATGACGATGGTGACAATTTCCCCCTCCCGGAGGGATGTTTCCCCGGCAGAACAGCTCCGCTGGAGCCCTAGATTGGTTTCGCCAGGTTCCGCCTCGAGACGGCGGCGCTTCGTCCCGAAAGCTTCCTCCCTATTTTTTCTTGGACGGAAGACTTCATATAGCAGAAGATGGGCACCGGAGGTCTGCCAGGGGGCCCACAAGACAGGGGGCGCGCCCCCCACCCTCGTGGCCAGGGTGTGGGCCCCCTCTGGTTGATTCTTTCGCCAGTATTTTTATTAATTCCAAAACGTGCCTCCGTGAAGTTTTAGGACTTTGGAGTTGTGCAGAATAGGTCTCTAATATTTGCTCCTTTTCCAGCCCAGAATTCCAGCTGCCGGCATTCTCCCTCTTCATGTAAACCTTGTAAAATAAGAGAGAAAATGCATAAGTATTGTGACATAATGTATAATAACTGCCCATAATGCAATAAATATCGATATAAAAGCATGATGCAAAATGGACGTATCAGCCGCCTCCATGTCCTGCTCGCGCCCGACGGTCTCCTGGGGAAGGGGCTCCATGGCGTCCATCGCACCATACTCGGAAAGAATCTCGCCATCCGCGTCCACCATCTCCTTGGAAAAGGCCGCCACGAGCTGAGCGTGGGCGGCTCCGATCTGGGCTTCGACGGGCGCCGTCGTCGCAAGGTATGCGGTGGAGGAACGGATAGTTGCTCGAACGCTCTCGGCGATTGCCAACTCTTCGGCCGTGGGTTGCCGACCGTTGTCGGAGAAGCTTCATTCGATTTGTGCGGTGACCGCCATGAGCTAGGCGTGGGCGGCCTCCATCAGGGCTAAGGACGCCGTTGCGGAACGGACAGCTGCTATGCCGCTCTTGCCAGTTGCTATCCCCGAGGCAGATGTTGCTGCCGCCACCTGAGAAGCAACAACGGCCGTTTGGGCTGCCTTGGCCGCCCGGTTGCAGATTGCGGACGCGCTCATGCACCTTGTTAGCACATGCATGCCGGCTGCGGCCGCGCTCTCTCCGGAGTGGGCCACCGAAGTTGCCCTCACGATGTGGGTACACGTGCTCATCTTTCACCGGCGATGATTGAACAGTGAAATGATATTTGGGGAGCGAGCTAGTGTGCTTGAGACGCTAGCTGTGGACTGTAGCCGACGCACCTTCTCGCCTAAGCCATAGGCGTACTATACACCGACGGTGCTCCAGGATATTTTGTGCTACATCTCACGCGGGTGGTGATAATAAATTGTGTGCGATCTACTTGATTTTTCATCTTGATTTCAATTACATAGTGGGGTCATAGTGGCAATGGACGGTGTTTGAATTGCTATACTTTTTATCTGCAGTGAACATGCAACTATATGTGTTTTGTAAAAGAATTGGAATTATTCAGGTTTCGTTTGAACATTTTATACATTAAATTGGTTTTCTATCCATTTCAGGTGCACAATTCAAAATTAAACTACATGCACATCCTCCGGTGCACCAACATGGGTTGTAAAATCATATATGTGTCCATGGGTTTATGCTTATGTCCCATGCAAGAAATGGGGATGAAATTCGAACACCACAACATCGTGGCTCTCTGGCAAACATCGACGTACTTGCTTTTGTAATTCTAGTAAATCCAAAATTCGTCTGAAATTCATGAAACTTGGCATGCTATCATGGAGCGGCATCAACATGTCGTGGTAAATTTTTTGTCCCATTTGGGAAAGGTTTGGGTATAAGCTTCTCATAAACCAGAGCTTCTCACAACAAGTGTGATGGTTTCGGTAGGGAACGTTTGACCTTTCTGGACGAAATGATATCCGTTGCCTCTTCTCGATTTCAAATTTTTTCCTAGTGTCAACATAGAACAACAGGAGTGTTGTGTCAATTTTTGGGATTTTTCGGGGTTCGCTTGGACATTTTTTACATTAACTGAGTTTTCTATGCATTCATATGCATAATTCAAATTTGAACTATAGGCACATGCTCTAATGCATAGTTGAAAATTCAAATATGTGTCCTTGGTTGCCTGCTTAGGTCCCATGCAAGAAATGGGAATGAATGTCAAACACCCTGCCACCGTCACTCGGCCGCAAACATTGAGATACCTGGTTTTTAAATTCTAGTAAATCCAAAACTCGTCTGAAATTCATGAAACTAGGCATGCTAACATGGAGCGGCATCAACATGCCGTGGTAAAAAAATTATCCCATTTGGGGCAGGTTTGGGTATATGCTTCTCACAAACCAGAGCTTCTCAGAGCAAGCATGATGGTTTCGATTGGGAACGTCCCACCTTTGGGGACGAAACAATATCCATTGCCTCTTATTTCTTTCAAAAAAATTCTCGTGTCAACATAGAACAACAGGAGTGTTCTTTGATTTTTCGGGGTTCGTTTGGACATTTTTATGCATTAACTGAGTTTTCAATGCATTTATGTGCATAATTCAAATTTGAACTACATGCACATGCTCTAGTGCATATAAATTGGTTGAAAAATCAAATATGTTTCCTTGGGTGCATGTTTAGGTCCCATGCAAGAAATGGTAATGAATTTCAATCACCATGGCACCGTTGATTGCCGGCACAACAATTAGATACATGGTTTTTAAATTCTAGTAAATCCAAAACTCGTCCGAAATTCATGAAACTTGGCATGCTATCATGGAGCGGCATCAACATGCCGTGGTAAATTTTGTGTCCCATTTGGGGCAGGTTTGGGTATATGCTGCTCACAGACCAGAGCTTCTCACAGCAAGCATGATGGTTTCGGTAGGGAACGTCCCACCTTTGGGGACGAAACAATATCCATTGCCTCTTGTTGCTTTAAAAAAATTCTCGTGTCAACATTGAACAACAGGAGTGTTGTGTCAATTTTTTGTATTTTTCAGGGTTCGTTTGGACATTTTTATGCATTAACTGAGTTTTCAATGCATTTATATGCATAATTCAAATTTGAACTACATGCACATGCTCCAGTGCATATAAATTGGTTGAAATCAAATCTGTGTCCTTGGGTGCATGCTTAGGTCCCATGCAAGAAATGGGAATGAATTTCAAACACCAGGGCACCGTTGATTGCCGGTAAAACGTTGAGATACTTTATTTTTAAATTCTAGTAAATCCAAAACTCGTCTAAAATTCATGAAACTTGGCATGCTATCATGGAATGGCACCCGACATGTTGTGGTATTTTTCGTGTCCATTTTGAGAGAAGGCGCACTCGAATAATGGCAGCCAACAAAGGCATTTTGAAAAAATAGCTGCCACTTTAATATCTCAAATGTTTGTATAATTAAAACCGTGTGCGTTCTGTTAACCATTCACGTGACGCCACATGTCTTGGTTATAATGGCTGTAGGAGGTGCCGTGTGGACAGCTGCTTGACCTTGACTGAACGGGAGGCGTGCGAGGGCAGTCCGGTGCGCAGGCTGACCGAGAGGCGTGCAAGTTGTCCTCGAATGCGTAAGCTCACCGGGAAGTGTGTGAGCTGTACGCTGCGCAGGCTCACTGGGAAGCGAGCCCTTTGACTTCCATGGCCGCCCGCCTTCCTCTCCGTGCACGCGCCCCCCTCAGCGCCATGGGACGCCGCCATCGAACGCTACCTCTCAGCGCCGCCAGCTGCTGTCCTCCCGCGCCTCGCCTGTCGAACCCGCGACGACATGATGCAAAGTGAGAGCAGGATTTGTGCATCTCTTCAACGCAAACGGTTCTTTCGGATGACCTGTGTGCAACCACTTACAAACAATTTGGTGCGATTTGCATATGTCATATTGGGTATGTTGCCATTTGTCAAACTAGAAAGATTGACATTTGTTGATCTAGTAACATTGCCATTTGTCAACCTTGCAACACTGCGATTTATCAAAATATGAAGCTAAAAATCACTATTAGTATCTAATTTTTGCAACTAAAATTCAGTAATTAAGCATAGATTTCATTCATAGATTAAGCAGTCGTTCTTAATTTATACAAACAGTTCAACTCGACAGCTGAACCGACCAAACTTTTCCCCAATTGCTGCCAACCACGTACTGAAATACCTAGTTCAACTATATATACTAGCTAATTTTAAGTACGTTGTACAATTCCACCACATCTATAGTCAGATGAACTGAACAAAATAGCTCCTAAATACTACTACTACTGCGGAGGGGCTTTGTACTACTTCCGGCTGCCTCTCCTCTGCCGAGCGCGCTCAGTAAGAGGGGAAGGAGGAGGAGCCTACCGACGAGCTGGGCAACCGCAATACGGTGCCTGCCGTTGTTGCAGCTTCAGCGACGCTCACATCAAACACCCTCTGCCGCTCCAGATGACCCCTATCGAAGTAGTGGTTCTCCTCGTAGATCTCCTGATTCCTCGCCTCTGAGGCGGCGTGTGCCGCAGCCACGGCGGTGGTAAGGCTCTTTGCGTGCTCGACAAGGCGCTCCTCCTCCTCCTCCCGCAGGAACTCGGTGTAGCGCTGTCAGGACCCCGATTCCAAGTCACACCGATCTAGCCTGTAACACCTCATATCACATTGCGGCCTCACGCACGGTACTCCCACGGGTGTCGCCTTACCATGGCCCGGGACCGTTTGCGCCTTTTGGCTCCCGTATATGACAATGTCGCTAGCATCCATATGACAGAGAACCCGGGCCGACATGGCTAGTCGTGAACCCAAAGCGGCACTAACGTATGGGGACAGGCATACATGAATCAACATCGAACATGTCGGTCAGCAGCGTGTGAATCCGGGCTGAAGCACTGGGCTAACAGGACTCCGGGAACCCGGGCTGTAGCAGGCTAGGCAGGACTCCGGAAGTCACCGTGTGACATTTCCCCGAAGGGACAGACACAGGAACGATATGACTCACATGCCGGCCAGTCAAGTGTCCAGAGCAGTAGTGCTGGGCTACCAGGACTCCGGTGAACCGGGCTGTAGCGGACTACTATGGCTCAAGGAGGCACCAGACTACATTTCCCCATAAGAGAGGCTGCTAAAGATAGACAACTAGATTGTCGGATCCCACACATACCAAGCATTTCAAACATACACACAATATGCTCGATATGCGCGAATACAACATGGCATCACAACAAAACTCTACAACTCAAGTACTTTATTTAAGGGGCTCCGGAGAGCCTTACATAACTTGTTCATACAGATAGGGGTCGCATGACCCAACACTCAAGTCATACAATCATACAAGCACATGCGGAAGCAAACTGTCTGGGTACAGACACTAGAAGAAAGAAGGCTTGACGAAGCCTGTCTATCTACATAGGCCCTTCACAAGCCTAGATCACCACCTGGGTGGCGCGTCACTCGTCGTCGTCGAGTTCTACGTAGAACCCGTCAGAAGGGGCGGTGTTGTCGTCTGAAAACAGTAATTAAAACAACATGAGTACAAAGGTACTCAGCAAGTCTTACAACAGATCCTACTATACATGTTCATTCTCAAGAAGGTAGTGGGGTTATTGCGGCAAGCCAGCTTTGACTCTTGGCTAAGCTATCCTACGATACACCACTTGTGAAATAGTTTTCGCACACGAGTCCACTAATCACCAACTCAATACTCCACCGTGGATCCTCCCTCGTCATCCAACGAGAGGGCCATCCGCGGTACTCACACTTATCTTGAGGCTTTTAGTAGTATCCATTTACTTGTCTATGAACTGCATAAGCGACCAAGTAGTCCTTTACCGCGGACGCGGCTATTCGAATAGTTTCATACCCTGCAGGGGTGTACTTCGTCACACACGCTCTCACCACTTATCGTCGCTACACGACGTGTACTCGGCAACCTTCAAGCGGAAGCCCAACGTGGGTGTCGGCCACAGCCTACCTAAACACTCGAGTCTCTAGTCCAGGTTTATCGCCTATTCAGGTTCCATCCGCAGGGAGTCCGGCCGAGGTTTCCACATACGTCCCCGAACGATGTGTGCAGGGTTCCCGGACACCAAACGGGCGACTCGGTACACCGTGCCACGAGCCTACCGCATCACAGCCCACCCCTTGGTCAGCGCTGTCCACGGCCTCCAGCTTACTACAAACACCAGAAACTACGTGCAACTCCTGGACAGAGGACAAGGGTGAATAAGAAGCCGAGGGGGTCCATTGGTTTCGGGCCCAATGTGTGGTAGTAGCTGAATCTTAAATCACGCATACAGATCTCAGTTCTTAGGGACGGTCTCAATGAAACAACCCACCATGTACTCCTACATGGCCTCCCATCGATACCTTTACCAAATCGTATTCAACACTTTACTCTCCTTACCGACACACACACTTTCACTCCAGTTCATCACCCTGATGAGCCAGACCTGACACAACTCTAAGCATAGCAAGCATAGCATTGTAGGAACACAACATGGCTCAATCAACTCCTACACATGCTAGTGGGTTTCATCTAGTTACTGTGGCAATGACAGGTCATGCAGAGGAAAATGGGTTCAACTACCGCAACACACACAGCAGTTTGAATCGCGTTGTCTTAATGCAGTAAACGAGAGCAGAAGCGAGAAGATGGGTTTGTATCGAAATGATCAATGGGTTGCTTGCCTGACAGAGTGGTGGTGGGATACTGCCCTTCAGTTGGATACCCGTGAATATCCTCGGCGGCAGGACCTACCACGATGAGCATACCGAAGCACAATCAACACCAAGCAAGTGCAACAATATGATGCATGCATGAGACATGGCAAAATGGATGTATTGGGCTAATGCAACTAAGGTCAGAAAGGTTTGGACTAATTTGAATCAAAGATTCAAATTCCAAGTTCATAAATGGCCCATAATAATGCCTTATCTTGTTCTGTATAAAACAGTAGGTTAACTTGCTTAATCATGCATGAAACCAGTACAGATGGATAGAATGGATTTTTCTGATCATTTTTCATATATAAATCTTTTCATTCTGAGCTATAGATTATTTTCTATGATTTTTTGAAGTTTGTGATAATTTCTGGAATTTCCAATATAAGAATAATTCCAGTAAAAGCTTTACTGCGTCAGCCTGACGTCAGTGTGACGTCAGCAGGTCAACGGGGTCGTCCAGGTCAATCCTGACGTGTGGGTCCCCTGTGTCAGTGTCACTGTTAGGTAATTAGTTAATTAGGATTAGTTTTAACTCTAACTCAGATTAGTTAGCAGGCGGGCCCCACTCGTCAGTGACCCTGGGGGGGTTAAACCGTGGTCAAACCACGTTGACTCGCCGGCGTTTAGCCGCCGGCGACGTCCAGACACGGCGGTGGAGTGCGG
The DNA here is from genome assembly GCF_002575655.3 of Aegilops tauschii subsp. strangulata. NCBI lineage: Eukaryota > Viridiplantae > Streptophyta > Magnoliopsida > Poales > Poaceae > Aegilops > Aegilops tauschii. The sequence goes on from NC_053041.3 coordinate 319,383,003, forward strand.
GATCCCTCTCCGGCGACCAAAAGGACGGCGGAGAGTACCTACGTGTAGCTGGGGGCGAACCGCGTCGACTGGTGGTGGTAGTGGAGCTCGGGGTCGCCGGAATCGACGCTGGCGACGAGCCGTGCGGCTGCCGGAGTACGGGCATGGTTGAAACCGTAGCTAGAGAGCACGGCGAGGGACATGCGATGGCGCTACGGGTTCCTGGCGTTGCGGTGAAGCTAATGGCTACGGTGGTGCGGCCGTTGGATGGCCGGAGCCTCGTCGGCGAAGAGCTCGTACGGCGGCGCGTTCGGGTGAGCTTCGTGCGGTGGCTACAGAGCTCGAGAGAGAGAGAGGGGAGGATGGGAAGGTGGCCATGCTCACGGCGGTTGCGACGGAGCAGGCGGCGGGGTCGGAGACGAGCTGTAGCAGTGGCGACGGCGGAGGGGATCTCCGACGGGGAGCGGCGAAGGCGAGGTCGGTGGCGGAGCTTCGGGGCAAACGAGCGCTCGGGGCTCGGCTTGCTCGAAGGAGTGGGCGACGGCAGAGCTGTAGGACACAGTGGAATGGCGCGAGGTCGACGGTGGCCACGGTTACTCCGGTGAGGTGTCTGCGGCGGCGTCGGCCATGGTGGGGAAAAGGCGAGGGAGAGGCGATGGGGGAGAGTGACGATGTCCAGGGGCTCGGGGCGCGTCGAGGAAGGTCATCCAGCTCGTCCGCGGCGAGGGCGGCAAGCTGCTGGCGCCGTGGCGAGCTCACGCTCGCCGGCGTCAGCTGTCTGCCTGCTCTGGCGAGAGCAAGCAGCTCGCTGGCGCGGGCCAGCACAGTGCTGGGCCGCCAGGTGGGCTGCCAGGTAAGTTTTCTGCCTTCTGTTCTCTTTTCTCTTTTTATTTATTTCTGTACTGTGTTTTGAAATAGTAAAAATACTATTTCATTTGGAAAATCCTGAAAATATTCTGAGGCACCTTTGAGATTATTCCCAACAGCCTAAAAATACTTCCAAGGTTATTTGGGCATTTGAAAATATTTATAGCATTTAAAATGCCCAATTGCAAATACTTATGGCTTGTGCAAAAATCCAAGATGGCCTCCAAAAATATGAAACCATTTTTGGCAGAGGTTTTAACCAAGACCAAAGGTGGAGAACATTTATGGAGGGCATTTCAGGTTCATTGGAAATTTTTTAGTAAACCCTAGTTGTTCCAGGGGGGGGGGTGCTGGGGGTTTCTGGCATTCCCCATTTCAGGTTTCTGTGAAATGTAGCCATGATGCAACACTCTAATGCATGAACTAACTAGGATGTGACAACTCACCCCCACTCAAAAGAATCTCGTCCCGAGATTTAGGTTCCGTTGGGAAGAAGGTGGGGTACTCAAGTCGAAGACGATCCTCCCTTTCCCAAGTAGCTTCTTTCTCGGAATGGTGTGACCATTGAACTTTGAGAAACTTGATGTTTCGGCGTCGAGTGGTACGCTCGGCTTGATCAAGGATTCGAACGGGATACTCCCGATATGTGAGATTTTCTTGGAGATCAAGCGTTTCGTGGTCCACTCCACGGATAGGATCCGAGAAGCAACGCCTGAGTTGGGAAATGTGGAAGACGTCATGAACCTTGGAAAGATGCGGAGGTAGTTCCAATTGGTAGGCAACTTCTCCTCGCTTGGCAAGAATGCGAAAGGGTCCAATGTAGCGAGGGGACAATTTGCCTTTGATACCGAATCGGTGGGTTCCCTTTAAAGGAGTCACCCGAAGGTAAGCCTTCTCGTCAACCTCAAAAGTCATAGCCTTATGTTTGCGATCATAATGGCTCTTTTGGCGAGATTGGGCTGTTTTCAATTTCTCACGAATAATGCGAACCTGCTCTTCTGCTTCCTGAATCATATCCGGGCCAAAGAGTTGTCTTTCCCCGGTTTCTGACCAGTTAAGAGGCGTTCGACATTTTCGTCCATAGAGAACCTCGAAAGGGGCTTTGCCCAAGCTAGCTTGGTAACTATTGTTATAAGCGAACTCGGCGAATGGAAGGCATTTCTCCCAATCCATGCCGAAGGAGATGACAGAAGCTCGGAGCATATCCTCCAGAATTTGATTAACTCGTTCTACCTGACCACTTGATTGAGGGTGAAAGGCGGTGCTAAAAGAGAGACGAGTTCCCATTGCATTTTGGAAGCTTTCCCAAAATCAAGAGGTGAAGAGACTTCCGCGGTCTGAGTTAATTTCCAATGGAACACCATGCAGAGACACTATTCGGGAGATGTACAAGTCTGCTAGCTGGCTAGCGGTTATACTCTCACGAACAGGTAGGAAGTGGGCTACTTTGGAAAGACGATCGACAACAACGAAGATAGCATTATTCCCTCTCTTGGTCCTGGGAAACCCGGTGATGAAATCCATACCGATTTTATCCCATTTCCATTCAGGAATAGCTAGAGGCTGAAGGGTGCCAGCAGGTCGCTGATGCTCTGCTTTAACACGTCGGCAGACGTCGCAATTAGCAATGTATTGAGCAATTTCTCTCTTCATCCTAGTCCACCAAAACCTCTGGCGTAGGTCCTGATACATTTTAGTACTACCGGGATGAATGGTGAGAGGAGATTCATGGGCTTCCTTAAGGATCAATCGCCTCAGGTTGCGTACCTTGGGAACCACTAGGCGGTCTCCAAAGAACACAACACCTTGGTCATCAACGGAGAAACAATCCGCAACTCCTTTCTTGATGTTTCTCTTAATACGGGAGATCCCTGGATCTACCTTCTGAGCTTGGATGATCTGATCCGTAAGGGTAGGTTTCGCCACCAGGGTAGATAGAAATCCTTGAGGAACAAGGTGAAGGTTAAGCTTACAGAATTCCTCGTGGAGAAGTGGTTGGCTTTGTTGTAACATCAAGTTGTTACAATAGGATTTACGGCTTAGCGCATCAGCCATGACGTTGGCTTTGCCCGGGGTATAAGTAATTCCTAAGTCGTAGTCTGAGATCAACTCAACCCAACGTCTTTGCCTGAGATTCAAATCCGGTTGGGTGAAGATGTATTTCAGACTCTGGTGGTCTGTAAAAATCTCGCAACGGTTACCGAGAAGGTAATGTCGCCATGTTTTGAGTGCATGGACTACGGCTGCAAGCTCTAGATCATGTGTGGGATAATTATCCTCATGTGGACGCAACTGTCGGGAAGCGTAGGCAATCACATGACGGTCTTGCATGAGTATGCAACCTAGTCCTTGTCGCGAGGCGTCGCAATAGATAACAAAGTCCTTAGAAAAATCTGGTGGTACGAGTACGGGAGCAGATGTTAGGCGTCTTTTCAGTTCCTGAAAGCTGAACTCGCACTGTGGGGTCCACTCGAACTTCTTATCTTTCTTGAGGAGTTCGGTTAGAGGTTTAGCAACCTTGGAGAAATTCTCGACGAAGCGACGGCAGTAGCTCGCTAAGCCAAGGAAACTCCGAACTTGTTTAACCGTTTCAGGGGGAGTCCAGTCAAGGATGGCTTGAACTCGCTCGGGATTGACAGCAATACCTTTACCAGAGATCACGTGGCCTAGGTAGGTTACTTCTGGCAACCAGAATTCACACTTGGAGAATTTAGCATAAAGGCGATGCTCTCGAAGTTTCGTTAGTACTAGCCTTAGATGCTCGGCATGTTCTGCCTCGTTCTTGGAGTAGATGAGTATATCATCGAGGTATACTACGACGAATTTATCCAAATACTCCATGAAGATTGAGTTCATTAACCGAGAGAAAGTGGCTGGAGCATTGGTTAACCCGAAGGACATGAATGTATACTCGTATTGGCCATAACGAGTAACAAAGGCCGTTTTAGGAATGTCCCCGTTCTTGATTTTGATTTGATGGTAGCCCAACCTCAAATCCATCTTAGAGAAGACTGAGGATCCAGCGAGCTGATCATACAGGTCGTTGATCCTAGGAAGCGGATACTTGTTCTTGATTGTGACTAGGTTGACGGGTCGGTAATCTACAACCATCCGATCCGTACCATCCTTCTTCTTGACGAAGAGGACGGGGCAAGCCCACGGAGAAGAACTAGGACGGATGAAACCCTTTTTCAAGGACTCACCGAGTTGTTTCTTAAGCTCGGCTAGCTCTAGGGGTGCCATCTTATAGGGTCTTCTAGAGATTGGGACGGTTCCTGGAACGAGGTCTATCACGAACTCAACATCTCTGTCAGGTGGAATACCTGGCAGTTCTTCAGGGAAGACATCCGGGAAGTCACAGACTACTGGCACATCTTCGAGGTCTGGAAGAGGGTTGGCATTTAATGAGTAGAGCTGACGTTTAGACACTCGGGTCAAAACATTGACTGTCTTGCCCGACGGATGGGTGAGTTGAACAGTTCTAGTGGAGCAATCAATCTTAGCATAATGAGCTGACATCCAGTCCATACCCAAGATGATGTTTATGTCCGAGGACTTGAGAGCTATTAGTGACGCAAGGAAGACCAATCTGTCAGCAAGAATTTCATTGCCATGGCTTATCTTAGAGGTTTGCCACTTAGAACCAGGGGTTTGGATTACCATGGAAGTGGGCATGTCGCAGAATGTGGTGTTGTGTAATCGAGCATAGCTCTCAGAGATAAATGAATGAGATGCTCCAGTATCGAAAAGAACAGTTGCCGGATGGCAATTAACAAGGAGCGTACCAAGGACGACGTTGGGATCCTCATGAGTTTCTTCAGCTGAAACATAGTTGACATGGCCACGTGCTGTGGTGGCTGGCTTGGCGTAGTAAGTCTTTCCTGTTGGCTTACCACGGCCAACGGACTGTCCAGGTTGATTGAGGTTGTTTCGGGGGCACTCGCGCTGATAGTGACCCGTTTCTCCACACTTGAAGCATGTCACAATATTGGGGCGTGGAGCAGCATTAGCAGTGGGGCCACCATAGACTTTGGGCGGTGCATGCTGCTGGTTGGGGCGAGGCGCCTCGAAGGATGGCCTCGGAGTGAACCTGGGTGGTAGAGCAGTATTTGGAATCCAGACCCGGCGCTTCTGGGATCCGGAGCCAGATGAGGAACCAAAGTCACGAGAGTGCTTGCGTGTAGCGTCATAGTCAGTTTGTCCTGTCTCGGCACTGATGGCCTTATTGACCAACTTTTGGAAAGAGGTACACTCATGCAGACGGAGATCACGGCGAAGCTCGGGGCTAAGTCCCTTGCGGAACCTTGCCTGCTTCTTGGCGTCGGTGGATACCACTTCAGGAGCATAGCGTGCTAGATTTCCAAACTCACGGCTGTATGCATCCACGGTCAGTCTGCCTTGGGTGAAGTTGCAGAATTCTTCGCGCTTGCGATCTATGAGACCCTCCGGGATGTGATGCTCACGGAAAGCCTCACTGAATTCAGCCCAAGTAGTGATTTGGCCAGCTGGGCGCATAGCCTCAAAGTTCTCCCACCAAAGGCTAGCAGGGCCTTCGAGGTGATAGGCAGCGTAGGTAACCTTATCAGCTTCGGCTACGTTGGCAGAACGTAGCTTATGGGTGATGCTGCGAAGCCAGTCATCCGCATCAAGGGGCTCGACGGAATGATTGAACTTCGGTGGGTACAACTTGATAAAGTCATTGAGGGACACCAGGTCGTTCCTCTGGTGACGTGCAGTATTCTGCTCAATTCGCTCTAGCAAGCGGTTAGTCTCACGCTTGTTTCTTTCTGCCTCCAGCATAACTTCGGCCAGTGAAGGCGGTTGGGGCAGATCCTCCGCCCTGGCTGCATTGGCTTCATCCTGCGCCTGGACAGCAGGGTTGTTGCGGGTGTTAACCATCCTAGGAGAAACAAGGCAACGATTTAGACGAGGATGGCTGAATCTTGATAGGGAAAAGCGGAATGTAATGGATAACGTGAAATGCAGGGATGACCATCAGTATGACATGGTAACATAGCAACATACATATACCAACGGTCATACACGCCATACATAGTTTAGTACAAGCCCAGGCTAAGGTACAACTACGATGAAAGACGATACATCTCATCAGAGGCATTCCAAGCTCCTATACATTATTTTTCTACACCTCCGGAACGTGATACACACCAAGTTGTATTCCACAAGACACGCAGGACTGTGGAGATTACAACTGTTACAATACTAGTAGATCTACTGCCAACTCAGACGTCTCCGTAGTAATCCTCATAGAAGTCACCACCATGTCCTGGAAGCTGAACATGATCATCCGGAAACAGTCGGTCCTGTGGAGCTTGCGGTCCATAGGGACTCGGGTGTGGCCTTGGTCCAACAAACGGTGGCAGACGGGGTCCACGAGGAGGGGTGATGCCTCCTACATCACACCATTCCATACATTCTGGCAGACCAGATCGCACGGGGTATAAGTCCCTCATGTCCATGAACCCAGCTTGCACGGCAGGTGCAAACCGTGTCAGTGTGGCCCAGTGATCAGCACGAGCATTAAAGAGCTCCATTCGCAAGGCACGATTCTCACGGTCCTTGTCCTCAAGCATCTCAGTGGTGGTGCGGAGTAGTGAGTCCTCATGGGTAGAATCACAGTAAGTAGCCTGATAGTACCCCTGTGCCCCAGGGAGTGCTGCTGGCATGTAGCGGTAGTCGGTGTTCTGAAGCAAAGCAGTTTTGGCTCGCATGATAGTCATCATTGAGTAAGCTGCGTCCTGCACAGACATCTCGATAGTAACCCCAAGTCCATAAGAGCAATGGAGGGGTTCAGTGGCTCCGGGATAGGATGGATAAATCCTGACGGTGCAAAGATATTGACTTTGGTTAAAGTCTCGGAACTGCTCCTCGACGGTATACTCGGGATACCAACGATAGCCTGTCTCAACCATCACTCGGACCAACATGGCCGTGTGACCAGGTACGCCGATGCACCGGTTCAGACGAACCACTTGGTTCTGGGAACGGGTGGCCATCTGAAAGCACGAAATGATGCAAGGCATTAGTATTACTAGGAGAATTCGGACAGCATAACGGCTGTAAATGCTCGAAAAAAGGATTTGAGACATTCGCAACAGTTTTGCAATACCACTCAACAATATCATGTCAAGGTTCTGGTTCAACCGACAACATACTAGGGTAGTAGAAACTGAACCGAAGCATGGAACCAACAATCCTATAAGTTACTACGGATTAGTAACACGTGAACCTGATAGAGAGGAGAGAGCCTAGTCCTTAACCCACGTAGAATGAGAAGAGAATGACTTAGATCAGAGGGCATGAGGTAAAGGAGTAAAAGCACCTTACGTTCTCTCCCACAATCAATTCCCCTACATATAACTAAAGCATTTCTAGACTCGACATCGACCAGTTTGGCTTATCGCACCTACAGGCAGTCCGGCTCTGATGCCAACGCTGTCAGGACCCCGATTCCAAGTCACACCGATCTAGCCTGTAACACCTCATATCACATTGCGGCCTCACGCACGGTACTCCCACGGGTGTCGCCTTACCATGGCCCGGGACCGTTTGCGCCTTTTGGCTCACGTATATGACAATGTCGCTAGCATCCATATGACAGAGAACCCGGGCCGACATGGCTAGTCGTGAACCCAAAGTGGCACTAACGTATGGGGACAGGCATACATGAATCAACATCGAACATGTCGGTCAGCAGCGTGTGAATCCGGGCTGAAGCACTGGGCTAACAGGACTCCGGGAACCCGGGCTGTAGCAGGCTAGGCAGGACTCCGGAAGTCACCGTGTGACATTTCCCCGAAGGGACAGACACAGGAACGATATGACTCACATGCCGGCCAGTCAAGTGTCCAGAGCAGTAGTGCTGGGCTAGCAGGACTCCGGTGAACCGGGCTGTATCGGACTACTATGGCTCAAGGAGGCACCAGACTACATTTCCCCATAAGAGAGGCTGCTAAAGATAGACAACTAGATTGTCGGATCCCACACATACCAAGCATTTCAAACATACACACAATATGCTCGATATGCGCGAATACAACATGGCACCACAACAAAACTCTACAACTCAAGTACTTTATTTAAGGGGCTCCGGAGAGCCTTACATAACTTGTTCATACAGATAGGGGTCGCATGACCCAACACTCAAGTCATACAATCATACAAGCACATGCGGAAGCAAACTGTCTGGGTACAGACACTAGAAGAAAGAAGGCTTGACGAAGCCTGTCTATCTACATAGGCCCTTCACAAGCCTAGATCACCACCTGGGTGGCGCGTCACTCGTCGTCGTCGAGTTCTACGTAGAACCCGTCAGAAGGGGCGGTGTTGTCGTCTGAAAACAGTAATTAAAACAACATGAGTACAAAGGTACTCAGCAAGTCTTACAACAGATCCTACTATACATGTTCATTCTCAAGAAGGTAGTGGGGTTATTGCGGCAAGCCAGCTTTGACTCTTGGCTAAGCTATCCTACGATACACCACTTGTGAAATAGTTTTCGCACACGAGTCCACTAATCACCAACTCAATACTCCACCGTGGATCCTCCCTCGTCATCCAACGAGAGGGCCATCCGCGGTACTCACACTTATCTTGAGGCTTTTAGTAGTATCCATTTACTTGTCTATGAACTGCATAAGCGACCAAGTAGTCCTTTACCGCGGACGCGGCTATTCGAATAGTTTCATACCCTGCAGGGGTGTACTTCGTCACACACGCTCTCACCACTTATCGTCGCTACACGACGTGTACTCGGCAACCTTCAAGCGGAAGCCCAACGTGGGTGTCGGCCACAGCCTACCTAAACACTCGAGTCTCTAGTCCAGGTTTATCGCCTATTCAGGTTCCATCCGCAGGGAGTCCGGCCGAGGTTTCCACATACGGCCCCGAACGATGTGTGCAGGGTTCCCGGACACCAAACGGGCGACTCGGTACACCGTGCCACGAGCCTACCGCATCACAGCCCACCCCTTGGTCAGCGCTGTCCACGGCCTCCAGCTTACTACAAACACCAGAAACTACGTGCAACTCCTGGACAGAGGACAAGGGTGAATAAGAAGCCGAGGGGGTCCATTGGTTTCGGGCCCAATGTGTGGTAGTAGCTGAATCTTAAATCACGCATACAGATCTCAGTTCTTAGGGACGGTCTCAATGAAACAACCCACCATGTACTCCTACATGGCCTCCCATCGATACCTTTACCAAATCGTATTCAACACTTTACTCTCCTTACCGACACACACACTTTCACTCCAGTTCATCACCCTGATGAGCCAGACCTGACACAACTCTAAGCATAGCAAGCATAGCATTGTAGGAACACAACATGGCTCAATCAACTCCTACACATGCTAGTGGGTTTCATCTAGTTACTGTGGCAATGACAGGTCATGCAGAGGAAAATGGGTTCAACTACCGCAACACACACAGCAGTTTGAATCGCGTTGTCTTAATGCAGTAAACGAGAGCAGAAGCGAGAAGATGGGTTTGTATCGAAATGATCAATGGGTTGCTTGCCTGACAGAGTGGTGGTGGGATACTGCCCTTCAGTTGGATACCCGTGAATATCCTCGGTGGCAGGACCTACCACGATGAGCATACCGAAGCACAATCAACACCAAGCAAGTGCAACAATATGATGCATGCATGAGACATGGCAAAATGGATGTATTGGGCTAATGCAACTAAGGTCAGAAAGGTTTGGACTAATTTGAATCAAAGATTCAAATTCCAAGTTCATAAATGGCCCATAATAATGCCTTATCTTGTTCTGTATAAAACAGTAGGTTAACTTGCTTAATCATGCATGAAACCAGTACAGATGGATAGAATGGATTTTTCTGATCATTTTTCATATATAAATCTTTTCATTCTGAGCTATAGATTATTTTCTATGATTTTTTGAAGTTTGTGATAATTTCTGGAATTTCCAATATAAGAATAATTCCAGTAAAAGCTTTACTGCGTCAGCCTGACGTCAGTGTGACGTCAGCAGGTCAACGGGGTCGTCCAGGTCAATCCTGACGTGTGGGTCCCCTATGTCAGTGTCACTGTTAGGTAATTAGTTAATTAGGATTAGTTTTAACTCTAACTCAGATTAGTTAGCAGGCGGGCCCCACTCGTCAGTGACCCTGGGGGGGTTAAACCGTGGTCAAACCACGTTGACTCGCCGGCGTTTAGCCGCCGGCGACGTCCAGACACGGCGGTGGAGTGCGGGATCCCTCTCCGGCGACCAAAAGGACGGCGGAGAGTACCTACGTGTAGCTGGGGGCGAACCGCGTCGACTGGTGGTGGTAGTGGAGCTCGGGGTCGCCGGAATCGACGCCGGCGACGAGCCGTGCGGCTGCCGGAGTACGGGCGTGGTTGAAACCGTAGCTAGAGAGCACGGCGAGGGACATGCGATGGCGCTACGGGTTCCTGGCGTTGCGGTGAAGCTAATGGCTACGGTGGTGCGGCCGTTGGATGGCCGGAGCCTCGTCGGCGACGAGCTCGTACGGCGGCGCGTTCGGGTGAGCTTCGTGCGGTGGCTACAGAGCTCGAGAGAGAGAGAGGGGAGGATGGGAAGGTGGCCATGCTCACGGCGGTTGCGACGGAGCAGGCGGCGGGGTCGGAGACGAGCTGTAGCAGTGGCGACGGCGGAGGGGATCTCCGACGGGGAGCGGCGAAGGCGAGGTCGGTGGCGGAGCTTCGGGGCAAACGAGCGCTCGGGGCTCGGCTTGCTCGAAGGAGTGAGCGACGGCAGAGCTGTAGGACACAGTGGAATGGCGCGAGGTCGACGGTGGCCACGGTTACTCCGGTGAGGTGTCTGCGGCGGCGTCGGCCATGGTGGGGAAAAGGCGAGGGAGAGGCGATGGGGGAGAGTGACGATGTCCAGGGGCTCGGGGCGCGTCGAGGAAGGTCGTCCAGCTCGTCCGCGGCGAGGGCGGCAAGCTGCTGGCGCCGTGGCGAGCTCACGCTCGCCGGCGTCAGCTGTCTGCCTGCTCTGGCGAGAGCAAGCAGCTCGCTGGCGCGGGCCAGCACAGTGCTGGGCCGCCAGGTGGGCTGCCAGGTAAGTTTTCTGCCTTCTGTTCTCTTTTCTCTTTTTATTTATTTCTGTACTGTGTTTTGAAATAGTAAAAATACTATTTCATTTGGAAAATCCTGAAAATATTCTGAGGCACCTTTGAGATTATTCCCAACAGCCTAAAAATACTTCCAAGGTTATTTGGGCATTTGAAAATATTTATAGCATTTAAAATGCCCAATTGCAAATACTTATGGCTTGTGCAAAAATCCAAGATGGCCTCCAAAAATATGAAACCATTTTTGGCAGAGGTTTTAACCAAGACCAAAGGTGGAGAACATTTATGGAGGGCATTTCAGGTTCATTGGAAAAAATTTAGTAAACCCTAGTTGTTCCAGGGGGGGTGCTGGGGGTTTCTGGCATTCCCCATTTCAGGTTTCTGTGAAATGTAGCCATGATGCAACACTCTAATGCATGAACTAACTAGGATGTGACAAGCACGCAAGGTCGCTGACGCACGTGCGGGAATCCACCTCCACCTCCCACCTTTGGGCGGCGGTGCCGTAGCGGGTGATGACCCCAGCGGTCGATGGTGGGCTGGCGGCCACGGCGGCCGACGATGGGGTGGCGGCCACGACCACCACCTCTCGCCTTCGGGCCGCGGTGGCGGAGCGAGTGATGGCCACGGTGGCCGGCAGTGGCGTGGCGGCGGAGCGGGCGATGGCCCTGGCTTTCGACGGTGGTGTGGCGGCAACGGTAGCCGACAACAGCTGCCAACGGGCACCGGCAGCGAAGCGTGTGGTGGGTGTTCCGCGCACAACCAACAGGGACGCCACGCGCACTACACTACGCCGGGGACTGCACCGCCGCCGCGGTGTAGCCTCCCAGCTGGAGCTGTCCTCCGATGACAGCGGAGTGGTTGAGCGACGATGACGGACCGATGCCATTGGTGATTGTGGGAGAAGCAGACGAGATAAGGTACAGGGAGGGAGGGGAAAATGCGACGCAGGACTCGCTGGTCGTGAGGGTTTTTATAGCAGGCCGGTAAGCTTTGGGATTTTCGAGGATTTCACCGAGTCAGGCGGGAAGCTTGTGCGGGAACCTGCGAGATTGCTCGGGAACGGGCTCACCGACGTTCATTGGCGCCACCGTTTGGCCAAAAGAACGCCCCCGCGTGCTGCGGAAGCTTGCGCTGTAAGCCGTCTGCGGCAGCGGGGTGACAAGACGTGCGAGAGGAAGACGAAAGGACATGTACACACACGGTTAATAAAAAAACGTTTGCGATTTAATTACCTACTATACCCCCATCCTGGTTTATAAGTATGATTTAACTAATAAAATACGAATGCATGTCGCCAAAGATTATATAGTTGGATTCGTATTTGAACATAGTTTCCAATTATATAATTTTTATAACATGCATTAACATTTTGTGGATAAAATTTGAGGGAAAAGTATGGCATAGGATATAAAGGGGACTATAGACTAGACAGAGGTGGTAGCACACGCCCGCTCTCTACGCAGCGACGCAACTGTCGGCCAGCTTGTAGGTGACCATTTCCTGCATGTTCAACTGCTCTATGCATGTGGTTGCTTGCGGTTCAGGCGGTCGCGGCGCTCTGCTCGCGTCCTACCGCGCGCACTCTGCTCTCGCGTCCCTCCGCAATGCTAAAGGCAGCGGAGGTAGAAATTATATAATCAAAAAGGAGGTAGAAATCAAAAAGGAGTATCAAGTGTTGATGGTCAATAAGACCACTAGTTTCAAGAAAAAGGGCAAAGGGAAGAAGAAGGGGAACTTCAAGAAGAACAGCAAGCAAGTTGCTGTTCAGGAGAAGAAACCCAAATCTGGACCTAAGCCTGAGACTGAGTGCTTCTACTGCAAGCAGACTGGTCACTGGAAGGGGAACTGCCCCAAGTATTTGGCGGATAAGAAGGATGGCAAGGTGAACAAAGGTATATGTCATATACATGTTATTGATGTGTACCTTACCAGAGCTCGCAGTAGCACCTGGGTATTTGATACTAGTTCTGTTGCTAATATTTGCAACTCGAAACAGGGACTACGGATTAAGCGAACACTGGCCAAGGACGAGGTGACGATGCGCGTGGGAAACGGTTCCAAAGTCGATGTGATCGCCGTCGGCACGCTACCTCTACATCTACCTTCGGGGTTAGTATTAGACCTAAATAATTGTTATTTGGTGCCAGCGTTGAGCATGAACATTATATCTGGATCTTGTTTGAGGCGAGACGGTTATTCATTTAAATCAGAGAATAATGGTTGTTCTATTTATATGAGTAATATCTTTTATGGTCATGCACCCTTGAAGACTGGTCTATTTTTAATGAATCTCGGTAGTAGTGACACACATATTCATGATGTCGAAGCCAAAAGATGCAGAGTTGATAATGATAGTGCAGCTTATTTGTGGCACTGCCGTTTAGGTCATATCGGTGTAAAGCGCATGAAGAAACTCCATAATGATGGACTTTTGGAATCACTTGATAATGAATCACTTGGTACTTGCGAACCTTGTCTCATGGGCAAGATGACTAAAACACGTTCTCCGGAACTATGGAGAGAGCAACTGATTTGTTGGAAATCATACATACAGATGTATGTGGTCCAATGAATATTGAGGCTCGTGGCGGGATCGTTATTTTCTCACCTTCACAGATGATTTGAGCAGATATGGGTATATCTACTTAATGAAACATAAGTCTAAAACATTTGAAAAGTTCAAAGAATTTCAGAGCGAAGTTGAAAATCATCGTAACAAGAAAATAAAGTTTCTACGATCAGATCGTGGAGGAGAATATTTGAGTTACGAGTTTGGCCTACATTTGAAACAATGCGGAATAGTTTCGCAACTCACGCCACCCAGAACACCACAATGTAATGGTGTGTCCGAACGTCGTAATCGTACTTTACTAGATATGGTGCGATCTATGATGTCTCTTACTGATTTACCGCTATCGTTTTGGGGTTATGCTTTAGAGACGGCTGCATTCACTCTAAATAGGGCACCATCGAAATCCGTTGAGACGACGCCTAACTATGGTTTGGCAAGAAACCAAAGTTGTCGTTTCTTAAAGTTTGGGGTTGCGATGCTTATGTGAAGAAACTTCAACCTGATAAGCTCGAACCTAAATCGGAGAAATGTGTCTTCATAGGATACCCAAAGGAGACTGTTGGGTACACCTTCTATCACAGATCTGAAGGCAAGACATTCGTTGCTAAGAATGGATCCTTTCTAGAGAAGGAGTTACTCTCGAAAGAAGTGAGTGGGAGGAAAGTAGAACTTGATGAGGTAACTGTACCTGCTCCCTTATTGGAAAGTAGATCATCACAAAAACCAGTTTCTGCGACACCTACACCAATTAGTGAGGAAGTTAATGATAATGATCATGAAACTTCAGATCAAGTTATTACTGAACCTCGTAGGTCAACCAGATTAAGATCCACACCAGAGTGGTACGGTAATCCTGTTCTGGAGGTTATGTTACTAGACCATGACGAACCTACGAACTATGAAGAAGCGATGGTGAGCCCAGATTCCGCAAAATGGCTTGAGGCCATGAAATCCGAGATGGGATCCATGTATGAGAACAAAGTATGGACTTTGGTTGACTTGCCCGATGATCGGCAAGCCATTGAAAATAAATGGATCTTCAAGAAGAAGACTGACGCTGACGGTAATGTTACTGTCTATAAAGCTCGACTTGTTGCGAAAGGTTTTCGACAAGTTCAAGGGATTGACTACAATGAGACCTTCTCACCCGTAGCGATGCTCCAGTCTGTCCGAATCATGTTAGCAATTGCCGCATTTTATGATTATGAAATTTGGCAAATGGATGTCAAAACTGCATTCCTGAATGGATTTCTGGAAGAAGAGTTGTATATGATGCAACCGGAAGGTTTTGTCGATCCAAAGGGAGCTAACAAAGTGTGCAAGCTCCAGCGATCCATTTATGGACTGGTGCAAGCCTCTCGGAGTTGGAATAAACGCTTTGATAGTGTGATCAAAGCATTTGGTTTTATACGAACTTTTGGAGAAGCCTGTATTTACAAGAAAGTGAGTGGGAGCTCAGTAGCATTTCTGATATTATATGTGGATGACATATTGCTAATTGGAAATGATATAGAATTTCTGGATAGCATAAAGGGATACTTGAATAAGAGTTTTTCAATGAAAGACCTCGGTGAAGCTGCATATATATTGGGCATCAAGATCTATGGAGATAGATCAAGACGCTTAATTGGACTTTCACAAAGCACATACCTTGACAAGTTTTGAAGAAGTTCAAAATGGATCAAGCAAAGAAAGGGTTCTTGCCTGTATTACAAGGTGTGAGATTGAGTAAGACTCAATACCCGACCACTACAGAAGATAGAGAGAAGATGAAAGATGTTCCCTATGCTTCAGCCATAGGCTCTATCATGTATGCAATGCTGTGTACCAGACCTGATGTGTGCCTTGCTATAAGTTTAGCAGGGAGGTACCAAAGTAATCCAGGATTGGATCACTGGACAGCGGTCAAGAACATCCTGAAATACCTGAAAAGGACTAAGGATATGTTTCTCATTTATGGAGGTGACAAAGAGCTCATCGTAAATGGTTACGTTGATGCAGGCTTTGACACTGATCCGGACGATTCTAAATCGCAAACCGGATACGTGTTTACATTGAACGGTGGAGCTGTCAGATGGTGCAGTTCTAAGCAAAGTGTCGTGGCGGGATCTACGTGTGAAGCGGAGTACATAGCTGCTTCGGAAGCAGCAAATAAAGGAGTCTGGATGAAGGAGTTCATATCCGATCTAGGTGTCATACCTAGTGCATCGGGTCCAATGAAAATCTTTTGTGACAATACTGGTGCAATTGCCTTAGCAAAGGAATCCAGATTTCACAAAAGAACCAAGCACATCAAAAGACGCTTCAATTCCATCCGGGATTTAGTCCAGGTGGGAGACATAGAAATTTGCAAGATACATACGGATCTGAATGTTGCAGACTCGTTGACTAAGCCTCTTCCACGAGCAAAACATGTTCAACACCAAGACTCCATGGGTGTAAGAATCATTACTGTGTAATCTAGATTATTGACTCTAGTGCAAGTGGGAGACTGAAGGAAATATGCCCTAGAGGCAATAATAAAGTTATTATTTATTTCCTTATATCATGATAAATGTTTATTATTCATGCTAGAATTGTATTAACCGGAAACATAATACTTGTGTGAATACATAGACAAACAGAGTGTCACTAGTATGCCTCTACTTGACTAGCTCGTTGATCAAAGATGGTTATGTTTCCTAGCCATAGACATGAGTTGTAATTTGATTAACGGGATCACATCATTAGGAGAATGATGTGATTGACTTGACCCATTCCTTTAGCTTAGCACTTGATCGTTTAGTATGTTGCTATTGCTTTCTTCATGACTTATACATGTTCCTATGACTATGAGATTATGCAACTCCCGTTTACCAGAGGAACACTTTGTGTGCTACCAAACGTCACAACGTAACTGGGTGATTATAAAGGTGCTCTACAGGT
The DNA here is from genome assembly GCF_002575655.3 of Aegilops tauschii subsp. strangulata. Classification (NCBI taxonomy): domain Eukaryota; kingdom Viridiplantae; phylum Streptophyta; class Magnoliopsida; order Poales; family Poaceae; genus Aegilops; species Aegilops tauschii. Next base: position 319,399,431 of record NC_053041.3, read on the forward strand.
GTCTCCAAAGGTACTTGTTGGGTTGGCGTATTTCGAGATTAGGATTTGTCACTCCGATTGTCGGAGAGGTATCTCTGGGCCCACTCAGTAATACACATCACTATAAGCCTCGCAAGCATTGTAACTAATGAGTTAGTTGCGGGATGATGTATTATGGAACGAGTAAAGAGACTTGCCAGTAACGAGATTGAACTAGGTATCGAGATACTGACGATCGAATCTCGGGCAAGTAACATACCGATGACAAAGGGAACAACGTATGTTGTTATGCGGTCTGACCGATAAAGATCTTCGTAGAATATGTGGGAACCAATATGAGCATCCAGGTTCCGCTATTGGTTATTGACCGGAGAGGTGTCTCGGTCATGTCTACATAGTTCTCGAACCCGTAGGGTCCGCACGCTTAACGTTACGATGACAGTTATATTATGAGTTTATATGTTTTGATATACCGAAGGTTGTTCGGAGTCCCAGATGTGATCACGGACATAACGAGGAGTCTTGAAATGGTCGAGACATAAACATTGATATATTGGAAGCCTATGTTTGGATATCGGAAGTGTTCCGGGTGAAATCGGGATTTTTCCGGAGTACCGGGAGGTTACCGGAACCCCCCGGTAACTTAATGGGACTTAGTGGGCCTAGGTGGAAGAGAGGAGAGGAGGCCAGGGCAGGGCCGCACGCCCCTTCCCCCCCCAGTCCGAATAGGACAAGGAGAGGGGGGCGGCGCCCCCCCCCTTTCCTTCCTCCCCTCCACCTCTTCCCCCTCTCTCTCCTAGTCCAACATGGAAAAGGGGGGAGTCCTACTCCCGGTAGGAGTAGGACTCCTCCTGGCGCGCATCTCCCCTTGGTCGGCCGAACCCCCCTTGCTCCTTTATATACGGGGGCAGGGGGGCACCTCTACACACAATTGATCATTGATCTCTTAACCGTGTGCGGTGCCCCCCTCCACCATATTACACCTCGATAATATCGTAGCGGTGCTTAGGCGAAGCCCTGCGTCGATAGAACATCATCATTGTCACCACGCCGTCGTGCTGACGAAACTCTCCCTCAACACTCGGCTGGATCAGAGTTCGAGGGACGTCATCGAGCTGAACGTGTGCTGAACTCGGAGGTGCCGTGCGTTCGGTACTTGATCGGTCGGATCGTGAAGACGTACGACTACATCAACCGCGTTGTGTTAACGCTTCCGCTTTCGGTCTACGAGGGTACGTAGACAACACTCTCCCCTCTCGTTGCTATGCATCACCATGATCTTGCGTGTGCGTAGGAAATTTTTTAAAATTACTACGTTCCCCAACACCTGACCCTTCTCCTTGTCCCGCCTCTCATATTCGGCTTTTTTCTTTTCAGCAAGCAGCTCGACTTGTCGGCAGTTCTGGAGGTCGTGGCCCTTGGTGCGGTGGATCTTGCAATACTGCTTGTCGGCAGCCGCCAAGGCCCGGCAAGCGGCACACCCGGCAATCTCCTTGTCGGGGTCGTCTGCCTTGGCCTTCTTGGCAGCGCCGGTGTCGTCGGATCCCTCGACGGCAAGCATGGCCTTGCCCTTGCATTTCCTATTGCGACGCTGACCCTTCTTCATCGGTGCGGTGGTGTCTTCGTCGGTAGAGTCGGTTTCCGCGCCGGCGTCCTCGCCGGGGTACTTCCTCCCCTCTTCAGCTCGAGCGCATCTATCAGCCAGAACGTAAAGTCTGGCCACATCCTTGACCTTGTTCATTGCCAGCTCTTCACGCATCTCTAGGTTACTCACATTTTGATGGAATGCGCTGATCACGGCGGCGGGATGAACATCTGGGATGTTGTATTGCACTCGGCTGAACCTCTGTATGTACTTGTGCAGGTTTTCACCTTCCTTCTGGGGAATGATATGCAAATCACTCGCCTGGCCATGAGCTTGGTGGCCTCCAGTGAAGGCACCAACGAACTCATGACACAGATCCGACCAAGAAGAAATGGAATCCGCCGGCAAGTGCGTCAACCAAGACATGACATTGGGTTTTCAGGGCCAACGGGATGTAATTGGCAAGCACCTTGTCGTCACGAGCTCCAGCGGCTTGCATCGCGATGGTGTAGATGTTGAGGAACTCTGACGGATGGGTCTTTCCGTTGTACTTCTCGCCGATGTCGGGCTTGAACGTGCGGTGGGACGGCCACTGGAACAGCCGCAGCTCACGGGTAACGGCTGGGCAACCCACCTCGTAAGGTAGGCCGCCGGAGCCTCCCGGTGCTGGGTGGTCCATAGCGGGCCCCACCTGCTTATCTGACTGGTGGCGTGTATCGCGCCGGCGCTCGATGGTAGTTCGAGCGTCTTCATGGGCTCGCTCCTGAAGAACTTGGTGCTGGTCACGGTGGGTCCGTGGGGCGGACGACGCTATGGAAATGTTATCGCAAGCGTCATCACGACGGATCGACACCCGCGGTGGCTGGCGTGGAGGAGGAGAGTGCACCATGGCCGCAGCAACCCCGGCCCCTCCACCGCTGGTGTGCCGTGGTTCGACGGAGCGTCGGCCTGAGGGCTCCGCTGGCTATGGCTCATCTTTTTTGGTGACGCCGACGAGGCTCCGGATGGTGGATCTCCACTCGTCGAGCTTTGGCGCAGCAGGAGGTAAGTCGAGAAGCAACTTTACGCGCGCCAAAACTTCTGCCGGCGTGGGCGGCGGCGAAAGCTGCGCGGACCGTGACGCGCTCCGACTCCTAACCATGTTAGAAGGAGCTCCATCACGGCCCTGCGGCTGCACGCCATTTTCGCCAGCACTTCGGCGGGTATGTTGGCCTCCTCCGTCCCGCGAATGATGCACGGGACTCTTCCCACGGCGGCGCCCGGGGTCCCCAGCGTGGTGGCGCTGCTCGTCGCGCGCACCCTGGGAAGAGCGCGTCGTGGGCGCTGGCGTAGGCGACTTGGAGGTCGCCGCGCCGCCCTTGGAGGGCCCCGCGCCGCCTGCTGGGGGGCCCGGCTCCGTCTTTGGATTTGGTGGCCTGCGGCCCGTCGTCTCGTGCACGAACGACGCCGCTCGCCAGGCTCTGGCTGCCAGAGCGATGTGGGTGTTCGCGGGCCGCGCCTCGGCTTCCGTCCGCGACCGCCCCGCTGCTCGCCCGCACCGGTACGGGCCGTCCGGCCCCGGATGAACCGATCGCCGTGATCGTCTTCTTCTTGGGAGCCATGGCGGTGAAGAACCGCTGGGCTAACTGTGAGACCGGATTTTTCCAACTGCGCCCCCTACCTGGCGCGCCAAAGATGTCGGGGAAACGACACCTATGGGATCACTGGGATCCCTTCTACGGTTGGCGGGCGCGGGGTTGTGCAAAGAGCGGGTCTGACAGGAAGCGCACACATCGTTTACCCAGGTTCGGGCCACGGAGATGCGTAATACCCTAGTCCTGCTTTGGTGGATGTATTTTAGTGTTCTTGTGTTCTTGAGCAAGCTACGGGGTGTGACCTGCCCAAAAGGTCCGAATCCCCCTCCTGAACGCCTCGGTCCTCTTTTTATAGACAAAAATGGTTGCCACAGTGGCACACAGGAGGTGAAAAGGTGTACAGGGGATGAGTCTGTCCTCTTGCACCGTCAGACAAACGCAGTTAATACGCTGCCGACGTGCCCCTCTCGCTTTATCGGGGACGGCAAGGAAGCACGTCCCAGTTGTCGCCGCCTCGCCTGGCTCCAACGAGTGTCCGAGCTGACGAGGCGTCGTGGCGCCACGTTGGCTGGCTGCTGGGCTGGCGTGGTGGTGGAGCCTTCACGAAGGTCTGCATGCCACCATGTAGGTGCTTGCTGGGTCGGTGTAGAGGCCGCTCGTCGCCACGCAGGTGCCTTCCCAGCTGGTTGGGCTAGCAGCTGCACGGGGACGGCAGTGGAGTCTTGGCAGGCGCGGGCCTGGCTGTGGCCCTGCTGACGCCCTCGGCAAGGGTCTTGCCGGGGTTCCGGCAAGGGTCTTGACGTGGCACCGCGGTCGTCCCCGGCAAGGCGCTTGCCGGGGGTCTCATGGATTTCCTCGGCTAGGATCCTGTCGAGGGTCGCCGTCTTCTGGTCCTCATCTGATCTCGTGTGTTTATAATCTTGACAAAGATCTGCATGCCACCACGGAGGTGCCTCCCGAGCCTTGGTCCCAATGTAATTGTTGGCAGCGTTTGGAACCCTTGGGCTCAAGGGTGGCTCGCTCTGCTGGTGTTGGGCAAGCTGCCCTCGCAAGGCTCTTGCCTAGGCCGCGGAGGCCGCCCCAGCAAGGGTCTTGCCAGGGGAGTCCACCTCGCCCCTTTGCTCTTTTGTGTTTCTGGTCTTGGAGTTGCCTTGGTTGTCTTGTGCTCCGACTTCCCTCCTCTGCCCTGCTAAGTGTGGCCGCGGGCGCGGCTCTGACTGCCCGTGCACAAGTAAAGGGGTCAAAAGGAAAGCCCCTACTTTTGTACACCGACACAACGTTACAGATTAATAGCAAGTTTTGGTTCGGCAAAAAAAAAACGATTGACTTTTGAGTGAGATCTCGTAGTACTATATCTGACGTGATGTCGTAGTACTATATCTGACATTAGTTTAGAAGGAAAGAGATCGAGTGAGCCGTTTGGAAAGGTTATGATCAGCGAAAAAAAAGGAACAAAAGAGATCGGTTGGAGTTGGGAAGTGATCCACGTTGGTTGTTTAACTTTGGAAAGGAATAACAGAGAGAGAGAATAAAGGGAAGTCTGATCGTCATAAAAAAAGTTAATTTATTTTGGAAAGTTAAATTCAGCAAGAATATTCTTCGGATCAGTTTCCATAGGAACGCATCAAGTAAATTTGGAAAGAGATCTGCTATTTGTTTGAAAATCACGTTTTGGAAGGGGTCTGGTGAGAGAATAAGAAAAGGCAATCACGAAATAAGAAAGATCTGCTGTTGTCGGGAAAGAAGAAGAAAAAATTAAAGAAGGCAAGTACTGATTCGTTCTAATAAATCCCAGATTTTTCGTGGTAAACAAGGAAGGAAAAAAAGGAGGGGCTATTTCGGTTTGGGTTTCCAAGTATTGGACGTTTGGATCTTGCAAAAAGAAAGAGACGTTGGCTGGGTGCACACGGGAGGGAGAGCCATTGAGCCAAGCAAAAACAAAGAGGAAGAATAGGATGACGTGGTGTACTACTTTGGAGAAATGCCTAGTTTGCCACGTTGGGTTTTTTTTAAGAAAGAAGAGTGTTGACCAGATTTAAGTTGGATCTGAACCGAATGAAAAAAAGGCAGGATTTGGTTCAGTTTCCAAAGAGCATCATTATTGTTGGGCGAGTGTTAGGCGCCGGTGCGCCGGCTTAAATTTGGGCCGGTCGTACCAGCACCGTACGATTAAATAATAAGGAGCCGCACGATTCTCATCTTTCTCTTCATCGGGCGTCGTCTTCTATTAGAAAAAGCTTCCTATGCGCCGCCATGGATGACGACGCGCCAGCCTCGAAGCACCTCCCCTGCGTCTCCCTTGTCGTTGTGCTCGTCGCCGGTTGCCGTCGTCGTCACCGGTCGCCGCTGTCGCCTCCTGCGTTTCTCACCAGCAAAAGTGAGCCCGTGGTTGCAGCTCCCCGTGGCGGCGATTGCAGCTCTGGCCGCCGCTCGCGAGCTCACCGGCTCGCCGTCGCCACTTGCCGAGGCCACTCACCAGTCGCGCTTGCCGATTGGATGGTTGCAGTAAAAATTAGTTGCTAGAAAAACTGGTCCCAGCTCTGCTTCGCGGTTCCAGCAAAATCAAATGCTCATTGTAGCAAAATCAAATAATGGTTCCAGCAAAAAGGAACAAAATGCAGCATAAAAACTAAAAAATGCATCTCGCTGCCACACCTCATGACGAAATTTGGTTCCAGCAAAACTCTCTAGGTCCCATCGCCGTTGAAGCAAAACAAATCGCCGGTAGTAGCTATATGTGTTGTCGGCTCCAGCAAAGAACTAAGGATGTAGCTCCCATCCACCCGATTGAATTGTAGCAAAAAATTGCATTGTATCCAGCAAAATAAGAAAACAGTGGTAGCAAAATATTGCAAAACAAAAATGGAAGTTGTCCCCCAGCAAAAGTAAAAAAACACGGATGTAGCAAAAAATCAAGCTCGTTCCAGCAAACCAGAAAGCCAGTGGTAACAAAACAAAGCACCTGTGGTGGCAAAAAAGAGTATTGGTTCCAGCAAAACCAAACGCTTGTGGTAGCAAAAAGGATTAATGGTTCCAACATCAGGGAACACTGGTTCCAGCATCATCGCATGCCAGCGCAGCTCCGAGATGAACGGCAAGAAAAGAAACAACAATCTCCTTTCCCAAGAGCAGAGCGTGCGTGTTGCATGTGCTTGAGCCCAACCTCGTGGGATCCATGGCGGACTGCACATGGCATGAGAGAGAAGGTAAAAAAAGCAAGGACGAGCTGACCCCTCTTATGGATCTATGACGGAAAAATGTTGCAGGAAGCAGAGAAGGCAGTAAAAACGAGCTCAAATTGATGGGGAGATTTCTGGAGAGAACACACGAAGGAGAAGGAGGAGAGATTGAGAGCCGGGGGATTGAAGGATGAGCAGGGTGAGGATGCCTCGTGTGGTCTCCAGAAAATGCGAGCGGATAAGATGGAAGTGGTGGGGATAGAGATAAGCTTAGTCGGTAGTGGGCCTGGGCTGCCTAGCAACGCGAGCGAGCGGACCGGCCGAACGCTCGGCCGGTCGACCGTATACAAGCGTTTCCCTTATTGTTGAGCTTTCCTTGTTTGTTGATTGCAGATTCTGGTGGGCACACTTGGACTTTGGAGAAAGAAAAAAATTAGCGGTGTTTTGTTATCCTATAAACCAGTACGCATTACAGTTACTTTGGACTGGAAAAAAAATCTGAAAGGAGGCTTGTACCAAAGTGTGGTGTTGGCAACATCTTGTGAATTCGTCTGTGTCTTAGGCTCGCGTCTCTAGCACGGTCTAGTCTAGGGCCAGCACTCGACCACTTTGAGCGAATTTTCTGCTTGCATTAATTAACATGGTTGTACCATTTTTTACCACATATATCAAGCCAACCCAGCTCCACATATTTCTACACCGTGTATACATACGTTCACCTGGCAATCGCTTTACCCAACTTTTAGAGTTATTTGACACTGCTGGTTGCCGGTCACCACCTGCTGCATGGTAAGAACTTGTAAGACTTTGATTTGCTATACTGTGAGCACTTTACCATCACTTCCCAGTAGTTCATAGGAACATTATTTTTGGATTTTGTTTCTTGTTTCTACTAATCATGACAGGATCCAGAATCAATTCATGGGATTTGTTGATCGTGGGAGATGTGCCATCACCTATCCAAATATCACAACCGTCACGAGAGGTGCACAAACATCCAAATGCATATGATCAGGTTAATGTTTCTATACCATCATTTAATGGCCATTTTCGACCTGCTTTATATATTGAATGGGAGTTTGATATAAATAATATATTTGTTTCCAATCATTTTGATGAACGTAAAAAAGTTAAGATTGCGGTTGGTTCTTTCACTGGTTATGCTACAGTTTGGTGGAGTGAATATTGTCGGTTACACCCTAATGATATACCTACTACTTGGGATGATTTGAAACTTGCCATGCGACATACATTCATTCCCGCTTATTATACTCGTGACATGATTAAAAAGTTGCAACATTTAAAACAAGGTAGTGACACCGTAACGAAATATTATGATACTTTACAAACTACCTTGCTGCATTCCTCTTTAGAAGAAAGTGAAGAAGAGTTTATGGATAGATTTTGGTGAGGATTAAACCGTGATATTTAGGAGATACTAATTCATGAAGAGTGTTATCCTATAGACCATTTGTTTCGTCTTGCTTGCAAAGCTGAACAGGAAATAAAAGGACATGTTGCCCACAAGGAAAACAAGCGCAAGGAGCACATTCCAAGCGATGATATGGTTGTTCCTTCCACTGCTAGGCGTACTATGACAACCACATCCATTTGTGTGAGGACTACATCACCTCCACCATGTGACACATCACCTTCGAGAGTGCCTACATCATCTGAGTCGATCGTAATAGGTAATGATGAAGGTACTAATCTTCCACCTCCACATGAGTATGATGAAAGTCTTGCCAATTTAAATGCACCATGCGGTGAGCTACCCACTACTTTGATCACACCAGCTATTTTAGAGGACTATGTTGATGATTTGACTTTGCCATGTGATCAAACAATTTTGAGTGAACCCATTGAATTAACTATTGATGCAAAAGAACCAAGTGAATCAGGGAATAAATCAGATTTGGATCAAATACGTTTGAAAATAGTTGTGCCAATGTTTAATCATTTTGATATGACTTCTAAACTTGGTGATGGTTCACCAAGGTTGGGATGGTTTAATGATGAGCATTACCAATATTTTGTTACGATTAGGAGCTTCACTTATATGTGCAAACTGAGTTGCAATATTTTCATGCCTTTCACTTCTTGTGTTAATATATTGGCTTTATATTTCATGACTTTTGAAGGGTGCACTTGTATAACTGTGTCACATGTGCCCCAACTGAGATCAGTAACAATGGATGACATATACATATACAACATATACACCTTGTCTCTTTTGTTAGCCACATTTCAGATTAAGCAACGCCGAGGACGGCTTTGTTTTCAAGGAGGGGAGGATAACGAGGACATGGCTACCACAGTTACACCCATATCCCCTGCTGTTTTACCTCTTGGAAGAGTTGCTAGAGCTCAGATACGCCAATTAAATTATCAGGTACTTCCGTTTCTTGGTAATGTTTCTAGTGTCCATGAGAATATGATGCTGCCTAACTTAGATACATTTGTGTTTCTTGCAATTGAAGGGCCTAGCACGGACAAGAAGGATGAACGTTGGAGCATGGTCAAGCACGGAGATGAAGGCGCGCGCGAAGAGAACAAGTGGAGATTTCCAGACTTTGAAGCCACCATGATGACATACAAGAAGATGGACGAAATATACAAGATGACCTTTCATAAATTTCGCCCATAGCTTATTATTGGTGTTGCGCCACCTTATTTTGGGCCAGACCCATGTAATCTATTTTTAGAGTCCATATTTAGGGGAAACGACTTAGGAGGTGTTTTAGTCCCACCTTGCCAAGGGTGAACAAAATCCCCTCTCTTTTCCCTATAAATATAGCCCTTAAGGCATTGTTTAGACTTGGGTTTTATTTAGTTAAAAGTTAGCCATCGTTGCAACTTTGTGTACTTCGTTTGTGTCCAACGACCAGACCAAGACCGCTTATGAAACCCCACTTTCATCAATACTTCATATATACTCGCAATATTCAGATTGCTTTATCATATTCTTGCTTGTTCTTCGATTGCTTGTAGGAATAGACCTTCGTGGTCAGGCTGATCATGCTTCCAGCATCGTCAGTAACCTCTCGGAGTTGGTTTAGCGATTGCTAAGGCGCAACGTCGTGCACGTTTGTAGTCGGATCGTCAAAGTCGTCTCCACCCAATCGATAGTTATCATCTCATCGAAAGATCGGGACACCCTCGCCTCTATTAGTGCTTAGATAATCTTTCAAGTATTTGATCAATAAAAGGCAAAGGGTAATGATCTTTTCTAGTTGCTTTGTTTAATTTTCTAAAATCAATTACCATTCTATAACATGTAACAATTCTTTGTGGAATAAGTTCATTCTTATCATTAGGAACAACAGTTGTACCTCCTTTCTTAGGAACACAATGAACAGGACTTACCCATCTACTATCAGCTATAGGATAGATTATACCTGCTTCTAGGAGTTTTAATATTTCCGTTCTTACCACATCTTTCATCTTCGGATTTAACCGGCGTTGGTGATCAACAACGGGTTGAGCATCAGGTTCCATATTAATCTTGTGCTGACATATAGTGGGACTAATGCCCTTTAAATCGTCAAGCGTATATCCAATAGCAGCTCGGTGCTTCCTTAGAACTTTCATTAATCTTTCTTATTCATGTTCTGAAAGGTTAGCACTAATAATAACAAGATATATCCTCTTTTCATCAAGATAAGCATATTTCAAAGTGTCTGGCAATTGTTTTAATTGAAACACAGGATCAACTTTAGGTGGAGGAGGACCTCCTAGAGTTTCAATAGGAAAATTGTGTTTGAGCAGACGGCGTTGTTCAAAGAAAATTTTGTCTATTTCATTTCTTTCATGCATATGTAAATCATTTTCATGGTATAGCAAATATTGTTCTAAAGGATCAGTAGATGGTACAACAATAGAAGCAAGACCAATTATTTCATCCTTACTAGGTAATTCTTTTTTCATGAAGCATTCTACTAAACTTGGAAAATTTAAACTCATGAGACTCATCACCAAAACTAACACCGACAATTTGTTTCTCACAATCTATCTTAGCATTAATGGTGTTCAAGAAAGATCTACCAAAAATAATGGGACAGGAGTCATCTTGTGGGGAACCAAGAACAAGGAAATCAATAGGGTATTTTATTTTCCCACACAAGACTTCAACATCTCTAACAATCCCAATTGGTGATATGGTGTCTCTGTTAGCAAGTTTAATAGTAACATCCATGTCTTCTATCTCTGCAGGTGCTATGTCATTCACAATTTCTTGATATAAGGTGTAAGGAATAGCACTCACACTAGCACCTATGTCACATAAACCATGATAACAGTGATCTCCTATTTTAACTGAGATGACAGGCATGCCAACAACAGGTCTATGTTTATCCTTTTTATCAGGTTTGGCGATTCTAGCAGCTTCTTCACAAAAGTAAATAACATGCCCATCCATATCTTATTCTAAGAGATCTTTAACCACAGCAGTGTTAGGTTCTGCTTTAATTTGTTCATCAGGTTTAGGTGTTCTAATATAGCTTTTGTTAACCACAGTTGAAACTTTAGCATGTTCCTTTATCATAACAGGGAAAGGTGGTTTCTCAATATAAGCAGAAGGAACAACTGGATCAACATTATAAAGTATAGTTTCTTCTTTAACTGGTACCGGTTCTTTAATTCCTTCTTTAATAGGTGGGTGATATTTAAACGACTTATCTTTAGGGAGTTCAACATGAGTAGCAAATGATTCACAAAAGGAGGCTACTATCTCTGAGTCAAGTCCATATTTAGTGCAAAACTTTTGAAAAACATTGGTATCCATAAAAGATTTAACACAATCATACTTAAGTTTAATACCTGACTCTTTACCTTCTTCGAGTTCCCAATCTTCAGAGTTGCGTTTAATTCTTTCCAAAAGATCCCACCAGAATTCAATAGTCTTCTTCATAAAAGAACCAGCACAAGAAGTATCAAGCATGGTTTCATCATTACGAGAAAGCCGAGCAAAAAAGTTCTGGATAATAATTTCTCTTGAGAGCTCCTGATTGGAGCATGAATATAACATTGACTTAAGCCTCCCCCAAGCTAGAGCGATACTTCTCCTTCACAAGGCCAAAAATTATATATATAATTCCGATCACGATGAACTAGATGCATAGGATAAATTTCTTGGTGGAACTCCAATTTCAAACGATTCCAATTCCATGAACCAATATCATCGCATAGCCTATACCATGCTAATGCTTTTCCCTTCAAAGATAAAGGGAAAACCTTTTTCATCACTTGATCTCCGGGTAAACCTGCAAGCTTAAACAATCCACAAATTTGTTCCACATATATCAAATGCATATCAGGATGTTCGGTTCCATCTCCTGCATAAGGATTAGCTAGCAGTTGTTCTATCATACCCGAAGGAATTTGATATTCAATATTTTCAGTAGGTGCAGTAGGTTGAGGGGTAGCTAATTGCGGTTCAGGATGAGGTGAAGATACCCCGAACAAACCCGTCAAAGGATTGTTTTCCATAGTAACAAGTGACAATAAATTTCAGCACACTATATAAATGTTTCCTTACCGAATTCCACTTACCAAAGGCGCTTCACTCCCCGGCAACAGCACCAGAAAATAGCCTTGATGACCCACAAGTATAGGGGATCAATTGTAGCTCTTTCGATAAGTAAGAGTGTCAAACCCAATGAGGAGCAGAAGGAAATGACAAGTAGTTTTCAGTAAGGTAATGTCTTCAAGTGCTGAAATTGTAACTAGCGGAGTAGTTTGATAGCAAGATAATTTGTAACGAGCAAGTAAAAATATTAGTAACAAAAGTGCAGCAAGGTAGCCCAGTCCTTTTGAGGCGAAGGACAAGCCAAAACGGTCTCTTATGATAAGCAAAGCGTTCTTGAGGGTACACGGGATTTTCATCTAGTCACTTTCATCGTGTTGGTTCAATTTGTGTTCGCTACTTTCATAATTTGATATGTGGGTGGACTGGTGCTTAGGTGTTGTTCTTAATTGAAAAACCTCCTACTTATGATTAACCCTCCCGCAAGCATCCGCAACTATGAGAGAAGTATTAAGAATAAATTCTAACCATAGCATTAAACTTTTGGATCCAAATGGTCCCTTATGGAATAGCGCATAAACTGGGGTTTAAGCTTCTGTCACTCTCGCAACCCATCATCTAATTGCTACTCCACAATGCATTCCCTTAGGCCAAAATATGGTGAAGTGTCATGTAGTCGACATTCACATGATACCAGTAAAGGAATCACAACATACATACTATCAAAATATCGAACACATATCAAGTTCACATGATTACTTGCAACATGATTTCTCCCGTGACCTCAAGAACAAAAGTAACTACTCACAAATGATAAACATGCTCATGACCAGAGGAGTATTAAATAGCATATTGGATCTGAACATATAATCTTCCACCAAATAAACCATATAGTAATCAACTACAAGATATAATCAACACTACTAGTCACCCACAAGCACCAATCTATAGTTCCGGTAACAAGATTGAACACAAGAGATGAACTAGGGTTTGAGATGAGATGGTGTTGTTGAAGATGTTGATGGAGATTGCCCTCCCCAAGATGGGAGAGTTGTTGGTGATGACGAGGACGATGATTTCCCCCTCCGGGATGGAAGTTCCCCCGGCGGAGTCGCTCCACCGGAGGGCAAAAGTGCTCCTGCCCATGTTCCGCCTTGAGGCGGCGGCGCTCCGTACCTAAAGTCCTCTCCTTATTTTTTTTCTAGGTCAAAATGACCTATATACCAGAGATGGGCACCGGAGGTGGGCCTGGGTGAGCACAACCCACCAGGGCGCGCCTGGGCTCCCTAGCGCGCCCAGGTGGGTTGTGCCCACCCGGTGGGCCCCCTCTGGTAGTTATTTGCTCCAATAATTCTTAAATATTCCATAAAAATCTCCGTGAAGTTTCAGCTTGTTTGGAGTTGTACAGAATAGGTAGCCTGACGTAGCTTTTCCAGGTCCAGATTTCTAGCCGCCGGAATTTTCCCTCTTGGTGTGTACCTTGCAAATTATGAGAGAAAAGGCATTAGAATTACTCCAAAAAGCATTATTGTGGATAAAAACATCATAAATAATAGTAAGAAAACATGATGCAAAATGGACGTATCAGCGAGGTCTTCTCTTCGTCTTCCTTGGACATAAAAACCTTATGATATCCAGAGTATGCATCCAAAAAAGAGAGCAACTCACATCCGGAAGTGGAATCGACAATCTGGTCGATGCGCAGCAAGGGAAATGGGTCCTTCGGGCAGGCCTTGTTAAGATCTGTGAAATCTATGCAAAGCCTCCATTTTTCGTTAGCCTTGCGTACGACCACTGCGTTTGCTAACCACGTTGGATGCAGTACTCCTGTGACCAAACCAGTTGCCTCAAGTTTCTTGATCTCTTCTGCAATGAATTGCTGCCGCTCTAAAGTTTGCTTTCAGACCTTCTGCTTGACAGGTCGGGCATGTGGGCAGACAACAAGGTGGTGCTCGATTACCTCCCTGGGAACACCGGGGATATTATACGGTTTCCAAGCAAACACATCAATATTCGCCCGTAGGAAGGGAACGAGCGTGCTTTCCTATTTGTCATCAAGGGTGGCACTGATAGTAAAGGTACCATCAGCGCCAGCCAGCCCTGCCGGGACCTTTTTCACAGGAGGTGCAGCAGCCTTGGATCTCTTGCTCTTGGAACTCTCCGGCAAGTCATCAACAGGTGCAACATACTCCGAAGAGGTACGCTTCCCGGATTCCTTGCTGGTGCCCCTGCTAGCCTTCTTCTTTCCTTTGAGTTCCTTGGCGAGAACTATGGCTTCGGCAGCCTCTGCCGCAACTGTGTCCTGGTACATCTTATCCACGCAAATAATTGTGTCCTTCTTGTCTGGCGGAATGGAAATGACTCCCACTGGCCCTGGCATCTTCAAAGTGTTGTAGGCATAGTGGGATGCCGCCATGAATTTATGCAGAGCTGGGCGTCCAAGGATTCCATTGTACGGCAGGGGGAGGTCGACCACATCAAATACAACCTTCTCAGTCCGGTAGTTCAACTGCCTCCGAATGTCACTTGCAACGTGATCTTTCCCTTAGGATGACTCCTACCGGGGTTGACTCCTTGAAACGTGCCCGTGACTTCGAGTTCTTCCTCTGCTATCTGAAGTTTGCTGATAACCTTTGGGGAAATTAGATTCAACCCGGCCCTGCCGTGAACGAACATCTTTGTGACTTTGAGGTTGTGGATCGTTGCTGAAACCAACAACGACAATCATCCTACTGCGATGGTGCGGTCCGGATGGTCCTCTTCGTCAAAGATGATGGGCGTCCGTGACCACCTGAGCGGTTCTGAGACTTTGCCGCTGGCTCCACGGCACTGACCTCACGCGCCCATTGTTTAAGTTGGCGGTGAGAGGAGTGCAGAGATGCACCCCCGTCAATGCATAGGGCATCAGTGGCCTTCTGGACTTCCTGCTCGCTGGTTTCCTCTTCATCCCCTCCATTACTTTCATCATTGCAACCTTCCTTCTCTTGGCCCCTGGCGGGTTTTCCATGGTTCCGGAGAGCCTTGCCGGGTGATTTGCTTCACTGTCTCGGCCCTTCCCTCCAGCGCCATTCTGACCTTTTTTCATTATCACGCTTCTCATATTCAGCCCTCTGCTTCTTGACGAGCTGCTCAACCTAATAACATTCCTGGAGATCGTGGCCCTTGGTCCGATGAATCTTGAAATATGGCCCATCACCTTTTCCAGCCTTCTCGGCACCCGCAGCCTCTCGGCAGTCAGTGCATGCGGCAACTTCCTTGCTGGGGGCTTCGGCCTTAGCATTCTTGCTGGTACTAGGTGTTCCCAATCCATCAACGGTCAGTATTGCTTTATCCTTGCGCTTGTTGTTGCGCTTCTTGTTCTTCTTCTAACGGGTGGCCTCGTTGTCATCTTCTGAGTCGACGTCGACGCCATCTTCTTCTCCAGGGAGTTGCCTCCCCTCCTCCAACCGAGCGCACTTGTCCACCAAGGTGTAAAGTTCCATCACAGTCTTGGGCAGTCAAACGTTCATCGTGGAGCGTATCCGACGGTTGCGCATGTTGGACTGGAACACAGCTATCACAGCTGTCGGGTGGATATCTGGAATACTCCTATGGACTCAGCTGAATCTCTGCATGTATTTTCGCAGAGTCTCCTTCGTTCTGCGGGAGAAACTGCAAATTGTCGGGCCGTCCTGGCTCTTGGTGGCCGCCCGTGAAGGCGCCAACAAACCCATGGCACAGGTTTGCCCAGGTCGAGATGGAGTTCTCCGGCAGATGCATCAGCCAAGACCTCACATTCGGCTTGAGCGCCAAAGGGAAGTAGTGGGCAAAAACCTTCTCATCTCTTCCCTGGGCAGCTTGAACGGCGGCGGTGTAGATGCTCAAGAACACTGCCGGGTTTAGTCTCCCATCATATTTCTGTGGAAAGTCTGGCTTGAATGTGCGAGCGGACGACCAATGGACTTGACGCAGCTCACGGGTGAAGGCAGGGCACCCAGTCTCGAAAGGCAGGTACCCGCCTCCGCCGAGCGCAGGCTCGCCAACGTTGGGGCCATTGCGCCCATTGGACTGGTGGTGGGCGTCGCAGTGTCACTCGATGGTGACGTGCGCGCGCTCCATCTGCCTGTCCTCCAGGGCCCATCGTCGGCCTTGACGTGCTCGAGGGTCGGACGATGCCATAGAGACGTCATCAAGCTCTTGGTCTTATGGCCCTCGCGCTGGTTGCCACGGTGGGGATTGCACTGTGGGGGTGGCCCCTTTCGCACGGCCAGCAGCGTGGGCTGCCGTTGTCATCTGCGAAGGCCGTGGCGGGCTAGCTCACTGCGAGCCTCCAGCCTCGGCAAATCCAATCAGACTCTGAATGGTTGCTCTCCACTCATCCATCTGATCAGCTGCCGGCAGAAACCTCAGCAGCAGTTGGGCCCATGCCATGGCCTCCGAAGCGGTGCTTGGCATTGGTGATGATGGTGTAGACCATAGCGTCACCCGGCTCCTGACGGTGCCGGCGATGGCTGCGTTGGACTCCCGTCGTTGGGAGCCAGTCACTGGGATGGTGTCGTGATGAGGTGATGGCGTGCGCGGGCCAATGACTACGTACCGAGCATTGGCTGGGAAAGTTTGCTCCGGGGGTGATGCATGTCCCGCGACCACGCCCACGGTGGGGCGGCCGTTGGATTGCGATTCGCCCCGGGATGAATTTCACCACCGTGGTTGTGCCCCTCTGCTAAGCCGGGAGGGACAGAAGGAAAAATCTCTCTACTCATACCTCGCGGGGCGTGGTCGCCGGGATATTGTTGGTGTTGTCCTTCTCCGGTGCCTCCCACTCCTGCTTCGGCTGAGGGGGAGGTGGTGACAATGCCGCCTGCGCTGACCACGTCCCCGACAACGCCCAAATCCTCATGTGTCTCCGCATTCCCCCAGCCTTCGAGGTGGACGGGTGAGCTGCGGCACCGGACTTCTTCTTGGGCTCCACAGTCGATGGAGCCGTCGATGATGAAAATGGCGATGAAGATAAAGCGCTGCTTACGCTCTCGGGTTCGCGCAAGTGATCCCCCTACCTAGCGCGCCAAAGATGTCGTGGGAAACCACGGCCACCTATGGGGCCATGAGCCCCTTTTGGTTCGGCGGGGGATGGGCATGTTGCACAAAGAGCGGAGAAGCGTAACACGGCGCGGCAGAGATCACACACGCAGTTTTACCCAAGTTTGGGTCGCCGCTAGGTGTAAAACCCTACTCCTGCTTTGGTGGATTGATGGAGGAGAAACGTAGCACTCTTGCCCGGCAACGTTGCCTTGGGGCGAGAGTAGCTACGCTCATATGAATGTGCGGGGGTCCGGATCCTTTCTACGGTTGCCATGGGCCTCGTTTTATAGATCAAGGGGTCACCACAGTGACAAATCAGTCTTTACATACTGATTAGATAGCAAATAGTGCTATCATACCTAACTCTTCAGGCTGACAGAGCGCATTAAATGCGCCACTCAGTGTCACATCACAGCTTGCCCGGCAGGCCCTGCTGGGCTATTATGCGAGCTTCACGCCTGCTTGCTTGGCATGTCTCAGGACGAGTGTTGCTTTTAGATATTTTCTGTAGGAAGTGGCTGCCATGTGGCAGGCAGCAGCCGCTTAGTCACTTTGGAGCTTGACACTTCACTGATCGATGACGTGCGTTGCTGTGAGGTGGTGTGGTGGATTGGTTTGTCTCCGTGAGCCCAGGCAAGCCTGCCGGGGCAATCTTGGAAGCTTGCTTCCGGGGTAACCCCATCCTCGCCAGGCTCGCCTGCCTGGCACGGGAGGTCCTTCTCGTAGTGGTATCTTATCTCTCTGTCTAGTCTTGGTCTTCTTGATCTGCACGTTGGTCTTTCGAAGAACTGATCCCTCGTGCTTTCATCTGATCTTGGTGCTGTAATCTTGTTCTTGGGCCTGTGCACAGTCTGGGCAACGGACCCAGGTTTCGTTGCACCGACAATAATTTCATTAGCCTGTAAGGTACAACCTAAGATGCCGTCAATAACCACTACTATTTTTATTAATTTGCATCATTTGTTATCTCATAGAAATGTATGGTTCCCAGTCAAAAAGAAGGATCGGAACAGAGGTAGCTGAAGTAGAGGCATAGAACTACCAATTATCATTGTTTTATTTCGGTAGGGTTGCTTTTGAGATAATAAATGAACCTAAGAAGTCATGTCTCAAATTAATTTACATAGTAATGGATCCTTTCATGCAAATCTCCTAGATCCAAGAGTTTCACAGAAAATATTATGTTTTTGAGAGTATAGCTAATTACGAATAAGTGAATGAGATTACTCGGATAGTATTTATATATTTGATTTGGTGGTGTATGGTTATTATGCACTTCTCTTGAATTTATTTCTATGTGTACATGTCAGATTAGTTCCTTCTTGACAACCAGAATGATAGAAGATTTTCAGATCTTTTGATGTTAAAATTTTATGCTGACTTTACACAACTATATAATTATACCCAACAAATTGTCTCCGCATTTTGGGATTGTGTTTGTTCATGGGTGTCTCTTGATGAGATATAGCGTCACATGCATGGAAATGGAGAAGCCATAGATTGGCATGTCCAGGATGCAATTTTTGAACTTCAAATTGCTTCCACGGAAGTCAAATATGAGGCATTGTCAACCCATGAAATGGCGAATTCCGGTCGCACATGTGTATATTGTTTTTGAAATTTGTGTGTGGAATTCTTATTGTGTTTATATAATTGGGTACTAAATTAATTGATGTATAGGGAATTAAAGAGGCAGAGTTAGTTGGTTGCAGAATGTAGGAAACAAGGATATCCTCCAACGCTTAATAAGGTGGTGGAGAGAGAGAGGGAGAGAGAGAGAGCGAGACTAGAATACTTATGTGTCGTTGCTGTGCACGGACAATTTATTAGTTGTATATATTTAAGTAGTAAGTTTCTGGATTATTTGAGTTAGGGCTGCAAGGAAAAAGGAGCAACACTTGGAGTAGAAGGGAGCCAAAAATATTGTGTACTGGTACATTTCATTTCAACTAAGGTAGTTGCTTATTCCATGTGATTATTTAATTTTGACCCACTCTATCTTTTGGTTTCCGGGGACTCATCTCTCTGGATTGTGGTGAAGCAAAGGGGCGGGTTTTTTCTGATCTAAAGCAAGTTGGTGTTGCTTATATCCAAGTTGTTGCAAGGTGCCTTTCATCCTCAGTTGTAAATTCAATGAATATAAATGTAACCCCCAAAAAAGTAATATACATGTACATTGTACATATAATGGTTGATGCATGTACCACTAATGATGGCACCCGATGTGTGTGCTTACAAGTGTATGTGTATAAACCAATAATCTGTAATTTGGTTTGCGCAATCAGATAAAATCTATACATGTGAAATTTGAAATGCATTGTATTTATAGGTGTAATCGTAGGTGTAATTGAGAAAAAGAAACAAAAATCCTGTGGAAATGCACGGGCGTTCTACTAGTAAAGGTGGGAGGCGTTGGGGGCAGCCACCCTTTGACCCGTGCCCATTACCTCTCCCAACTCCTCCCACGTTTCACCGGTACGCGCTTGGCGAAGCCCTGCCGGAATTCCGCTGGCACCACCACCACCATACAGTCGTGTTGGTCCCGATCTTATCTACCCCCCCCCTCTCTCTCGCTTGTTGGATCAAGAAGGAGAGGACGCCACGCCACCGAGCCGCACGTGTGCTAAACTCGGAGGTGCCGTCCATTCGGCACTTGATCGGGAGTTCATGGACGGATCATGATTGGGTCGCGAAGACGTTCGACTACATCAACCGCGTTTCTTAATGCTTCCGCTTAGAGATCTACAAGGGTATGCAGATCCAATCTCTCCTCACATAGATGTGCATCTCCTTGATTGATCTTGGTGAGCGTAGGAAATTTTTTGTTTCCCATGCAACGTTCCCCAACAGTGGCATCATGATCTAGGTCTATGCGTAGATGACATCACGAGTAGAACACAAAGGAGTTTGTGGGCGTTGATATTCATATTGCTTGCTTCCTTGGTCTTTTCTTGATTCAGCGGTATTGTGGGATGAAGTTGCCCGGACCAACTTTACATGTCCACGTACATGGCACTGGTTCCATCGACTGACATGCAACTTGTTGCATAAAGATGGCTGGCAGGTGTCTATCTCTCCCACCTTAGATGAATCGGATTTGACAAAGGCGGTCCTTGCAGAAGGTTAAATAGCAACTTGCATATCACCATTGTGGCTTTGCATAGGTAAGAACGGTTCTTACAAGTCTCCCATAGCAGCCACGTAAAACATGCCACAACAAATTAGAGGACGTCTAACTTGTTTTTGCAGGGTATGTTGGATATGATATGGCCAAAGACATGATGAGATATATTTGATGTATGATATGATCATGTTTTGTATATCTTATCACGACTTGCATGTCGATGAATACGGGAATCGCCAGGAGCCATAGGGTTGTCTTAATTATTGTATGACATGCATGTCAATCATTAAGCGTTATGTAATGCTTTACTTTATCGCTAAACGGTAGCAATAGTAGTAGAAGCATGACAACCCCGATGGTGACATGATGTTGGATATCATGATGATGGAGATCATGGTGGCATGCCCGTGACGATGGAGATCATGCCGGTGCTTTGAAGATGGAGATCAAAAGCACAAGATGATAGCCATATCATGTCACTTATGGTTTGCATGAGATGTTAATCCTTTTATGCATCTTATTTTGCTTAGGGCGACGGTAGCATTATAAGGTGATCCCTCACTAAAATTTCAAGATAAAATTGTGTTCTCCCCAAGTGTGCACCGTAGCGAAAGTTCGTCGTTTCGAAGCACCACGTGATGAACGGGTGTGATAGACTCTACGTTCACATAAAACAGATGCAAGCCAGTTTTGCACATGCGGAACACTTCGGTTAAACTTGAGGAGCCTAGCATGTACAGACATGGTCTCAGAACACAAGAGACCGAAAGGTCGAACATGAGTCATATACTAGATATGATCAACATGGAGATATTCACGATTGAAACCACCACATCTCACGTGATGATTGGACTTGGGTTGGTGAATTTGAATCATTTTACACTCAGACAACCGGAGGGATGTTAATTGGAGTGGGAATTCTTAAGTAATATGATTAATTGAACTCTTTACCTTGAACAATAGTCTAAGTTATCTTTGCAAATTATGTTGCAGATCAATGGATCACATAGTAGCATCCCAGAATTTCAATGCATTCCTAGAGAAAGCTAAGTTGAAAGATGATGGAAGCAACTTTGTGGACTAGGCTTATAATCTGAGGATTATCCTGACGGCTGCCCAAAAGTCTTATGTCCTTGATGCACCGCTTGGTGCGCCACCCCCTCCAGCGATTGTGAATAGTGTGAATAGGTAGTCACGCGTTGATGACTACTCAATAGTTCAATGTGCCATGCTGTATGGCTTAGAACCGGGACTTCAAAGGCGTTTTGAACGTCATGTAGCATATGAGATGTTCCAGGAGTTGGAGTTTATTTTTGGGAAGAATGCCCGGATCGAGAGGTATGAGACCTCCGATAAGTTCTATGCCTGCAAGATGGAGGAGAACAACTCTGTTAGTGAGCACATACTCAGAATGTCTTAGTATTACAACCGTCCGACGGAGTTGGGAGTTGAGCCCCCGCCTGAGGCGGTCATTGACAGAGTTCTTCAATCTCTACCACCTAGATACAAGAGCTTTGTGTTGAACTATAACATGTAAGGGATGAACAAGTCAGTCTCCGAGCTGTAGGCGATGCTGAAAGTCGCGGAGTCAGACATCCAGAAGGAGAATCAAGTGTTGATGGTCAATTAAACCACTAGTTTCAAGAAGATCAAGTGAAAGAAGGGAAACTTCAAGAAGAGTGGCAAAGCAGTTGCTCCTCCCGTGAATAAACCGGAGGCTAGACCCAAGCCGAAAACTGGGTGCTTCTATTGCAAGGGAACTGGCCACTGGAAGCGGAATTGCCCCAAGTATCTGGCCGACAAGTAGGGGGCCAACGTCAACAAAGGTATATATGATATACATGTTATTGATGTGCACCTTACCAAATCTCGTTGTAGTGCTTGGGTATTTGACACCCGTTCGGTTGCTCATGTTTGCAACTCAAAACAAGAACTACGGAATAGAAGGAGCACTATTGGAATCAGGATCTTTGACGTCAGCCAGTTCTTTGATGTCTGCTAGCTGACGGCAAATGAGGTCTTTGCATCAGCATACAGAAAGTTGACGGCAAAGAAAGAGCGGACGGCAAAGAGGGTGTTTGACATCCGCTAGCTCTTTGTCGTCTGCTAGCGGACGACAAAGAGGGAGGGTGGCCCACTAGTGAGAACCACCTAACGGCCACTTTCTTTGCCGTCTGCTAGCAGACGGCAAAGATTCTTTGCCGTTCGCGAGCAGACGGCAAAGTGAATAGCCACCCTAACGGCTGTTTCCCCTGGCCCCACTCCACTAGCTACGCTCTTTGCCGTCTGCTAGTAGACGCCAAAGAAATTAAACCTAACTAAAAAATGGTCGGCCTCGCGCCCCACCCCTCTCTCTCCCTCACCTCACCCGTGCCGCCCCCGTGCCCGCCGGCCCCGCCCCCAACACTCACCGCCCCTGACCCCCACCGACCCCGCCGCCCCCGACCACCACCCCCCCGACGCCCCCGACCCCCCGCCGCCCGTGCCACCCCGACGCCCTCGCCGCCCGCACCACCCCGATGCCCTCGCCGCCCACACCACCCCGATGCCCCCGCCGCCCCAACGCCCTCGCCGCCCCGCCGCCCCCGCCTGCCCGGCGCCCCGCCGCCTCAACAACCACGTGCCCCGCTGTCCCGACGCCCTAACCGCCCCGACACCCCACCGCACCGGTGCCCCGCCAACCCACTCCCATGGGCCCCCTATTTTTTTCTTTTTTTCTACTGCTAGTAATTAGGTTAGTTAGTACTGTTAGTTTCTTTTTTCTACTGCTACTAATTAGGTTAGTTAGTACTATTAGTTAGGTTAGTTTGATTTTCTATGTTAGTTATCTTTAGACTAGGTTAGTTAGGTTAGTTTCTAGGTTAGTTAGGTTAATTAGTTTGTAGGTTACTTAGGTTAGTTCTGTTAACCAGTGATGAAAAAACTAAAAATAACGAGACCCTCTGCAATTCCTGTTGTACTGGATGACATGGACAGTTCGGTTCAGAGAAGGCTTTATTTTTGCGAGCTATTTTCTTGCATGCTACTTGGAGTGTCGTGTCGAGTAACAACTCCTGAAAACGTGTGCTAGGATGGACACAACTGTTATCGGGTTGCTCTCCTAGTCCTAGTAGGATAGAAGTATATAATTACCATATCTAGTTTTAGTTTTACTAATTACTACTCCTAGAAAACAACCATGTAAATGATTAGGATTAGGATGCATATGCATCCCTTTTCTTTTGTTTCTTGAAAATCAGAAAAGAAAAATAAAAGGCAGGTTTAGTCATCATTTGTCAATTAGTTGGCTAATGGTTTCTAGAATTATTTGACCATGGGCATGGACAGGTAGCAACTAGGAAAGGTAGAATTTTGCATAAAGGGGAGGTGGTGATTAAACCCATAAAAGTGAGGCAGTACAATGGAGGGACCCAAAGGGTGCTTCCCACTAACAAGGAATTTCACTCCACTCAAACATAGTTAATGGCTAATAATTAGTGGCAGGGTGATCTTAAGCACCTAGCTCCTGCTTGTTGGGACCTGACAATGCTGCGATATTTATCTTTCTGAACAAAAAAACATTCTTATTTCAATTTGACTTCACACAAAGAAAGAATCCCTTTACTTTAATTTGTTTCCTCGGAACAACATTCGACGGTATCTGAAGTACACCCAAAATGAGTATATCATCATAAGAAAGAAATGTCCTGTAACTAATTTGAGAACATGGCTAATATCTTGGTCTAATCAGTTAGAACTTTTTAAACTCTTTTATAGCTTGTCTATGCAAATACTAGTAGTTTATACTGGCCTAACAAGTGCTTTAGGCTTGCTTGGCTTAACTGAAGAGTTGGTATGATCAGAAAAGTCTAGTTCTCCCTATGGGAGGCCTAATCTTCCAAGATGTCTGGATGACAATAAATTGAAATATGGTGCCAAAAAGTGCTTGTTGGCACTTGAGCACATGCACTTTCAAGATTCCATAATTGCCATAGTCAAAAAAAGATGATCAGGGTCAGCTGTGGTAAAAATTTGAGCTCACGGAGAACAGTGGAAGGGGTAAAAGCAGTGGTTTTGGTAATATTACAGAAGGTGTTTGATGATGTTTTCGGCAAGTAAATGAAAACTCCTTGCCATCAGAGCATTTGGACATGTTTGGCAATAGACATAAATGGTTTTGAGGGGTTTTGGTGATGTCATCTTGTTCTCAAAGAGATGATACTTGGCAAGATAACCAAATATGGCATTTTTTACATGCTAGAATTTTCTTGGAATTTATAGAGAATATTTCCTAAGTAAATATTCCAAAAGCTTGAAATATCAGAAAAGGGTTTTTGATGGATTTGACCAATATTTTGAACATGACCGTTTGTTGAAACTCTTATATATGGACAATATATGTCAATTGAGCTTCCCTAAATTTTATCAAATATTTTTGAAACACTAAAATAGTTTTAACCTATTAAAGCCCATTTCTGGCCTTAAGAAAAAGCGTTTAATTAGTTAGTTAGTTATTTTTTTAGGTTAAAGACTTAGTTAGTTAGTTAATTACTTAGTTAATTTTTTAGGTGTTGTTTTCACCCACCAATTTTTTTTTATGTTTATGTTGTACTAATTTCGTTTACTCTTTGTCATTGCAGGTGTTGATAGATGGTGGGCGCGGGTCAAGAGCGCTCCGAGCCTCCTTCTTCCTCAGCGCGTGCTGGGAGGGGTGCTGTTATTCCACCCCAGCGCCTTCGGAGAGCGCTGGTAGACAGCATGCAGACACCGGCGGGCGCTTCTTCTTCGGATGGGAGAGGTCAGGGGAAGACGAAGAGGGGTGCAGCTAGAGGTGGACGTGGCGGCGAAGAGGTAGGAAGGTTGCTGTGCCTTCCTCGCTGCCACCCCCAGCTGATTCTCCGGACCACCGGAGTGCTCCTTCTCAGGTGGACCCATCAGACTTGGAGCCGTCTCGGACTCCGGTCCACGAGCCTCGGGCCGACGAACCTCGGGTCGCTGGGCCTTCGTCCCACGAGACTCGGGCCCCAGAGTCTTCGTCCCACGAGACTCTGGTCCCAGAGTCTTCGTCCCACTTACTCCGGAGACTAGTGGCCATGCTGATGGCGAGGAGACCTGGTCTGACGATAGTTTTAGCAAAGGCGAGCTGGTTGAGCAAGGCAAGAAGGTCTACCAGCATGGTGGTACGAAGCTCACGGCCGTGCCGGTGACCCGCGATCATCTTTGCCGTCCACCGGCAGACGGCAAAGAGGCCTTTGCCGTAGCTTATTCAGCCGGACCTGTTGTCGTCTGCTGGCTGACGACAAAGGCCTTTGCCGCTGGCCAGGCATGCCTTTGCCGTCAGCCATGGCAGACGACAAAGTGCCTGATTCCTGTAGTGGAGGTTGGCGAAGGACGAAGTGACGATGTGCGTGTGAAATGGTTCTAAGGTTGATGTGATCACTGTCGGCACACGTGCTCTTCGATTACCATCGGGATTAGTGATGAACCTGAATAATTGTTATTTACTGCCTGCGTTGAGCATGAACATTATATATGGATATTGTTTAATGTGATACGGTTACTCATTTAAACCAGAGAATAATGGTTGTTCTATTATATGGGTAATATCTTTTATGGTCATGCACCCATTATGAGGGGTTTATTCTTATTGAATCTCGATAGTGATGATACACATGTTCATAACATTGATGCCAAAATATGTAGAGTTGATAATGATAGTACCACTTTCTTGCGGCACTGCCGCTTAGGTCATATTGGTGTAAAATGCATGAAGAAACTCCATGCTGATGGACTTTTGGAGTCACTTGATTTTGAATCACTTGATACATGCGAACCATGCCTCATGGGCAAGATGACTAAGACCCCGTTTTTCGGAACAATGGAACAGGCAAGTGACTTGTTGGAAATCATACATACTAATGTGTGCGGTCCGATGAGCGTTGACGCGCGCCATGGATATCATTACTTTCTTACCTTCACCGATGATTTGAGTAGATACAGGTATATTTACTTGATGAAGCATAAGTCTGAAACGTTTGAAAAGTTCAAGCAATTTCGGAGTGAAGTTGAGAATCATCGTAACAAGAAGATCAAATTCCTACGATCTGATCGAGGGGGAGAGTATCTGAGTTATGAGTTTTGCAATCACTTAAGACAATGTGGAATTTTTTCACATTTGAGACCACCTGGAACACCACAGCGTAATGGTGTGTCCAAACGTCGTAGTCGTGCCTTATTGGATATGGTGCGTTCTATGATGTCTCTTGCCGATTTGTGACTACCGTTTTGGGGTTATGCATTAGAGACAACTGCATTCACATTAAAGAGGGCACCATCTAAGTCTGTGTAGATGACACCGTATGAACTATGGTTTGGCAAGAAACCTAAGTTGTCGTTTCTTAAGGTTTGGGGCTGCGATGCTTTTGTCAAAAGGCTTCTGCCAGAAAAGCTTGAACCCAAAGTGGACAAAAGCGTCTTCATAGGATACCCAAATGAAATGGTTGGGTATACCTTCTATCTCAAATCCGAAGGCAAAGTGTTCGTCGCTAAGATCGGGTGCTTTCTCGAGAAAGAGTTTCTCTCGAAAGAATTGAGAGGCAGGAAGATAGAACTTGATGAGGTTGTTGAACCTTTACTTCAACCAGAGAGTAGCGCAACACAGAAAGATGTTTTTGTGGCACCTATGTCAGTTGAAGAGGAAGCTAATGATGGTGATCATGAAGCTTTGGATCAAGTTACTATCGAACCTCGTAGGTCGACAAGGATACGTACTGCTCCTGAGTGGTACGGTAACCCTGTCTTAGAGGTCATTTTGTTGGACAACGATGAACCTACGAGCTATGGAGGGGCAATGGTTGGCCCAGATTCCAACAAATGGTTAGAGACCATGAAATCCGAGACGGGCTCCATGTATGCAAACAAAGTATGGACTTTGGAAGTGTTACCTGAAGGGCGAAAGGGCATTCAGAATAAATGGATCTTCAAGAAGAAGACAGACGCGGACGGTAATGTCACCGTCTATAAAGCTCAAATTGTGGCAAAGGGATTTTCACAAGTTCAAGGAGTTGACTACGATGAGACTTTCTCACCCGTAGCGATGCTTAAGTCCGTCAGAATCATGTTAGTAATAGATGCATTTTTCGATTATGAAAGTTGGCAGATGGATGTCAAAATAGCGTTCCCTGATGGCTTCCTTAAGGAAGAGTTGTATATGATGCAACCGGAAGGTTTTGCTGATCCAGAGAATGCTGACAAAGTGTGCAAACTCCAGCGATGCATTTATGGACTCGTGCAAGCATCTCAGAGTTGGAATCTTCGCTTTGATGAGTTGATAAAAGTGTTTGGGTTCATACAAGTTTTAGGAGAATCTTGTATTTCCAAGAAAGTGAGTGGAAGCTCTATAGCGTTTCTAATATTATATGTGGATCACATATTGTTGATTGGAAACTATATAGAACTTTTGGAAAACGTGATATTTGAACAAGAGTTTTTCATTGAAGTACCTAGGAGAATCTGCTTTCATATTAGGCATCAAGATCTATAGAGATAGACCGAGACGCTTAATAGGACTTTCACAAAGCACATACCTTGATAAATTTTTGAAGAAGTTCAAAATGGATCAGTCCAAGAAGGGGTTCTTGCCTATTTTGCAAGGTGTGAAGTTGAGTAAGACTCAATGCCCAGCGACTACAGAAGATAAAGAAAAGATGAGTGTCATCCGCTATGCTTCTGCCATAGGCTCTATCATGTATGCGATGCTGTGTGCAAGACCAGATGTCAGCCTTGCCATAAGTATGGCATGGAGGTTTCAAAGTAATCCAGGAATGGAACACCAGACACCGTCAAGAATATCCTCAAGTACCTGAAAGGACTAAGGAAATGTTTCTCATTTATGAGGTGGTCAAGAGCTCGTCGTAAAGGGTTACGTCTATGCAAGCTTTGACACTGATCTGACTGATTCTAAGTCTCCACATGGACGTATATATTCTGAATGGGGGAGCGGTAAGCTGGTGCAGTTCCAAGCTAAGCGTGGTAGCTAATTCTACATGCGGAGTGGAGTACATAGCTGCCTCGGAGGCAGCGAAAGAAGGTGACTAGATGAAGCAGTTCATGATAGATCTTGGAGTTGTACCCAGTGTACTAGACCCAATTACTCTGCTCTGTGACAACAGTGGTGCCATTGCTCTAGCCAAGGAACCAAGGTTTCACAAGAGGACTAGACACATAAAGTGACGCTTCAATTCCATCCGTGATGCGGTCAAGGAGGAGGACATAAACATTTGCAAAGTACATACGGATCTGAATGTTGCAGATCTGTTGACTAAACCTCTTCCACGGGTAAAACATGATCGACACTAGGACTCTATGGGTGTTAGATTCATTACCATGTAATACTAGATTATTGACTGTAGTGCAAGTGGGAGACTATTGGAAATATGCCCTAGAGGCAATAATAAAGTGGTTATTATTATATTATCTTATTCATGATAATTGTTTATTATCCATGCTATAATTGTATTGACTGGAAACTCAAATACATGTGTGGATACATAGACAACGACATGTCCCTACTGAGCCTCTACCAGACTAGATCGCTGATCCAAGATGGCTATGGTTTCCTAGTCATAGACATGAGTTGTCATTTGATAATGGGATCACATCATTGGGAGAATGATGTGTTGAACAAGACCCAAACTATAAACGTAGCATATGATCGTATCAAGTTTATTGCTATTGTTTCCTACATGTCAAGTATTTGTTCCTATGACCATGAGATCATGCAACTCACTGATACCGGAGGAGTACCTTGTGTGTATCAAACGTCGCAACGTAACTGGGTGACTATAAAGATGCTCTACAGGTATCTCCGAGGGTGTCTGTTTAGTTGGCATGGGGACTGGGAGGTGTCACTCCGTATAACAGAGAGGTATCTCAGGGCCCACTCAGTAATACATCATCACAATGAGCTTGCAAGCAATGTGACTAAAGAATTAGCCCTGGGATCTTGTATTACGGAATGAGTAAAGAGACTTGCCGGTAACGAGATTGAACTAGGTATGGAGATACCGACGATCGAATCTCGGGCAAGTAACATACCGATAGACAAAGGGAACTGCATGCGCGATTAGCTGAATCCTTGACATCGTGGTTCAACTGATAAAAAAGTTCATGGAATATGCAGGAATCAATATGGGCATCCAGGTCCCGCTATTTGTTATTGACTGGAGAGGAGGCTCGGTCATGTCTACATGATTCTTGAACCCGTAGGGTCGCACGCTTAACGTTCGGTAGCGCTAGGGTAGTATTGAGATATTAATATTGGAAAGTATGAAGGTTGGTAGGAGTCTCGTAAGGGATCCAGGACATCACAAGGAGCTCCGGAATAGTCCGGAGGTAAAGATTCATATATGGAAAGTTGTTATCAGGGTTCCGGAAAAAGTTCGAGTTTTTTCGGTATTATACCGGGAAGGTTCTAGAAGTTTCTGGAGTGGGGCCCACCTGCATGGGCGACCCACATGAACGTGGGTAGAGGGGAAAGTCCCCGCAACCCTGGTCTAGGTGCACCAAGATCCTACCTTAAAAGGAATAGTATCATATCCCAAGGGGATAAGATCACCATCCCTAAAAAGGGGGGATAGCGATCGGTGGGGACAGAAAGGTGGGATTTCCTTCCTCCCCTTTGGCCAACGACCCTAGGGCAGGCAAGCCACCAGCCCCCTCCATGCTTATATAAATGTGGGGAGTCATTGGGGGCAGCCACCCTTCGACCCTTGCCCGTTACCTCTCCCAACTCCTCCCATGTTTCACCGGTACACGCTTGGTGAAGCCCTGCCGGAATTCCACTGCCACCACCACCACCATACCGTCGTGTTGGTCCCGATCTCATCTACCCCCCTCTCTCGCTTTATGGGTCAAGAAGGAGAGGACGCCGCTGAGCCGCACATGTGCTAAACTCGGAGGTGCCATCTGTTCGGCAGTTTATCGGGATTTCATGGATGTATCGTTATTGGATCGCGAAGACGTTCGTCTACATCAACCTCATAGATGTTCATCTCCTAGATAGATCTTGGTGAGTGTAGGAAAATTTTTGTTTCCCATGCAACATTCCCAACACTTCATTCCTCTCAAGCGATCAATCATTTGGTAGTGGCAGAATTTCACCTCAATTTTGAGATGTTTTCGATAAGCCCACAACAAGCTTATCCCTTTCGTTGTTGATTATCCAACAACTCCGTTCAACCCATCTTCATAAGAGTGCTATTTCAAGTTCAATTGTGAGAGATGTCGGTTTTCTCTTCTTCGTTCTTTTCATTCTATTCCCCATTTGTTCCGAAGACATTGTGTTATTGCTCTCATCTAGTATCATCCCATCTTGTTGATTTAATATTCTATTTCTTGCCTCTCTTTTCAACCGGAGTGCTGTCTGAATTCTTCCTTTGATATGTCGTTTCAACTGGAGTGGTTTCGAATTCTTGCTTCTCCCTCGTGCCCTTCTTCACGTCTTTTCGACCATTCGAGGTTCTTTGGTTTCACTCATCTGTCAAGAAGCAACTTAGTATTACCTCTTCTCTCTGTTTTCATCCCTAGATCTCGAGGCGAGATCTCTAGTAACTCGGGGGGGGGGGGGGGAGTTGTAACAGCCCGAGACCGATGCTCCAGACGCCTTCCATGTTTTTTGTTGTCGTCGTGTCTTTTATTTGTGTGATGCATTCATCATTGCAACATTCGCATTGCATCAGCACTCCGTTGCCATCATTTCTCAAAACTTGCATCCATTCGTAGTTCCCGCTTCTCCTCGTTGTCTTCGTTGTCCGTTTCGAGACCAACCACACTTGCACGCGCCCACGACATCGTTAAAATATTATTTTAGCAGTGGGATAAAAAATTCTCAGAATGGGATGAAAGTTGGCGTGAAGCCCTACTATATCTTAGGTAGACCGCCTGCTATATTTCGTAGCATTCGGAGATCGTTTGATACTCGAACGGTTAAACTATAGAGGCACTATAGCCAGTCAAATCGCAGTCGTTTTCGGTTTTATAAAACTCATTGTCGGGCTTTCGTCCTCCCTCTCATCTTAGCCCAATACACTCAACACAGCCCACTTATCACCTAACCTAGCCCACCCTTCAACCGTAGCCGTCCGATCAAGATCGAACGGCCCAAAACAGCCTCCAAACTCCCTCCAATTGTAAACTAGTAGAATTCCCGTGCGTTGCCACGGGCCAAAAAAACTATATATGGAGATAGTACTGGTCAAATGAACTGTAATTCATTCTTCTAAAAAAACTACAATTCACCACATGGACATTGCGCGCGCCTTATGATTGTATTGCTATAAATATCAGCCCTTCTAATACATATTTTCATGTCCCATATATAAAGACACTGGACGACAAGTTCAACGTGTATATAAGAAAAAACAGCGACATAAAATTCTGCAATTAATGAAATGCACTTCGTTTAAAGTGTATATATCGATGGGTTTTCGAACTCTCCCAAAAACCTCTTAGGATTAAGTGGATTTATTATGGATGTCTTGCAAATGTGAGACATACAGAAATAAATTGCAAAATATTGTCAAATGCAAGACACATAAAAAGAAAAGGGACAATTTACACATGTTGCGAAAATGGGAGAATTTTCGATCATGTCCACCTAGGGCCACAAAAGAGTCAAGTTCGGACAAGTTAGCCTAGGCTCAGTTCGGCTCATACTAAAATTCGAGCAAGCTCAGACAGAGTGAAGTTCTAGATCGAGTTGTAGAAAATGGCTTGTACTCAACTTGTAATGACCTTGCGCTAAATAAGATGTTAAACATCCTATGATGTAAATTATCTGTCTCTCCTAATTTTGCGTTGCTACGGGCTATAATGCGTATAAATGATCATACAAGTGACTAAGATCATGTTCAAGATAAAGCTCATTTCTTTATAATACATCCGGGCGTGTTTAGACATCAAACTGGCGCCAAGGTGGCTCCTCAAAATTCACGGGCTCCCTAAAATTCAACCATCTACACAATCCGGACTCCCCAAAATCCAACTCATACATGGGGGAGAACTATAGTTGTCCGGACTATCTGCCATGTTATCTCCAACATGTGGTCCCAACACAAAAAGTCTACCCCACTACCCACCCTTCTATTTTCATGCCAGACCCTTCCCCTTCCAACTCGGTTTTCCGCTATAGCAGGACATTTCTCAATGAAGCTGGATGACGCTGTTACCAGTACTTGGCTCACCGTCGCTGATTTCCATGGCCTGTACCAGACTCTTGACTATCCCAACACGGACATTTTAGCACTCTAACTGGATTGACCGTGACATTCTTTGTTGAAACACTATTCATCCAATTGCATTACAAACTGCAGTGCAAGGAAAAATTTAGTAAAAATATCTAGAAAAATCCCAAGCTAATTTTAGTTGAACATGAATCAATATTATTTAACTAAAAAGGTCATTATGATAAATATGATATGCTTAATATCTAGAAAACCTATTAACTTATAGCAGGAATACAAATGTGATACCTCACATGATTTGATGGGAGGCGAGCTTTGTAAATTTAATAAATGCCTGCTCGGGTATTATTTGTTAGAAAGTTACACCATTGTACAAAAGGTAAGATCCTAAATCTACCAGCTTGATCACCAACCACAGACCTAAAACTACACTGAAGATTGACCTTAATTTAGCAATCACCTTCAGGCATGTTCTTATATCCAGCCAAGGCTATCACGTGTTGCCCACAATGTGATCCTGTATACCCATTACACTATTACCTTTCTATAGTTACAATTGAAAACTAGAAAGTAAGTTTGCCAAACTTATTTTTGAATGTAAAATCAACTAAGTTTGCCAAACTAAACTTAGTTGTACACCATCTGCCTTTTTCCGACATAGAAAAATAAATATAACACACGTGAATGACAAATTAAATTCTCATAGATTTATTGCTGCAAACCTATGGGGAGAAAGACCATCCATGCATATTGAGGACAATCAGAGTCGGCAAACAAATGGTGACAATCGGAACTAATTTTAGAATGATGTATTAATGCACGACTTCTTCCTCCCCTTAGCGCAATTTCTGCAAAGAAAAAAAATCAAATAAATAAACATGCATTAAATGGTACATGAATTATTTTAACTTCCTCTCCCAAATGACAGAACAAATAATATTAGTTTATACGAAACAAAGTACATACTACAGCTCTGATTTCTCTGAGTATCATGAGTGGCATCCTTTAAACAAATCAAATAATATGGTCGATAGTACACACGAATTATATATAGTATATATGATCGATGATGCATATGAATTATGTACAGTATAGTCTGTCATTTGTCCTATTCTCCTTTCTTCGGCCCCGGTCCCAAACTTAACCATACCTAAGATGTTGCAGTCCTATCACAAGATCGAGATACAATAGAACCATAAATAACATGCGGAGGTGGACATACAAAATAACAATAATCCTAACAAAATGAGATGTGTTGTCAACCTATTCAAGCACACTTTACCAAGATACCATGTGTTTCATACATAGAAAGCAATGCATGTTAGTGAGCAAGTAGAAAAACGTTGTCAAGAAAGCATTTGGCAACCAATAGCTATTCTGATGTCATACTAAAGAAATTATATTGCACAATACATGTAGTGTTACTTATTAGTACCATTCCTTATTTACAACACATTATTATCTGAACTGAATATTCGTGTTTAATTAGTAAAAGCCCAAACTTGTTCAAACAAAAACCTAAAGCCTGATGCTCCACACACTATACTACTAATACTATCCAAAAGGTGGGGACATATGAATAAAATTGTAAAACAAACAATACTCCTAGTCGTCTAGATAAGTTTTTTCCTAACTCTAAATCCACAATGTTAATTCAGGTTTTGTAATCAAAATATTAGGAAGCAGGTTAACTACAAACCTAAGGAATGTTCATACTACAATTCTATTAGATGCTCTGCAAGAGTTATATGTCCATTAAATTGAATTCTCCGTAAGCCTCATATTGTGCTTATTTACTAAGACATGCATGTTTTCAGTTATATCTATGTTTCAGTACGTCTTGCACGAGAATTAAATGCAGTTGCTCTAAAGTTAGCATGACAAAAGGCATGAGCGTTAATACGTGAGGTGTTGTAGCTTGATCTGTATTGATGTTTGATGTAGGGTGAGACCCTAGGGGCCGATCTTTCATGGTTTGGAGGGGATCCCACGAAGAACACGACGAACACACGAGGGGAAACGAGGGGAAACACTCAAATCAACGAGAAACGATCACACATCTGCTAGATCCATGAACACAAAGAGAGATACATGATTCAAATCATACAAAGGGGGATACAAGTAACTAGTTCTTCTCCAAGAGGAGGTCTTGAATCCACTAGGGGATCTTCTCCGAGATGGAGGGCTTGAATCCACTTGGGGGATCTTCTCCTAGATGGAGGACTTGGCCTCCAATGGAGTAGGTATCAAGTGGATGAGCAAAGCTCTATCTCTCATATGAGCTAAACCAATGCTAACCCTAGTGAGGGAGTCCTGGACTAAGGGGTCCTCGGGCGTCCGGCCTATTAGCCATGGGTTGGACTGATGGGCTGCGAAGATACGAAGACCGAAGACTGCACCCGTGTCCGGATAGGACTCTCCTTGGCGTGGAAGGCAAGCTTGGCAATCAAATATGTAGATTCCTTTCTCTGTAACCGACCTTGTGTAACTCTAGATCCTCCCGGTGTCTATATAAACCGGAGGACTTAGTCCGGAGGGAGAGATACTCATTACCATAGTCATACAGGCTAGACCTTTAGGGTTTAGCCATTACGATCTCGTGGTAGATCAACTCTTGTAATACTCATATTCATCAAGATCAATCAAGCAGGAAGTAGGGTATTACCTCCATAGAGAGGGCCCGAACCTGGGTAAACATTGTGTCCCCTGTCTCCTCTTACCATCGACCTTAGACGCACAGTTCGAGACCCCCTACCCGAGATCCGCCGGTTTTGACACCGACATTGGTGCTTTCATTGAGAGTTCCACTGTGCCATCCCGAAAAGGTTTGATGGCCCCTTCAATCGTCAACGACGATGCTGTCCAAGGAGAAACCTTCCTCCCCGGATAGATCTTCGTGTTCGGCGGCTTCGCACTGCGGGCCAACTCGCTTGGCCATCTGGAGCAGATCGATAGCTACACCCCTGGCCATCAGGTCAGATTCGGAAGCTTGAACTACGTCGCGGACATCCGTGGAGACTTGATCTTGGACGGATTTGAGACCGCGGCGACCATTCCTTGTCACCCCGATGAACATGACATAAATCTGCCATCGGACCGCATCCAGGAGATAGCTTCCGTAAATGCTCTGGCTTTAGATCCGGAGCAGACCGCGCCATCCGAGGACGGGAAGCCGAACCCCGCCACGGAGGTTGCAGATTCCGCAACGTTGGAGCCGCACATAGACTTAACTTCACAAGATATCTACGTCACCGGAAGTCCGGACTCGTCTCCGGCTATAAGTTCCGAACCATGTGCGTCCGCGGACGCCGAGCTTGATCAGTTATCGATCTTCGAATTCAGCGCCGCAGACATCTTCTGACACTCGCCCCTCGGCGATGTGCTGAACTCGTTAAAGAATCTGTCATTGGCGGGGGACTCATAGCCGAATTATGTCTGGTTTGAACTGGAGGCTGATGATGGGGGAGAATTTCGCTTCCCACCCGCCACCCACTTCATAGCCACTATCAAGGACTTAACCGACAAGCTTGACTATGACTCCAAAGACATCGACGGTATGGACGACGATGCCGGAGAAGAGGAGGCCCAAAACCCTTCGTTCACTAGACGATGGACGGCCACTTCCACATATGACGTATACATGGTGGATGCACCAAAAGATAATAGCAACGACAAGGAGAACCCAGCGAAGGATCACCCTCCTAAAACACAACCAAAGTGCCGCCATCAGCGGCGCCGCTCTAAATCGCACCACAGCAAAGACAGCAACACCGGCACAGGAGACGATAACACTCCGGACGGTGCCGAAGACACAGAAGACCCCGACGAACAAACCACCGAACAAGATAATCGGGAAGATGGGCAAGTCAGCCCTGATGAATAGGCCATAGAAGAAGACTCGGAGGACAGTAGTTATTATCCGCCCTCCGAGGAGGAGGTGAGCCTCGGCAACAAAGATTTCATCATGCCTGAGGAACCCCTTGAGCAGGAGCGCTTTAAGCTTCAGCTAATAGCCACTGCGAGGGGCCTGAAAAGAAGCAGCAGCAGCTTCAAGCTGATCAAGACCTGCTCAATGACAGATGGACCGATGTCCTGGCAGCCAAAGAATACGGCCTTAAGCGCCCAGCTAAAAGTTACCCGAAGTGCAAATTACTACATCAGTTCGATGACGAGGCGGCAGCACCCGCACCAGCATCGCACAATGCGGCGGACCGACCACCGCGCGGTCGGGATGAAACGACAACTCGAGCCGAAAACCACACTGTCCCACCTTGCCATAAAAGCAGGGATAAGACAGCTTGGGGTTATACATATGACCTTCGTCAAGACCTGGATAGTAGAGCAGGACATACAAGATCGATCTACGAATCGCGAGGACGCGCCCTGACACGCGAGGACGGCTATTTATTCGGACGCGACAAACCTAGTCACGCCCGGGCCGAAAACCGCAGACGGACTCCATCGGAGCTACGTCGCGATGTGGCCCGATATAGAGGTGCCGCACACCCTCTTTGCTTCACTAACGAAGTAATGGATCATGAATTCCCAGAAGGGTTCAAACCCGTAAACATCGAATCATACGATGGAACAACCGATCCCACGGTATGGATCGAGGATTTTATTCTCCACATCCACATGGCCCGCGGGAACGATCTTCACGCCATCAAATACCTCCCACTAAAACTCAAAGGGCCAGCTCGGCACTGGCTAAACAGTCTACCTGAAAATTCTATTGGCAGCTGGGAGGACTTGGAAGAAGCTTTCCTTGACAACTTCCAAGGTACATATGTCCGGCCACCAGATGCCGATGACTTAAGTCACATAGTCCAACAGCCTGGAGAGTCAGCCAGGAAATTCTGGACTAGGTTCCTAACTAAAAAGAACCAGATCATCGACTGTCCGGATGCCGAAGCCCTAGCGGCCTTTAAACATAGCATCTGTGACGAATGGCTCGCCCGCCACCTCGGTCAGGAAAAGCCGAAATCCATGGCAGCCCTCACGGCATTCATGAACCGCTTCTGCGCGGGTGAGGATAGTTGGCTGGCCCGTACCAAAAACACAGAAAGTGAAATGGGCACCTCCGAGGGCAAAAGTAGCAATGGCAAGCTCCGACGCAACAGACATAAACGCCGAAGCAATGGCGACAACACCGATGACACGACAGTCAACGCCGGGTTCAGTGGCTCCAAGTCCGGCCAGCGAAGAAGCCATATAAAAGAAACAAGCAGGGACTATCTAGCTTGGACCGCATACTTGATCGTCCGTGCCAAATCCACGGCACGCCGGACAAACCTGCCAATCATACTAACAGAGATTGCTGGGTTTTTAAGCAGGCCGGCAAGTTAAATGCCGAAAACAAGGAGAAGGGATCGCAAAGCAAGGACGATGATGAGGAGCCCAAGCAGCCGAACACAGGGGGACAAAAGAAGTTCCCCCCTCGGGTCAAAACGGTGAACATGATATATGCCACACACATCCCTAAGAGGGAGCGCAAGCGCGCACTCAGGGACGTTTATGCGATAGAGCCAGTCGCCCCAAAATTCAATCCATGGTCGTCATGCCCGAGCACCTTTGATCCCCGGGATCATCCGACCAGTATCCGTCATGGTGGTTCAGCCGCACTGGTCCTCGACCCAATCATTGATGGATTCCACCTGACGAGAGTCCTCATGGACGGTGGTAGCAGCCTCAATCTGCTCTATCAGGATACAGTGCGCAAAATGGGAATTGACCCATCACGGATCAAGCCCACAAAAACAACCTTTAAAGGAGTCATACCAGGTGTAGAGGCTCGCTATACGGGCTCAATTACGCTAGAGGTTGTCTTCGGATCCCCGGACAACTTCCGAAGCGAGGAGTTAATCTTTGACATCGTCCCTTTTTGCAGCGGCTGTCATGCACTGCTCGGACGAACCGCTTTTGCCCGATTCAATGCGGTGCCTCATTATGCCTACCTCAAGCTCAAGATGCCCGGGCCACGCGGCGTCATAACATTTAATGGAAATACATAACGTTCCCTGCATACCGAGGAACACACCGCTGCCTTAGCAGCAGAAGTACAGTGCAGCCTTTTTAAGTAGAACCTTAATTCGGCGGCCAAGCTCCCGGACACCGTCAAGAGGGTCTGGCCATTCCCAGCATGATAGCTCGGCTCGTCAAGAGCTCGACTAGCAATCCGGCCTCCGTCCCAGCCCCAATCAAGTGACGGCATTCGTACCGCGCGTACATAACTACACACTCAAAGTACCATGGGCACAGACGGAGTCATACCTACCTTGTGATCCATAGTACGGCTTGACCGCTCCCGGACACACATACTTTCACTGTTTCTCTTTCCCCTTTTTTAGGTCTCTTTTTCACAGGCTTTCCCTGATGGCTTGATCACCGGTCCTGTCAAAGGATCAACACCAAGATGGCAAGAAGCACAAGCATGCAGGGGAATCTCTAAGGTGGTTTCGTTAACAATCACTCTACCTGTTTTTCAGGACCCACATGCAGCTCTCCCTTGGTTTTTGGCATGTTAAATAGCCCGTTTCTTATTGCACTATTTGTATCAATGCACTTTGACGTATTAATAAAATTGCAATGAAAACAGTTCGCGGCCCAAATCCTGCGGCCCTAGGTCATTACCTTTGCTCCTTTTCTGTTTTCCTTTATTCTTTGTTAATAACCTAATCAAGTAGCACCCGTACACTTTGGTACGTTCCCATTTGCCAGGGGCTTCATAGCGCCCACACTACGGCAACAAAGTCTGAATACTTTTTTACAGTACAGTTCGGCACCCCGAATTTAGCATTATATGCATTGGCTCCGAATCATGTCTTTGGTCAATAGTTGGTTTGCCCGGCTCCTGTGCTTGCTACCTTACGTTCCGCTATATCG
The DNA here is from genome assembly GCF_002575655.3 of Aegilops tauschii subsp. strangulata. NCBI lineage: Eukaryota > Viridiplantae > Streptophyta > Magnoliopsida > Poales > Poaceae > Aegilops > Aegilops tauschii. The sequence goes on from NC_053041.3 coordinate 319,438,560, forward strand.
GCTAAAGTAGTAAAGGGAGAACTACTGTGATTGTGCCCTGGTTTACCCGATGGAGCACCTCAGTAGAGAAAGCCGAAAACTGACTGTCATGATGCGGCGAGAGCCGGTCAGCTCTTCAGAGGTCTCAAATCGTTGGAGATTTTTTCCGCATTACGCGAAGGATCGGTACTTACCTGATCAGGTGTTTACAGCATCCTAGTTTGGATACTAGGAGCTGCGCCTATATTTTTATTGTCAAACTCCTATGGCTAATTGAGGGTGTTCAAGCCGTATAGTCTGATTGCCTGGTTCGTTGCGCTAAAAACCTCCTTCAAGGACCAAATAATTGGATCAAGAGTGTTTAGATTCCATCCCGAACACCCCCGTACTACGTACGTGGGGGCAGAAGCTGACAACTGGCGAACCCTCAGATTTTATACCACATGGCCGCACAAGAGGTAAATTTTTTTATAAAAACAAAACATTATATTACATAACAACTTTGTTTGATCATACAAGGCCGAGACAACATGAATGTATTCATTCAAAAATAATGTCTGTCGCACATTGCGTTGCCACAATGCGAGACCCCTCCAGGACGTCTCCAAAGTATCGCTCGAGTGTGCGGTGCTCCTTGCCCTCAGGCAGCCCCTCGGTCGCTAGCTTGGCGGCATCCATCTTCGCCCACCACACCTTGACATAGGCGAAGGCCAGCCGCGCGCCCTCGATGGAGACCGACCGCTTGATGACGTCCAGCCGAGGACAGGCACTCACCAACCGCTTGACGAGGCCGAAGTAGCTGTTGGGTATAGCTTCGGCAGGCCACAACCGGATTATCAAATCCTTCATGGCCAGTTTGGCCACCCTATGCAGCTCGACCAGCTGTTTCAGCTGATCGATGAAGGGCACTAGATGTTCTGGCGCAAGGTACTATGACCAGAACAGCTTCTCCATCGAGCTCCCTTCTTCGGCTCGAAAGAACTCCGCAGCGTCAGATATACTGCATGGCAGATCAGCAAAAGCCTCTGGAGAACTCCGAATCTGGGTTAGTAAGAAATACTTCTTCACATACTTGCTTTGCATACTAAACACCTTACCCGCCGCGATCTTCTTGGCCTCCTGGATCTCCTGGAGGGCACCCTGGACGTCAACCCGGGCCTCTTCTGCACTTTGGCGAGCCTTGGCGAGTTCGGTCTCTCAAGCCGAAACATCACCCTCCAAGGCTTCGCACTTTTTCACCGCGTCCTGGAGTTCTTGCTGGACCTCGTTGAGCCTGGCCTTGAGCTTTTTGTGGGCGACTTGCTCCTTGGCAGCTTTCTCCTCGGCTTCGGCCAGGGCCTTTTTCAGAGCCTCGACCTCAGTCGTCGCTCCTACATAAGTCATGACATTATAGTCAATAAACATCATTTATTCTTTCCGAATATATTGCGAGTCATAGCATACATTGCTGCTCTTCCAGCTGCTTCCTCGCTTGGCCGAGCTCTCCCTCGGCCCGCTCCAGCCTCTGCTTTAGTCCGGAGACTTTGGTAGTGTGTGAGGTCGCGGCCAGCAATGACGCCTGCTTATTCATATAAGACACATTTCGTTAGTTCCCTGCGAAAATTATTTGATCCCCTGTCCGGCTTTTCTTTTCGAACACCGGACAGTGTCTCAGGGGCTACTGTCTATAATGGGATTTTCTCTTTTTGCGTTGCTTACCTCAAAACCTGTCAGAAGGCCGTTGCAGGCTTCGGTCAGTCCGCTTTTGACGGACTGAACCTTCTCAATCACCGTATCCATAAGGATACGGTGTTCATCCACAATGGAAGCGCCTCGTAGCGCTTCCAGCAGATTGTCCGGTGCCTCTAGTTGGACAGAGGACACTGGCGGGATGGGCACTCCTCCTTCTTTCGAGGGAGGCTGCTTGCCGGATTCCGGAGCCTTGTGTGTCTCCGAAGCCGTATTCGGTTGGGGGCCGAATTGAACCTGGCCCCCGTCATCAGTCCCCACGGGGATCTGTTTCCCCATGTGTCTGGCGGCTGAGGTCTCGCCCTCTGGCGCCATCCTGACGACCTCCGAAACCTCTCCCTCGCCAGGAAGGGTCCTTCGGGATGACACCTCGGCATAGCCCTTGGCCGGGGGAGAGTGAGTGGCCGGCGGTGACTCACTAGCCATCACCTTTGAATCCAGCGAACCTCCCGATGAGGTTCGCGGGGAGCTGTCGCGGGCCGGACTGCAGTAGCATAACTAGCCATATTAATACAATAAAGAGGAAGGGTCGGATACATGGGCAAGTACGAGTCTATTAGTACTTACGACGCAGCTAGGGGCTTGCTCCGTGAGGGTCGCTCCGGACTGCTGTCGACGTCCCATGCGGTTTTATCCGTGAGGGAGCCTTTCCCCTTCTTGGGCGCCTCGGCCTCTAGATTTGTGGAGGCCGCCCTCTTGTTCCTCCCCCCATCAGGGGGAGGGTTGCTTTCCTCCTCCTCCTCATCGTCGTCTTCGCGATGGAGGAGTGAGTCTTGTCTTCGGACATCACGTCTGAAGTGCCCTTGCGGCGGAGGCCACCCCGGCCCCCCTTGGCTTTCTCCTTGGCCTTCTTCTCTGCCGGCTGATAGGGCGCCGGGACCAGCATCTTCACCAGGAGCGGGATGACTGGCTCTTCGGGTAGCGGAGCCGAACTTTGAATTCGCTCCGCTTCCTCCGTCCATTCCTGAAACGATAAATTAGCGAAGTTCAGTTACCCTCCTTAGTCAAACAGGTAGAGGGTACGGCTTGAGATGTGAGGGACTTACCGCGCTGGCAGGGTGCGCAAGATCATGCCCACGATCCGAGTCTATAGCCGGCGGCTTCTCATCACCTTTGAAGAGCAGCATCCAGGCGTCTTCGTGAGTGGTGCCAAAGAGCCTCACCAGGGTCTGGTGCTTCTCCGGATCGAACTCCCATAGAGGGGAAGTTCGGCTTTGGCAGGGGAGGATCTGGTGAACCAGCATAACCTGGATCACGTCGACGAGCTTGATGTTCTTGTTCACCATGCTTTGGATGCGCGTTTGCAGCGCCATCAGCTCGTCCGACGAAGACCAATTTGGGCCCTTCTCCATCCAGGAGGTCAACCGCATTGGGGCCCCGGACTTAAATTCAGGGGCGGCGGCCCAAGTGGCACCGCGGGGCTCTTTGATATAAAACCACAGCTTCTGCCACTCCTTGACATTTTCCATGAACGTACCTTGGGGCCATGTGACGTTGGGCATCTTGCTCACCATGGCTCTCCCGCACTCCGCGTGTTGGCCATCCACCACCTTCGGCTTCACGTTGAAGATTTTGAGCCATAGTCCGAAGTGGGGCTGGATGCGGAGGAAAGCCTCACACACAACAATAAATGCCGAGATGTTGAGGAAGGAGTTCGGGGCTAGATCATGGAAATCTACCCCGTAGTAGAACATCAGTCCGCGGACGAAAGCATGGAGTGGAAAACCTAGCCCATGGATGAAATGAGGGAGGAACACCACCCTCTTGTTGGGCTTCGGTGTGGGGACGACTTGTCCCTTGGCCGGAAGATGGTGGGCGATCTCCTTCGCCAGATACCCGGCCTCCCGAAGCTCGGCGACGTGCTTCGCTGTGACGGAAGAGGCCATCCACTTGCCTTGACCTCCGGATCCGGACATGGTCGAGAGCTTGCGCGGAGCGGACAGGACGAGAACTTGGGCGCTGGAGCTTGAGAATGGAAGGGCAGAGGATGAAAGAAGGCGTGGGTGAAGAAGGAGAATCCTTATCCCCTTATAAAGGCAGCAAAAATCGAAATGCCTCCCCACTCGCCTTAAAACTCGCCTATTCCCAAGGGTTGTATAAATGGCACAGTTGGGTTACCCATGCCCGTATTGATAAGAATCCCGCAATAAGGGGTCACGACCTCTGCTTCGACAAGACATGCCAATGGCAACCGCGTCTCGAAACATTGAGCAGCAGACGAAAAACGGTTCGAAATTGTGACCGGGCGAATGTGATGTCATGTTGCAAAAAGTTGTCAGCGGATTGGACTCGTGGAATATTATATTCTCTGCAGCTGTGTGTGGTGTGTGTGTTACAGGTCCGGACACGATCATTATGACCAAAGACTATCTTGGAGTTCGGAAGGAGGGACCCACCTTGCAATGCCGAAGACAAATCTGCGCGCCAGATACCTCGTCATTGAAGCCAGCTTCAGGGGCTACTGAGGGAGTCCTGGACTAAGGGGTCCTCGAGCGTCCGGCCTGTTAGCCATGGGCCGGACTGATGGGCTGCGAAGATACGAAGACCGGAAACGGCACCCGTGTCCGGATAGGACTCTCCTTTGCATGGAAGGCAAGCTTGGCGATCAAATATGTAGATTCCTTTCTCTGTAACCGACCTTGTGTAACTCTAGATCCTCCCGGTGTCTATATAAACCGGAGGACTTAGTCCGGAGGGAGAGATACTCATTACCATAGTCATACAGGCTAGACCTTTAGGGTTTAGCCATTACGATCTCGTGGTAGAACAACTCTTGTAATACTCATATTCATCAAGATCAATCAAGTAGGAAGTAGGGTATTACCTCCATAGAGAGGGCCCGAACCTGGGTAAACATTGTGTCCCCTGTCTCCTATTACCATCGACCTTAGACGCATAGTTCGACACCCTCTACCCGAGATCCGCCGGTTTTGACACCGACACCTAGAAAAGTGGAGGTGGAGTTGTATATATAGGCTAGAGGATGAATGGGTACATGGGCCTCGGCCCAACATCATGCACGCAGGCATGGTCTGGATGATCCAGATGTTGGTCCGGATGACCCGGGCATGTCGTGGAGGCTGCGGAAGGTCCGGATGTCCGGGAGATGGTCCGACCGTCCAGGATGATCCGGGAGTTGGTCCGGACCGTCCGGCTTCGCAGGGAGGCTTGCTGTGGTTGTCAGGCGATGTAGCCGGATCATCCGGGTCAGGGTCCGGATCGTCCAGACGGCGGTCCGGATCATCCGGGCATCTCCTGCCTTGTCCTTTCTCTTCTCCGTCTTCGCATACGTCTTCCTCCTTCGATCCGCCTTGCTCCTTAGCTTCTCCATGGCTCACTCCTTGGTACCTAAGTATACAATGTGTCTCCGTTTGAGGTAGTTGAGGGAGTCCTGGATTAGGGGGTCCTCGGACAGCCGGACTATATGCTTTGGCCGGACTGTTGGACTATGAAGATACAAGATTGAAGACTTCGTCCCGTGTCCGGATGGGACTCTCCTTGGCGTGGAAGGCAAGCTTGGCGATACGGAGATGTAGATCTTCTCCCTTGTAACCGACTCTGTGTAACCCTAGCCTCCTCAGGTGTCTATATAAAACGGAGGGTTTAGTCCGCAGGATAACAACAATCATACCATAGGCTAGCTTTTAGGGTTTAGCCTCTACGATCTCGTGGTAGATCAACTCTTGTAATACTCATATCATCAAGATCAATCAAGCAGGAAGTAGGGTATTACCTCCATCGAGAGGGCCCGAACCTGGGTAAACATTGTGTCCCCCGCCTCCTGTTACCATCCGCCTTAGACGCACAGTTCGGGACCCCCTACCCGAGATCCGCCGGTTTTGACACCGACATTGGTGCTTTCATTGAGAGTTCCACTGTGCCGTCATCATAAGGCTGGATGGCTCGTCTCGTTGTCAAGGAGAACATCACCTCTGGGGGAGCCCTAGCTGTAGGCAAAACTCTCCGACTAGGCGGCTTCATCATGACCGCCCGTTCGGCCGCTGCGCCGATGATGACTTCTCGAGTCATCAAAAGCAGTCTCCACGTCGGCTCAGAATTCGCTGAGCAGATGGGTCCAATGGAGCTCTCTTCTTTGAACGAGCTCTTGGATCGCATCGCCGCCTTGGGAGTCGCTACGGACTATGACCGGATCGGGCTTAAACCCGACCAAAGGGAGATTAACTCTCCGCCGGTCACCCATCAGATAGCGGTGGTGGAGGAGCAACGCAGCGATTCTTCCTCTATCTTGAGAACAAGCTATGTCCGGATTCCCGAGCTCTCTAAGCCAGATACCCGTCTACGGGAAGACATAGCCCAAGCTCTGAACCTAGAATCAGACAGCGGGCCAGACCTATTGGGCAACAAACCGGAGCCCGAACTTTCGAGATCGGAAACTGTAACACCCCGCATGTAACTTGCCATATTTGTAACTCCGACTCTTGCCATTTCCGGCTATGTGTTATGATATTCCCTCCGTTGTCGGGTTTTGTCTTTCGTTTTGTATTTTGTCATGTCAATGCATTTTCATATCATGTCATCTTGTGCATTGCATTCGCATACGTGTTCGTCTCATGCATCCGAGCATTTTCCCCGTTGTCCGTTTTCCAATCCGGCGCTCCCATCTCCTCCGGTGCACCCCTCTTGTTTTCTTTCGTGTGCGTGTGTCAAACTTTCTCGGAATGGACCGAGGCTTGTCAAGTGGTCTTCTTATACCACCCGGAGACTACCGGTCAAGTTTCATTCCATTCGGAGGTCGTTTGGTACTCCAACGGTTAACCGGGCATCCGCAAAGTCCATTTGAGTGTCCAGCAAAAACCCCCTCAAAAATCAGCCCAAAACCCACCAAACTCTCTTCCATGCTCTAGGTCGTTCGATCACGATCGTGTGGGCGAAAACCGCACCTCATTTGGAGTCTCCTAGCTCCCTCTATCTATTTATATGTGGGCATCCCGAAAAACGAATTCACAGACGAACCCTAGCTTCTCCACCGCGCGCCGTCGGACGAAAACGTCCGCGCCGGACAACGTCCGCCCGCCTCCGGCCTCCCACCGCGCCGGCCAGCGAGCCCACCGCTGGGCCGCCGGCCCGCATCGCCGTCGCCCGCGCCGCGCGCGCCCGCCGCCGACTCGCCTCCCGCACCGGCCGCCGCCGCCGCCTCCGCCCGGAGCTGCGCCGCCCGCCGCCGGCCGGCTCCGCCGCGGCTCGCCGCCCGCCGCCGCTCGCCCTCCCCGCCGGCGCCGCGCCACCCCCGGCCCCGCCGGCCATCTCCTCCTCCTCCGGCAAGCTCCGGCCACCGGAACCCCGAGCCCGAGCCCGAAGCCCCATCGAACTCCCCGATCCAGATCTGTCTCCATACGTACCCCAAATATTCTCCAAGTCTGGAATTTTTATCAGCATGTGCCTCTGTTCCCGATGCCATAACTCTGTGCATGTAGCTCCGATTCGCGCGTGTAATATGTCAATTTGTTCGCCTCGTGATGCTCTTCATTTTGTTCAGTTGCACCATCTTCATTAGAGGTCATCTTGATGCCCAAATCTCTGTTGGAAGAGGGCTAGGTGTTGTTATTCTCTGGTTCTTATCAGAACTTGGAGATTTGTCATTTTTGTATCATTCAATCTG